>NC_136937.1:6286362-6376362 GCF_949987615.1 Pollachius pollachius | reverse complement strand
GGTTACTGCAGACGGACCCTGCTCCCCCCGGGCAAGCTGGATGGACACACAGACGTTTACACACAGACGTGCACCCCCCCCCCCCCCACACACACACAAACAAACACACACACACACACACAGAATATATAAATACAATTGTTTTGTATATTGTGTATAAATATTATATATTTATATATAATATAATCTACATACAGACATACAGATGTGATTGTTAAACGAGATGACATCATATCCTCCTACCCTGGCAGTCCCGCCCATAGTAGCCCGCGCAGCATCTGGGCTGCCAATGGTTGAAGATGCAGGTGGGCTGGCAGCCAGAGTGCTCCTTGTAGGACAGCATGGGCAGGTCGCACGTCTGGAGGTCCTACAAACAGACAAGCACTCATCTCATGAGAAGAGTGAGGCGCACCAATTTCACAAGAGTGAGGCTCACTAATCTCACGAGAAGAGTGAGACGCAATAATCTCATTTAAAGAGTGAGGCACGGTAATCTCATGAGAAGAGCGAGGCACACTTATCTCACGACAAGAGTGAGGTTCACTAATCTCACGAGAAGAGTGAGGCACACTAATATCACGAGAAGAGTGAGGCACACTTATCTCATGCGAAGAGTGAGGCACACTTATCTCATGACAAGAGTGAGGTGCACTAATCTCATGAGAAGAGTGAGACAGATTCATCTCATGAGTAGAGTAAGGTGCATTATCTCATTTGAAGAGTGAGGCACAATCATCTCATGAGTAGAGTGAGGAGCATTCATCTCATCTGGAAGAGTACCTGATGAAGTCCACTAGGTCGGCTCACTTCATGCACCAAAGACGAAACCCATCTGCTCTCAGCATGGCTGACATTTCAGCGGTTGTATTGAATCCGTCGGCCACAAGCGCCGGTGCCTCCAGACCCGGACTCTGAGCCAGAGCGGAGGGCTGAACCCCTCCATGAGGAACCGACAGCGTGGAAGAACGGAACAGAACCACCTACCTTCTTTTTGGATCCGCTCGGACACTCTTTGGACGAGGGACGCCGGCAGGAGGAACAGCTCATCTGTGGCGGCGAGAGAAGGAAACGGCGATCATTTCACCATCACGCAGCCCCGCGGAACGAGCAACGACAGATCACCGACCCCCTCGCCACAGACCCCGGAGGACTCTTGAGGGCCACCGGGGGAGTCCGCACCACCCACCTTGACCTCGAAGCTGGTGTGCTCGTCGCAGCGCCCCCCCAGGCTGGGCGGCGTGAGCAGGCAGTCGATGCCGTGCGCCACCCCGACCCTGAAGGCCATGTTCCTCTGGACCACGCGACACTTCCCCTCGTTGACGAAGAGCTCCCCCTGCGGGACACACGAGGCAGCATTCGGTGACCACGACGGACGACACTATCGATCTGCGGGCCCTCGTCAGCTCTGAGGAGGACGAAGAGGGTGTGTGTCTACGTACGATGGCATCCAGTCCGCCGCGGCTGAAGCGGAGCAGCGATCCCTGCAGGCTACGGGCCGTCTCCAGGTGACTTAACTCTGGAGAGAACACCTGCAGTTGGACAGGACAGAGCATCTCTCTGAACAACACGCTGGTACATCATAATGATCAACCACTACACCAGGACACACAGCAAGGTCCTGGAAGGTACCAGGTCATACAGTAAGGTCCTGGAAGGAGACACAACCACTACACCAGGTCCTACAGTCAGGTCCTGGAAGGAGACATAACCACTACACCGGATCATACAGTAAGGTCCTTGAAGGAGACACAACCACTACACCAGGTCCTACAGTCAGGTCCTGGAAGGAGACACAACCACTATACCAGGTCCTACAGTAAGGTCCTGGAAGGAGACACAAGCACTACACCGGATCATACAGTAAGGTCCTGGAAGGAGACACAACCACTACACCAGGTCCTACAGTCAGGTCCTGGAAGGAGACACAACCACTACACCAGGTCCTACAGTCAGGTCCTGGAAGGAGACACAACCACTACACCGGATCATACAGTAAGGTCCTGGAAGGAGACACAAGCACTACACCGGGTCCTACAGTAAGGTCCTGGAAGGAGACACAAGCACTACATCGGATCATACAGTAAGGTCCTGGAAGGAGACACAAGCAGTACACCAGGTCCTACAGTAAGGTCCTGGAAGGAGGGGGTCTGAGAGAGGCCTACCTGTCTGTAGGGCACCACGTGGTACCGGACATACTCCAGCAGCTGTTCTCTGTTGTGCGGGTCGTACAGGAAGTCCCTCTGCTGCTGGGACAGGGAGGACCACGCCCGGTCGGAGGGCAGGAAGATGGTGACGGGGAGGAGGGCGTCGCCCAGCCCGTCCATCACGCCCGTCTCCTAGTAGGGACAAAGAGCAGATTCAGAACCAGTCCATCACTTAAGAACGATTCAGAACCCGTCCATCACTCAGAACCCGTCCATCACTCAGAACCCGTCCATCACTTAAGAACGATTAAAAACCCTCCGTCAATTAAGAACAGATTAAGAACCCGTCCGTCACTTAAGAACGGATCAGAAACCGTCCTCCACTTAACAGGTTCAGAACCCGTCCTTCACTTAACGGATTCAGAACCCGTCCATCACTTAAGAACCGATTATAGAACCCGTCCATCACCTAAGAACGGATTTAGAACCCGTCCATCACTTAAGAACCGATTATAGAACCCATCCATCACCTAAGAACGGATTCAGAACCCGTCCATCACTTAAGAACCGATTATAGAACCCGTCCATCACCTAAGAACGGATTCAGAACCCGTCCATCACTTAAGAACCCATCCATCACTTTATTATTAAAGTGAACCAGTGGGACTAGGATCCATTTGGACCGCATGAGGAACCAGAACGCTGGACCTCACCTCAATTAGCTTGTAGAAGCTCTTGTATCCGTTACGCCCTGCCACATCCGTCAGGTTCAGCTGCTCAGGAGAGAAGAGAGTCAGACCAACAGACCTCCAGACGGACAGACAGACCAACAGACCAACAGACCTCCAGACAAACAGACAAGAGTGTTCCTGTTGTACTTACAGGTGAGGCCGTGTGGCTCTCTCTCTTCACGCTGGGGGAGACCAGGAAGGAGTCGACCTCGTGGAGGATGCCGTTGACACTGGCCCTGTCGCTGTAGGTCACGTTAGCTTCGTTGATCAGGATGTTTCCCTGAAGACGTGAAGGTGGGAGCGAGACATCAGAGGATGTCTCCTCAAGCAAACAAACATAACTACCACTTATACAGGGACTACATGTGATCTCATTTACTTACTCACTACTTAAAGTGGTAACCTCAAAGACCTCTGTGTCGTCCTCTGTGGCCACACCTTTAGCCATAAGGGGTTCTTGTTCCCACAGATCCCAACAGTGTCGCCATCGACAACCAGTTCCTAACATTGCTAATATTGCAAACACAAGATGATGGCGCCAAGCTAGGTTAGGCTCAGTTCCAATGTCTCTGATTGTTTGTTAGCATGATAGTCGGTCTGTCTCAGAGGTACAGATGTCTAATGCTTGGAAGCAATGATAAAGGAACCTCAGAACCTCCTCCACCAGACTATAGAAGAAGTGGATCTGATGTGTAGATAGACCGCCAGGTGGGTGGGAACCTCCCCTGAGCAGGGGTCTGACCAGGTGGTCAGACCTGAGACCCCCTGGTGGTCAGAACCTGAGCAGCGGTTACCTGAGACCAGGAGGTCAGAACCTGAGACCAGGTGGTGAGAACCTGAGGAGGTGTTACCTGAGACCAGGAGGTCAGAACCTGAGCAGGTGTTACCTGAGACCAGGTGTTCAGAACCTGAGCAGGTTTAAACTGAGCAGGTGTTACCTGAGACAAGGTGGTCAGAACCTGAGCAGGTTTGACCTGAGCAGGTGTTACCTGAGACAAGGTGGTCAGAACCTCAGCAGGTTTAACCTGAGCAGGTGTTACCTTAGACCAGGAGGTCAGAACCCGAGCAGGTTTAACCTGAGCAGGTGTTACCTGAGACAAGGTGGTCAGAACCTGAGCAGGTTTAACCTGAGCAGGTGTTACCTGAGACCAGGTGGTCAGAGCCTGAGCAGGTTTAACCTGAGCAGGTGTTACCTTAGACCAGGTGGTCAGAACCTAAGCAGGTTTAACCTGAGCAGGTGTTACCTTAGACCAGGAGGTCAGAACCTGAGCAGGTGTTACCTGAGACACCCCGGTGGTCAGAACCTCCCCTGAAAGCGAGGTGAGGTTCCTGGGCACGGCGAGGTCGCTTGCGGTGAGCAGGTGGCCCATGACTATGTGGCTCTGGAGGATGTAGCCCACAGTGTCAGTCTCCCCTTTGACCAGCAGAGCTTGAATCTGGCAGGAGAGAAACTTGGTAAGGTCATCCTTTCGGACACAGAACTACCCATCCGGGAGGATACTGACGGGCGGGAGGAAGTGGTTATTATGTGCTTACTGCTTTGAATCCAGCGGAGGACGTAATTGAGTTGGGGGGGAAGACGGTGAAGGGGCCCCGGCCGTTCAGCGGGAACTCGGGCAAGGCCCTCTGGGGAACACGAAGCAGTCTTCCTCATGTAAGGCTCCTCAGTTATCAAAGGTGTGTGTTATAATAGAGGTGTGTGTTATAGAGATGTGTTTTCATAGAGGTGTGTGTGTTATCATAGGTGTGTGTGTGATCAAAAGTGTATGTTATAGAGGTGTGTGTTATCATAGAGGTGTGCGTTATAGAGGTGTGTGTTATCATAGAGGTGTGTGTTATCATAGAGGTGTGTGTTATAGAGGTGTGTGTTATCATAGAGGTGTGTGTTATAGAGGTGTGTGTTATCATAGAGGTGTGTGTTATAGAGGTGTGTGTTATCATAGACGTGTGTGTTATAGAGGTGTGTGTTATCATAGAGGTGTGTGTTATAGAGGTGTGTGTTATCATAGAGGTGTGTGTTATAGAGGTGTGTGTTATAGAGGTGTGTGTTATCATAGAGGTGTGTGTTATCATAGAGGTGTGTGTTATAGAGGTGTGTGTTATCATAGAGGTGTGTGTTATAGAGGTGTGTGTTATCATAGAGGTGTGTGTTATCATAGAGGTGTGTGTTATAGAGGTGTGTGTTATCAAAGAGGTGAGTGTGTTTTAGCGTCACTTACAACCATGTTTACGAGGAACAAAATGCTGCCCATCCTGCTCAGCTCCTGTGGATAGCAGAACATCACAGGTCGGCCAACGCATCCCAAACACTGTGGGCCCTACCTTGCATCCGGCCCAATTGACTTTCTCACTGGCGCATGTGTCGTTGCTAATTTGCAACTGGCGCAGAGCGTTCTTTTCCCTCCCGCGCCACGCGTCAGTAAATTAGGGAATGATCTTGCGCCCCAAGGGGCGGTTCGGCGAGAGGAGGAGGCGTGTTCTGGCACAAACGCTCCCTGGTGCTACTTTGCAGTTTCAGAAACCACTTGCGCCACAAACCAGGAAATACCTGGTTTAAAGTCAGAGGCGCGTTGTTCAGATGCTATTTTAAGGGCGCATGCATAATGTTGCTTGTGCACCTCGCGCATACACTTTGCTTCTCTGATCTACCTAGCCACACATTCTTGGTAAATTATTTGGGAAAGAACAGCTGATACAGCGGTAATAAGTTGTTCTTTTAAATCAATGCATCTGCAAACACCGTACAGCAAACACATATTTTCTCGACACAGACATCGTGTACTTTTAGGATTGATGAGTATTTGATTGTGAGAAAACATTGTTTTACCGCGAGTGAGTGTTAAAAAGAATGAATGAATGCGGGCACGCGTGTGTGTATGTGTAAAAGAATGAATGAATGCGGGCTCGCATGTGTGCGTCCATTTGTTTAAACACACGCTAACAGCGGTATGTAACGCATAATACAGTCCATGGCAATGTATATTAACGGGGGGACACATGCATATTAGGAACACAAGTCGATAACGATAATGCATACAATACTGAGAAGAAACGATGTTTATAATGTATTGCGTATATCATTAAATAGAACCACAGTTACCGCATATCATATATGCGTTAAGTTTTCTTTGCCGAAATTTGTTTGAGGACTCAGTATTTCTGAAGTTGTGGAAGAAAACCTTATTCCATGTGTGAATTAGGCCATATTATTTGGCCATAAACTGAGCCATTTGAAGCTTGAAATTCATGTGCATCTGTCTCATCGGAGACTGCAGACGCGCTGTCAAAATATCAACTCGTCAGATTCAAATGCGCTCATGGCTCTTAAAGGGGATGGGAGCTGGCACTCTCATTGGTTTATTGCACGTTTCGCCCAAACCACACCTACGGGTAATTAGGCTACTTCAGACCAAGCCTTTTTAGATTTGCACCGGGCGCAAGAGTCATTTTTGCGCTGGTAAAATAGCAAAATCGCCATAGAACCGTTCACAAAGCTACTTGCGCTTGGCGCTTCTCACGTGCGATTCAGACCGTTAAGATAGGGCCCCTGGTCTCTGGAGCTTCATGTCACGCCGTCCACCTCTGCCATCTAGTGGGGGCCAGTCTCTTCATCCATTCATCTCCCGTGCTCCACACACCTGTCGGCAATCCTCCATGAACACCCAGTATATCAACCCCGGTTATCCAGACAACCATCCCTAGGTCGTTGTTTCACACTTAACATGTTGCCGAACACTCGCCAGCCTTCAAGCCCCAAGTCCCGCCTTTACGTATCTGTTGATTCTCATTGGAGAGCCTTTATTTTGCTCTGTGTCAGCCTCACTCTGTGCCGAGCGTTTGGGTCCACTCGCTCTACTTCCCCATAACTCGTCCGGGGCCGCCGTCCTCTGCGCTCACCTCTCTGAGGGTTCCTTTGCAGAAGGATCCGTCTCCAACGAAGCCGCGGTGGCAGGTGCAGGTTCGAACGCCGGGAGCGGTGGTGTTACACCAGGCCCTGTGATGGCAGCCTCCGTTTTTCTGCAACGCCGGAGCAACGGCCGTCATCGGTCTGGGTCGTGTCCGGACCCCACAGTCTGAAGTTCGATGTTTGTTTGAGTTTGTACACCTACCTTGCGACAAATGTTAATCATCTTGCAAACCTGTCCATCTCCCGAATAACCATGCTGACACACACACGCCGTCTGTGGAGAGAGGAACCATCGGAACAACCGCCTGTCAAACAACGTCCGGCTCTTCGCGAGAACCTTTACCAAAAATGTTCTTCGATCGTATGGAACAACAATAAGACATGAAAAAACTGTAATGCTTTGCAGGTCCATGTGGTGTGAGTGGCACTAAGGGGTGGGAGGGGGGGCAGGAAGGGGAACCGCCTTGTCGGGTCCAGAGTGAATACAGTCCGGTTTAATGGGGTGTTAAGGGGGTATTAAGGGGCCTACCTTGTTGGGTCCAGAGTGAATACAGTCTGGTTTAATGGGGTGTTAAGGGGGTATTAAGGGGCCTACCTTGTTGGGTCCAGAGTGAATACAGTCTGGTTTAAGGGGGTGTAAAGGGGTCCCACTTGGTTGGGTCCAGAGTGAATTCTTTCTGGTTTAAGGAGCATTAAGGGGGTGTTAAGGGGGTGTTAAGGGGCCTACCTTGTTGGGTCCAGAGTGAATACAGTCTGGTTCAATGGGGTGTTAAGGGGGTATTAAGGGGCCTACCTTGTTGGGTCCAGAGTGAATACAGTCTGGTTTAAGGGGGCGTAAAGGGGTCCCACTTGGTTGGGTCCAGAGTGAATTCTTTCTGGTTTAAGGAGCATTAAGGGGGTGTTAAGGGGCCTACCTTGTTGGGTCCAGAGTGAATACAGTCTGGTTTAATGGGGTGTTAAGGGGCCTACCTTGTTGGGTCCAGAGTGAATACAGTCTGCCTTCTCGTGGCAGTGGGCAGTTCCTTGGGCACACGCGTCGATCTCTGACACAAACACAAAATGGAGGCTTAGGGTTAGCCTCCATACATACACGTATATGTGTATGTTAAGTCTAGAACATACACATATACAGTATGTGTATGATATAGAATGATCAATACTAGTTTTTTAATGGTCATCTTCTAATCATCTTATTTCAAATATATTGTTGTTATATAAATGCAAAAGAAATCCAAAAACTCTAAATGGGTTATGAATTCAATTTTTTTTCCACAATGCAGAAAACAATTTGTATTGAAAATACAGGAAAAGACCTCCATGCGTTTATTTTTGTCTTCATATTTACTTACTTATTTATCTTTGCACCATTCCCCAAACATTACGTCGATGGTGCTTGCCGCGTAATCTTGTGTTCTGACATACCTCAGAAACGAATAAAGCTTTGCGCTTCGGTCTGGGTGCTTACCCATGCAGACCAGACCGTCCCCCTGGTACCCGGGCAGACACACGCAGTCCCTCCGGCCTGGCTTGGTCCGCTTGCACAGCGCATGGGGGCTGCAGTGACCGTTGGCCCCCCTGCAGGGGTCTATCGCTGCAGACAGGACCCGGGGCGACACAAGGACTCATCAAGACCACAACCCAGCAGGACCAAGCCCACGTTCTAACGCTGCCGAGTCTCAACTTAAACGTGATGTAGGCAAGCATTCTAAGGCTGTATAGGGCACCTTTAATAACACTAGCATATATAATCGCTCTTTAATGTTACCTACTACACTTTTAATAATACTTGTTTAGATAATAGCTCTTTAATGTTACCTACTACACCTCTAATAATACTAGTATATAAAATAGCTCTTTAATGTACAGCTCCTTTAATACTAGTATATACAATAGCTCTTTTATTGTACAGCTCCCTTAATGCTAGTATATACAATAGCTATTTTAATGTACAGCTCCTTTAATACTAGTATATGCAATAGCTCTTTAATGTTACCTATTACACTTTTAATAATACAAGCATATATAATAGCTCTTTAATGTACAGCTCATTTAATACTAGTATATATGATAGCTCTTTAACCTTACCACCTTTAATACATTCCATCTTTTAAAAAATTCCTTACCTCTGCAGTCAGTACCGTTGCCCTCAAACCAAGCAGCACAGACGCACTGCATCTGGGACATCTTGGTGATACAACTTAAAAACAAGGGGGAAAAAACTCTCATGTTTAGGTTTTTCGACCAATCGGAAGACTCTTAACATCCATGGGAGAGATGTCACCTACTTTGCACTGGTATGGCACTTGGCCGCTCCACACAGCTCGTCAGCACCGGAGTCCACCTCTGGGGAAAAAAGATGAAGGTCACCTTCACTAGCAGAGGCTAACCGATCAATCACATACTTTCACTTGTCTCTCGGCTGCTAGCAGAGGCTAACACCAAGAGCTAACCGATCAATCACATACTTTCACTTGTCTGACGGCTGCTAACAGAGGCTAACACTGAGAGCTAACTGATCATTCACATACTTTCACTTGTCTGTCGGCTGCTAGTAGAGGCTAAAACCAAGAGCTAACTGATCATTCACATACTTTCACTTGTCTTACGGCTGCTAACAGAGGCTAACACTGAGAGCTAACCGATCATTCACATACTTTCACTTGTCTTACGGCTGCTAACAGAGGCTAACACTGAGAGCTAACCGATCATTCACATACTTTCACTTGTCTGTCAGCAGAGGCTAACCCCCACTCGCTATTTGAATGTTATCATACTTTCGTCACAGTGGATTCCCTTCCACCCGACCTCGCACACGCAGGTCCCGTCCCCCAGGGGCCCGTCCATGCATCGGCCGCTCTGACACAAGCAGTCTGAAGGTGGAGACAGAATACAGGGAGCCTTGAACGTAGAGGAAGTGAAACAGCATCAGAAGACCCCAGATACGATTCAACAGCTAGCCGCCTGGATAAAAGTTATGCAGCGATTTCTTTCCTTTCCTGTCCAATAACTTTCCTTCTCGCCATCTACATTTGTTTCTTTAATTTACTTACATACATGTTTACTTAAAGCTGCAAGTACCGTTTCTACTGAGGCTGTTCATGGCATTAAAAACATTGTTTTCACTATAGAACGGTTGATTGTGGTCCACATTACGCTCAAGTATCTGTAGTTCTAAGTCGAGTCACTAGAGGCTGCCAAAGGGAAACATACACACTGCAGCTTTAAGTGTATCACTGTAGTATTACTGGTTCTCTGCATTTCCGCTTTGTTTGCGGTTCAGTGATGGTGGTACCTTGGTCACAGTGAACCCCGTACTTCCCTGCGACGCAGGATTCACACGCGGTTCCGTTGAAGAACGGCTGGCAGGTGCAGCGCCCGGTTCCTTTGATCCCGTCATCGCACGCCCCCTGACCCGCGCAGACCTGGCCGTCGTACCCGGGACACGGCTCACAGTACCGCCCAAAGAACCCGGCGCAGCAGCGCGGCAGCTGCGGACAGACGGGTGGCCATTTTGTCACTCTGTTCATGCTGAGCCACATGCTAACAGATAGATGTGGCTCACCATGTCTCTCTGTTCATGGTGAGCCACATGCTAAAAGAGAGCATGTCTATCTGTCCCCCCGGACAGAGTGGGGAACAGGAACATGTGGAGGCATTTACATTTATATTTACATGCTTTTATCCAGAGCGACCTACAATTACATTGTAGGTCAAATGTACACAAGTACATTTGTCAGAAGAAAGAGAAACAACAATATATCGCTGTCGGTACAGGATGCTTATAGAACCAAATGCCCAGCACTAACAATCTCTAGGCTAACCACTTCCCTGTATACAACAAAGATAGCTAGGATAAGACGCTACACAATGCTAAGTACTATTTTTAAATGCCAGGACGGAAGACATACAATAAATAAGTGGCAGGGTGTATAACATACAATAAGTGTGTAAGAGGGGTTGGGGGGGTAAGGGGGGACTATGCAAAATCCAGGGGAACTCTGAACATTTAAGCGTCGACATCTGTCTACCGATGCAGTGTTTAAAAAAACCTTCTGGAGAGGTTGACCTTCACGCGGGTCCAACTTACAAAATCTTTCGATATTCTCCTTAATTCTTAATTCTATTCGCCTGAATCTGTCAACGTTTGAAACATCGGGGCCGGTATGTTTGGGTTCCGCTGGACGTTTGCTAGGGGAACCAGCCCAGAAGGCGGTCCCTCGCCACTCACATCCACGGTTTTCACACAGGTGGTATTGCAGCCGTAGAAAATCATGAGTTGACCTTCGAATGTCGGCTGCCTTCTGCAGGGTCTCACCGGCGTGTTCCTCTGCAAGTAGAGAAATCCATATTCCATCAGTAAGGAGTAACCCTGCCTGGGACCCTTTGACACGGTGATGGAACATCTATCGGTGAGGGACATGAACCCAGCTCCTGTTCTACCGCTCTGTGTAGTGTTTCATGGGCGGCAGTGGCTCAGGTGGTAGAGCAGGCTGACTGGTAAACGGGAGGTTGTCAGTACGATCCCCGGCTCCTCCTAGCCGAGTCTCGAGGTGTCCCTGAACACCTCACCTTAACTCCCGAACGAGGTGGCTGTCGCCTTGCATGGTTGACTCCGCTGTGAATGTGTGTATGTATGTATGTCATTTTGGATAAAAGCATCTGCTAAAAGCCCTAAATGTAAATTTCAGTGTAGACGCTACTCCATCACACAGAGATATGGTCGCAGTTATTAAACAGGGTTTAGTAGGAGAGTTTGTCTTCAAATCTCTGTAGCTTCAGCCATAGCCTTCAGATATTAGCTTCATGCTTACAGGACAGCACCTCAGCGTGTCGGAGGCCGACCCCATCTCCCCACGCCCAGAGAGACAGCCAGGGACAGATGACAGACAGGGATGATCAACATATGTAATATGTACAATAAAACCTTGGAGGAACTGGACCTGGGTTGCATTGTGAACCAACAGACGTTTCATAACGATATCAAAGTGTTTGAGGCTAACTCGTTAAAATGAACTTTGGGATCGATGTGTCAGAAGTGTAAGGACTCTCACCTTGGGTGTGCCTCCGTGGGGGCACTGGGGGGCCACACAGTCCAAGCAGGAGCCCTTCTCAGAGGAACACATGAGGAAACGTACAGTGAGGATGAGGAACCTAGTCCAGTGTTCCTCTCACGGCGGTTGGAGTGTCGTGGCCCGGTCGAGGGAACCGGTGTGTGAGACGTTTGAAAGCTGTGCTCACCACCAGGTCCACGGTGCGCATGGTGTCGCAGCGGTTCCGGTTGATCTTCAACACCGAGGCGAGGCCGTGGACCACGCCTTTAGCCGTCAGGAGGTTGGACACGTTCAGCTGGGCGCTGTTCACCAGCAGCTGAGAGGAGAAGGGAGTGCAGGAGGTCAGCAGGTCAGGAGGTCAGGAGGAGAGGAGGTCACGGGGTCAGGAGTAGCTCCTCTAGCAAACCGAGGGTTGCTGGTTCTATCCTGGCTCCTGGCTGAGTGTGGAGGTGTCCCTGAGCATGACCCCTGACCCCTGACCCCTGACCCTACCTGCTCCTGGCCGGCGAACTGATCCCAGGCAGGGTCAACAACGGCTTTGATTGGCCAGAGGAGAGGAAGGCCTTCCATGTATGCAGTGAGGATGAGGAGTCCAGCGGGACGGTACCTTTCCATCTCTGGGGAAGATGGCCAGCAGGTAGGAGAACCCCAGCATAGTCTTCTTGTATCCAGCGGCCTTCAGCTCTGTCTTCAGGAGCCGCTCAAAGAGCAGGACGTGGTAGCGTGTGGTGTTCACATCCTGCAGGACCAGTGTTGGGGAGTAATGGAATACATGTACCAGCGTTACGTATTCAGAATACAAATTATAGCTAACTGTATTCCGTTACAGTTACAATTTAAATAGTTGGTATTTAGAATACAGTTACATTGTTGAAATCAATGGATTACATGACGATACTTCTGTTTCAGCAGTTTATTCGTGCTTTCACACCAACAGCATTTAGTGCGCACTAAACGAGTTTGGTCCCTTGGTTCGGTACGTTTGCGTTGGTGTGAATGCAACCACCTCACTTCGATGTGAACCAAATCAGCCGGCCGAGACCTCCCTGAACAGCTGGTCTCGGTTCGCTTCCAAACGAACCCTTATAGTCTTTGTTCCATTACAGCAAATTATAAAAAAATAGTGCACCTTCAGGGAGACTTGGGCCTAACACATTCAGCCAGTTTGAACAGAAGAACACACCAGAATAGGCCTGTTTAGTAAGCAGGATTTGATGCCGCATTCCTACACTTATAAAATGCAATTCAATGTGGAAGTAATCCACATTGAATTGCAGAATACAATACTCTTTTGATTGAGTGATGAATCGGAATACGTTACATATTACATTTTTGGGCATGTATTCTGTATTCTGAAACTGGATACATTTTAAAAGTATCCTTCCCAACACTGTGCAGGACAGACACAACGTTACACTCCTCAGAGCTGATGAGTGAGTGATAAGGTGTCTGGACTAAAGTAAAGAACAGAACAATGCATTTAAGATAAAGGACACACACACACAGTCACACAGACACACACAGTCACACACACAGTCACACACAAGAACACACAAGAGCAATCAGGAAAACACACACACACACACACTAACCAGGACATTGGCAGACGTTGCGCTTAGGTAGTCTCTCACAGCGCTGTCTATCGGGGCGAAGACGGTGTACTCCTCGGCCTGCTCGATCACATCCGTCAGGTTGTGTTGCTGAGGAGAAGAACACAGAGGACTCAAGGAACATCTGGAGAACGAAGAGGAGTCAGAGAACATCTGGAGAACGAAGAGGAGGCAGAGAACGTCTGGAGAACGAAGAGGAGGCAGAGAACGTCTGGAGAACGAAGAGGAGGCAGAGAACGTCTGCAGAACGAAGAGGAGGCAGAGAACGTCTGGAGAACGAAGAGGAGGCAGAGAACATCTGGAGAACACAGAGGAGGCAGAGAACATCTGGAGAACACAGAGGGGGCAGAGAACATCTGGAGAACGAAGAGGAGGCAGAGAACATCTGGAGAACGAAGAGGAGTCAGATAACATCTGGAGAACGAAGAGGAGGCAGATAACATCTGGAGAACACAGAGGAGGCAGAGAACATCTGGAGAACGAAGAGGAGGCAGAGAACATCTGGAGAACACAGAGGAGTCAGATAACATCTGGAGAACGAAGAGGAGGCAGAGAACATCTGGAGAACACAGAGGGGTCAGATAACATCTGGAGAACAAAGAGGAGGCAGAGAACATCTGGAGAATGAAGAGGAGGCAGAGAACATCTTGAGAACAGAGAAGACTCAGATACATCTGGTGAAAACACAGAGGACTCAGAGAACATCTGGAGCTTCTCAGTGCAGCTTTTTGCTCCACAAAGTAGAAGGTTTCTCAGGAATGAAAGACGCCCGGCAGAGCCCATGCTTACAGGAAAAAGTTCTCAATCGTTTGACTCTGGTCCACCTCTGCCCCCCCCCCCCCCCAAACCAGGATCTCCGACCACATACTGATGCCGCTACAACTCCGGCCACTAGGGGGTGCTGATGGGAGAACTGACCCCATGCAGGTTTAATATCCAGTAAATGAATGAGACGCTCGATGGGGTGCATAAGAGGAGGAGGAGGACGTACGATGAGGGCGGCCCGGAACAGGGAGAACTCGGGTCTCAACGCCAACAGCTCCAGGAGTCCCTCGCTGCGTGCCCTCTTTGGGACTAGAACCTGCAGACACATGAAACACGTCAGACACACACGACACACACATTGTGTACATGCGACAGTGTGTACAGGAGAGGACCCTGCATAGCCTCCTCCCTAACCCCCCACAGCACCTCTGTACGTCCTGCACACTAAATTAGTACATAGCATCTTGTAGCATCTTAGCTATCTTTGTTGTATACGGGGAATATATATACCCAGGGTGTGATTTGCCGGTGGGGATGGTGGGGATTATCCCCCCCTCTGGTTTACACGTCCTACCCTCTGCTGAATTATTTTTATCCTCGTGGGGATAAAAATTATGCCCCCCACCCAAAGTATTTTCACCATTGCATCGTAATAATTAACAACCAAAATACACAGGGTCCGTCTTCATTTTGAAACATTTTAAAATGTTTCTCAAAATTATCCCCCCCTCTGGTTTTTTCACAAATCGCACCCTGTATATACCTACACATATATATATACCTACAGCGATATATTGTTGTTTCTCTCCTCCTGACAAATGTTCTTATTATAAGTCGCTTTGGATAAAAGCGTCTGCTATATGCCGTAAAGGTAAATGTATTATTTGTACATGTTTCCAATTATATCCCATCAATCTGAAGAATTGCTCAAACATGAGTAACATTTACATTTATATTTAGGGCATTTAGCAGACGCTTTTATCCAAAGCGCCTCACTAGCTAGGATAGGATGCTACAGAATGCTAAGTGCTATTTTGTTATGCGATACACTGTTACACACGAACCCAGTGGAGCTGGACCCCCGCTGGCTGCGTACCTTATCGATGACGTGGATCAGTCCGTTGGTGGCGGCCACGTTGGCCAGTGTGATGGTCGCCCCCCCTATGGTCACAGCCTGGGAGGTCTCGCCCACAGAGAGGGAGGTGTTGAGGAGGGAGGTGACCGGCGAGGTGGACGCCATGAGGCGAGACAGCGTGTAAATCCCCTCGATCACATGGTTCCTGTCAGGAATCATGATAACAATGTGTTAGGTATCTATTTAGGGTTGTTGGTTTTTTGAAGGCCCTTTTAATGATATTTTTTATTTTTTATGTTTGTAAAAACAGAAAAAAAAAAAAATTATATTGTTTTTTTTTCTAAATTAATATGGGAGCTTAAGCAGTGCTGCAGACATTACATTTCTTTCACTCCTGTCAGGAAATCCAACACGGCAGATATCAGGCCTGAAGACGCACTCGGGATGAAAATCCTCTGACTGGTCTTACCGGATCATGCTAGGAAGGTTTCCCTTGGTGGTCCAGAAGCTCTTGTCGTCTTCAGCCAGGCTCTGGATGGCTGAGGAGGTGGGCACCAGGAGGGTGAGGTTCTGCTCTGACAGAGACTGGCCCAGATCTGCAGCCTGGGGTGGGGAACGTAAGCTGTATGAGTCTAGTCCTCGGTCCCAGGTCCAGTCTCAGTGGGCCTCACAGAACCCCCATTACACAACCCCAGCGCCCCAATCCTCAGGCCTCCTAAGGACCTGAGGGAGAACTGTCCAATCCCAGAGGAAGAACCCAGGAGAGAGAACCTAGGAGAGGGACCCAGGAGAGGGAACCCAGGAGAGGGAACCCAGGAGAGGGAACCCTAAAGAGGAAACCTTGGAGAAGGAACCAAGGAGAGGAAACCCTGGAGAAGGAACCCAGGAGAAGGAATCAAAGGAGAGAGAGAACCGAGGAGAAGGAGCCCTGGAGAGGGAACCCTGGAGAGGAAACACAGAAGAGGGAATCCAGGCGAGGTAACCCAGGAGAAGGAACAAAGGAGAGAAACCCTGGAGAAGGAACCAAGGAGAGAAACCAGGAGAGGGAACCCAGGAGAGGAACCCAGGAGAGAAACCAGGAGAGGGGACCCTGGAGAAGGAACCCAGGAGATGGGATCCTCCCTCCAGGGGCGTGAGGAGGCTCAGGGCCATGAGGGACGGACGTAGCGGTAGGATAACAAGAACAACACAAAGTACACACACAGAGTACAAGTCAAATTAAGCTGTTGGAAGTACAAAGTGAGTAGTGAGTGTGGATGAAGGAACGGGTCACTCACTTTCACCCATGAGAGGAACTCTGAGGCGTCTGGAATAGCGATCAGCTCCTGGCACCAAGCAGAGAAAGAGGGTTTAATATCACATGACGGAAGAGGTGGTGGTGATGTTTTGTAACGATAATCTGATCGTGGTCTGACCTGTTCCACCGTGCCGTAGCAAACTTCTCCGTCGCCAGCGTATCCGTCCTCACAGACACATCCCCACTGGCCAGAGACAAACTGGCATGTGGCCTGCAGTCACATAAGAATCAACTTCAGGACTTACTTTAGCTTTAAGTACAGATTCAAAGTCTGAACCTCTTACTGTTTATTTGATATGGATATAGCAATTACATTGGACAGACCAGATGCATTGTTTAAGCGTTTTAGTACAAATGCTAATTCACAACACTTGTACTATAGCTTTAAAGTACAAACCTCTTACTCTCTATCTGTAAATGATACAGATAATAGTCTGAACTTGTTACTGCAGCTTTAAATGATACAGATAATAGTTTAAACTTGTTACTGTAGCCTTAAATGATACAGTTAATAGTCTGAACTTCTTACTGTAGCTTTAAATAATACAGATTCATAATGTGGTGTGCACTGATGGATTATGGCTGATAGAGTTCATGTAGGGTTGGTTCACTCACTTGATAATGACAACCTCGTCCATTCTGGAACACACACAGGTTGGCCGGTTCACAGTCGATGCCGTTTCCTTGGTAACCCGTCTTACACATGCAGTCACTCTAGGAAGACAGAAAGCTCAATTAATAACAGTGGTGGGCCGTCAAAATCTAAATAATATATATACATTATTTTTTCCAAATGACATTAATTTGTGTCTGAACGCATCTTAATTCCATATTTTTTTCAGTACTTACAACATAATTCCAGGAGGAAAACCGTTTTTTTTTGTAAGGCTGAGCTCAGCTGAATAACGCATCACAGCTAGGTTACATGGACCAGCGGGGCCAGCACTAAAAGTATTGCTAGCCTTTCGCTGAAGCTGCCAACTCCCTCTTGGATAATAAATTTGACTGACGTGTGTAATCAGCCAATCAAATATTGATGTGTAATTAATAGGATGCCCTCAGGGCCCAGCAATATGCCGGCGCTGGCGCCCGGTGATGTCATCAGCGAAATTTGAATCTTTGGCGGTACAGAGTTGATAGTGAACACAGCACCTAGCGATCCTGTTTCTGATCTCCTTCGTTTGCCTTTTTCAAGGCGATCGTTTGGAGAGAAGACAGATTTAATTTCAAGAGGAAGACCTACACCGAGGCTGGATGGGCTGACCCAGGCCGGTAAAGGTTTTGTGCGACACTTTACAGAGTGCAACTACAGCCGCTATGACTGGCTAACGTCTAGCACCGTTTAGAACAAGCTATTCTACTGGCCGTGTTTGTGGTTCAACATCAGTGAGGGGACATGGAACAGCGCCGGATTTAGCAGTCTTAACAGCTTCACCAAGGCAGCTTTAAAACATCAGGCCATGGGTGATGGGTGAGTTTTACTTTGCACTGTGTAGGAGCGATAATGTTGTTGTGATACTTTAGTTTATAACGCATTTCTTTTTAATGGTTGGAAACACAAATATATTGCTGGAATTTGGGCAGTAGGCTTGATGGTAATGCTGTGTGTGGATGCCGCTTAATAAGCATATTAAATGAACCTGTTCACAATTACTCCTGTGGGCTTAATATTCTGGCTGGAATAGCTGTTGTAAAATATATGTCATAAAGGCGTACTTGTATGTTTCATTTTTGTTAATGAACTGGCGTTGCACTTGTAATATTGTCGCTATAGGCTACTTTATTGAATCTGTTGAAGTTGCGAAAGCATCCGGTGAAAATAACAATAACTGTGAACACTTGTTTTTGTGTCATGTGTGTGATGTGCAATCTAGTTGCGGAGTGACATAAGGAAAGATCTGATGGTGATGCTGCATTACTCTAGCTCTGCGGTAATGCAAAGTGGTGTGCGTGTACGCTGTTGTTGTTGCTGAAGATCAACTGTCTTGTGGTGGATGTTATGCAGTAGCACATATTGTGGCTGTGTTGGCTGTATTGGCACCTAATATGAAATTTGTGTGCATGTCTGAGTGTTTGGGGGTTGGCCGTTGGTGGAGTTCGTTACTGAAGGCCCTGACTTAAACCCCACGGTACGCAACTGATTAATAATGAATAAATGATTGCATATTTATTGTATGGATATATTCCTAGAGATAGCGTTGATGCAGTCCTACTATGTTACAGTAGAACCTCTGACCCAGCAGTCCTACTGTGTTACAGCAGAACCTCTGATCCAGCAGTCCTACGGTGTCACAGCAGAACCTCTGATCCAGCAGTCCTACTGTGTTCGAGCAGTGAGTGATGAACCTTTCAGAAGGAGATTTTTAGCATTTTAAGTCTTCAGGGGGTTGATTTGAAACCTTTACAGACACTTTTTAGTTTACTACTGGTGGCCGAGTTTGTGATCGCTGTCAGCCAATCACACGCTTTCAGACCCCTGCCTCCAGCACCGTGATTGGTCAAGGTCAAATATGAAGCAAAAGACAAAGAAAGGCCCTGTTCACCCTAATCTGGGATCAGACTTTAAACCATGAACCCAAAGCTGTTCTTCCAGATGACTGATCTGAGATGTGATTCCTGAGACTAGAGGCCTCGTCTCCCATCCTGACCTGGCCGGGACCGATGTAGATGCAGGAGGCATTTCCGTGGCAACCTCCTCTTCCAGGGCCGTTGCAGTCGTTGATTGGCTGGCACTCGTCCTGGTCCAGGGCCCAGCCCTTCAGACACTGGCAGACGTGTGTTTTGGGGCCCGTCTTTATGCACTTGGCCTTCAGTGAGGAGGGAGTGAGGGCGTGAGGGAGTGAGAGAGTGAAAGATTGAGAGAGTGAATGAGCCTCAAATTCACATAGTTCTGTTCTTATGACTTCACTTAACCTCTTTCCCGCAAGAAGTATTCTGACTGCTTTAATGTTCACTCAGTAGTTCATGTTAATGTTCACTCAGTAGTAAATGTTGACGTTCACTCAGTAGTAAAGGTTGACGTTCACTCAGTAGTAGATGTTAATTTTCACTCAGTAGTAAATGTTAGTGTTCACTCACTGGTACATGTAGACGTTCACTCAGTAGTACATGTTGAAGTTCACTCAGTAGTACATGTTAATGTTAACGTACATTTCTGCCGCAGCCTCCTCTCGATGGGAAGGCACACGGGTCTCGTTCCACACACATGATCCCGTCGCCCCGGTAACCGGGCTTGCAGACACACCTGCGAGAAGCAACAGCAGATTCATATTCACAGGATAGACTCTCTACCCCCGAACCCCCAGAGCAGTAGAAGGATCGGGTTTGTTTGTATTAGGAGTCATCTGTTGGAGGACCATAGGCATGACATTACAGATAATATGCCTCTTTAGTATATGCTACACGTGAACCTCCTAAGATGGCGCAATTTGATTGGTTCGCTATCTCGGGATATTGGGCAATATCCCATGATTGAGATCTCAAACTTGGGATATTGTTTTCATCACCGGTCGTCTCGTCACGCTAATAAAAACAAATAAACCGCTAATAAAAACGAATAAATCCCGGCAAAAAGTGTTACTGTGGTGACCCACAACAATAATAAAGACATTCACCAAGGGACTGTTCCTTTAAGGAAAAGGGTTTTGGGATAATAGTTCCGGTTGACGACAGTTCGGGTTTACGGGTGTTCTGGTTTATGGCAGTTACGTTTTGAACTCATGCTGGAGTAACTTGTTTTGAACGAAGTGTAGAGTAAAGCTGACTCGACCCATCTCCGTCTCTTGTCTCGTCATTTACCGCATTACCATGTTTATTTTTTGAGTGTTCACGTGTAGTACATGCTAAAACAATTATTCACCTCAGGCTCCGTGAATATTCACTTTGACGAATAATTGTTAATTACGGTTCATTATAGCGGTTTGTATAACATCGAACTTTATTTATATTGTGCCTTTCATGCAAAATTGCAACACAAGGTGCTCAACGACACAATAAAAATAAATAAGAATAAATAAAAAAGTAAAACGGATTAAGAGAACGCTGAGCTTAATAGGAATGTTTTAAGGTTCGTTCTAAAGGTGTTCACAGTGTCAAATCAGGGTCAACATGTGTCCTGTAGTCTACTCTCTAGCATCTTATTCAGGTCCTGACTCCAGGGCTGGGGTGACCACGTGACAGGATCACCTCCACCTCTTGGTTCATGGGTCATTAATCAACTGATAAACGCTCCATCCGCGGGGCGGCAGCTCCACCTACTGGGCCTGCCCCTGGCTGAAGTCACAGTCGGCGTTGGCGTGGCAGAAGTGGACGTTGGGTCCGCAGGCCTGCGTGTGTCTCTCGCAGTGGGCCCCTGTGTAGCCAGGCAGGCAGGAGTCCGGGCGGCAGCGGCCGTCGGAGTCGGGCCGGTTGTCACAGGTACCCTGTAGGCAGGGGCAGGCTGGGGCAGAGGGGCAGGACATGAACATAGAGGGCCTTTAACAGACGCTTTAATCCAAAATGATTTAAAATAAGTACATTTGTCAGAAAAAAAGAGATACGACAATCTATCGCTGTCGGCGCAGTAAGGATGTTCATGGAACCAAGTGCCAAGCACTAACAACTGCTAGGTTAACCCATTCCCTGTACACAACACACATTCCCTGTTCCCTGTGCTCTAACGCTAAGCTGCACTATGAGCATAGTCGGGACGATCAAAGGCTAGATGTGATTTATGACTTTAATTAATGCCTATTGCTTGGCAATTCATTAATTTTTGAATGTGTTGTGAACACATTATGTTGAAAATGTGTAACGACGTGTGAATGAATGTGTGTGTGTGAAGGTGTGTATGGGTGTGTAGATGAATGGATGATGTGAGTGACTCCTTGTAGGTGAATGAATGGATGATGAATGAATGGATGAATGTGAGTGACTCCTAGTAGGTGAATGAATGGATGAATGTGAGTGACTCCCAGTAGGTGAATGAGTGGATGGGTGTAAGAGACTCCTTGTAGGTGAATAAATGGATGAATTGAGTGACTCCAAGTCGGTGAATGCATGGATGATGAATGAATGATGGATGATGTGAGTGACTCCTGGTAGGTTAATGAATGGATGATGAATGGATGATGTAAGTGACTCCCAGTGGTGAATAAGTGGATGAATGTGAGTGACTCCTAGTAGGTGAATGAATGGATGATGTGAGTGACTCCCAGTTGGTGAATGAGTGGATAAATGTGAGTGACTCCTTGTAGGTGAATGAATGGATGATGTGAGTGACTCCCAGTAGGTGAATGAGTAGATTCATGTGTTTGACTCCTAGTAGGTGAATGAGTGGATGAATGTGAGTGACTCCCGGTCGATGCGTGGCTGCAGTGTGTGTCCCCAGGGGGCGACCGGTCACCTACTTCTGCTGCAGCCCGGGCCGTACTTGTTGGAGAGGGTGCAGTAGTGACATCGGGACCCTCTGAAGCCCGGCCTGCAGACACACGTCCCGTTACCCGCCAGACCCTCCACGCACTGGGGACAGAGGGAGGGTTACACACACACACACACACTGAGGACACACACTGGGGACAGAGGGAGGGTTACACACACACACACACTGAGGACACACACTGGGGACACAAGGAGGGTTACACACTACAGACACACTGAGGACACACACTGGGGACACAGGGAGGGTTACACACTACAGACACACTGGGGACACACACTGGGGACACAGGGAGGGTTACACACTACAGACACACTGAGGACACACACTGGGGACACAGGGAGGGTTACACACTACAGACACACTGAGGACACACACTGGGGACACAGGGAGGGTTACACACTACAGACACACTGAGGACACACACTGGGGACACAGGGAGGGTTACACACTACAGACACACTGAGGACACACACTGGGGACACAGGGAGGGTTACACACTACAGACACACTGAGGACACACACTGGGGACACAGGGAGGGTTACACACTACAGACACACTGAGGACACACACTGGGGACACAGGGAGGGTTACACACTACAGACACACTGAGGACACACACTGGGGACACAGGGAGGGTTACACACTACAGACACACTGAGGACACACACTGGGGACACAGGGAGGGTTACACACTACAGACACACTGAGGACACACACTGGGGACACAGGGAGGGTTACACACTACAGACACACTGAGGACACACACTGGGGACACAGGGAGGGTTACACACTACAGACACACTGAGGACACACACTGGGGACACAGGGAGGGTTACACACTACAGACACACTGAGGACACACACTGGGGACACAGGGAGGGTTACACACTACAGACACACTGAGGACACACACTGGGGACACAGGGAGGGTTACACACTACAGACACACTGAGGACACACACTGGGGACACAGAGGGTTACACACACACTGAGGACACACACTGGGGACACAGGGAGGGTTACACACACACACTGGGGACACAGGGAGGGTTACACACACACACTGAGGACACACACTGGGGACTAAGGGGGGGGTTACACACACACACACACACACACACACTGAGGACACACACTGGGGAGACGGAGGGTTACACACACACACTGAGGCCACACACTGGGGAGACAGGGAGGGTTACACACACACACACACACACTGAGGACACACACTGGGGACACAGGGAGGGTTACACACAAACACACACACTGAGGACACACACTGGGGAGAAAGGGAGGGTTACACACACACACACACACACTGAGGACACACACTGGAGACACAGGGAGGGTTACACACAAACACACACACTGAGGACAGAAACTGGGGACAAAGGGAGGGTTACACACACACACACACACACTGAGGACACACACACTGGGGACACAGGGAGAGTTACACACACACAGGCTGTGTCTCAACTCAGGGGACACATCATTCGAAGGCCGATTGCGCCACTGCAACGCGTCAAGGCTGTCCCATTTCGATGGCTCCTTCAAATGCGGGCGACAAATGCAGCCTTCTTTACCCGGATTTAAGGATCCACCGGCTGGATCCTTCACGGCCCAAAATATCCCAAGATTCATTGCGCGTTGTATTTTTTCAGAAATGGCGTCGGAGAGAGCGGAAGCGGCAGCTGCAGAAAATTACATATTTAATGACAAAACTATGTAAAAACATTTTTTTACATTAAAATAAAGTTGGGACTATTTTAAATTTGTAACTTTATTGTCAAAGTTCAATGACATTAACACGAGCCATATAACGTTTAACTAATTAACGTTATATTTTATATAATTATTATATAACGGATCCAAATTTCTCCTCCGCCGTCCGGTTTGAACCGCAGCTGTCAGGGTTGCTAGGTGACAGGAGCGGCGGGTCGTCACGCAAGGTAAAGGGTGTTAACGGCTTGTTACGCAAACTGGAAATGCTCCGTAGGCCAGACCGTCTCATTTAAGAACGTTTGTTCGGCCTTCGGTCTGGCCTTCACGGTCTACGAAAGCCACACCTTCATAGACTGCGTCCTTCGAAGGATAAGTCCCCTGAATTGAGACACAGCCACACACACACACACACACACACACCTACTGAGGACACAGAGAGGGTTACACACACACACACCTACTGACGACACAGGGAGGGTTACACAAACACACACACACACACACACCTACTGAGGACACAGAGAGGGTTACACACACACACACACACACACACCTACTGACGACACAGGGAGGGTTACACAAACACACACACACACACGCACTGGGGACAAAGGGAGGGTTACACACACACACACCTACTGACAACACAGAGAGGGTTACAGTGACACACACACAGACGACACAGAGAGGGTAACACACAGACACAAACCTACTGAGGACACAGGAAGGTTTACACACACACACACTGCTCATATGAATACACAAACACATCGCTCACACGAACACACGCACACACAAACTGACACAACGCTGCTCACATACGTGTGTGTGAATGTGTGTCGTGTGTGTGTGTGTGCGTGTGTGCACGTGTGAGTGTATGCGTTTGTGTGTGTGCATGCGTGTGCTCTGACCTGGCCGTGTCCGGAGCAGGGGTTCTGGAAGCCCCCTGGACAGGGCCGGCAGTCTGCTGAGTAGAACCCCGGACAGCAGGCCCGCTTCTCGGCCACAGGGAGGAAACCGTAAGGTTGGTGCTAATGTAGCGCTAAGCTAATGCAGCGGCAGGCTAATGCAGCGCTAAGCTAATGTAGCGTTAAACTAATGTAGCCCTAAGCTAATGTAGCGCTAAGCTAATGTAGCCCTGTGCTAATGTAGCGCTAAGCTAATGTAGCACTAAGCTAATGTAGAGCTTGCAGCCGTCATGTTATCCAATGAAGTGTTTAATCCTCATGCTGGCGTGCATTTACCCGGACGGTGGTGGCGGTGCAGCGCAGAGCGCAGCCTTTCATGCTGAGTGTCACATTGTTCCTCGACTGGAGCTTGTAATGGTAGATGCAGCCGAAGGTCATAACCTGGATGACATACACACACATATGAGCATGTAGAGTTAGACATTAGAGTTAGCCCATAGAGCTAGACTATAGGGTGAGTCTATAGTTAGCCTATATAAATAACTTGTCGGCCTAGAGAGTTAGACTTTAGAGTTAACCTGTTAGCTTATATAGTTAACCTATAGAATTATGTTATTAGCCTAGAGAGTTAGCCTATAGCATTAACCTATTAGCCTAGCAGCACCACAGAGCGTCGGCTGAGCCTAGCCCGCTAGTGCTAGGCTATACAAAAGGTATTTCCTATGGTTAGGAGTGCAATGGGTGCAATAATTGATATACATACAGGCAAACATTTTAAATCATTTAGTCAATAAACATTTAAATAAATGGTGTGATTAATCATGAAAACATAATACTTCCAACAATATAAAACTTCATGATAATAACCAGACCTTATCTGACACCACCCTCATAAGCCCAGAGCACTTAGATGAACGCTTTAAAAGATGAATCCGCGTCCGGGCTGTGACCTTACCCCGTTATCTCCAGACGGACATTGTAAAAGAGATAGTCTGCTGCAGCTCCCACACTTGCCCTGGAGAGAAACACAGAGTGGAGGAGGACAGGGTTGGTCTGTGTCATGGAACGCCATGTTTGTGCCCCTCCCCATCTGTGAAGGGAACAGCTCGGTGGAACTGGAAGCCCATCTTAGAACGGGTGTAGCAAGCTGTAACGAGAGTGAACAGCACTGGAGCCGGAGAACGAGAGTGAACAGCACTGGAGCCGGAGAACAAGAGTGAACAGCACTGGAGAACGAGAGTGAACAGCACTGGAGCTGGAGAACGAGATTGTACAGCACTGGAGCCTGAGAACGAGACTGAACAGAACTGGAGCCTGAGAACGAGACTGAACAGAACTAGAGCCTGAGAACGAGAGTGAACAGAACTGGAGCCGGAGAACAACAGTGAACAGAACTGGAGCAGGAGAACGGGAGTGAACAGCACTGGAGCCGGAGAACAAGAGTGAATAGAACTGGAGCCTGAGAACGGGAGTGAACAGAACTGGAGCCTGAGAACGAGAGTAAACAGCACTGGAGCCGGAGAACAAGAGTGAACAGCACTGGAGAACGAGAGTGAACAGCACCGGAGCCGGAGAACAAGAGTGAACAGAACTGGAGCTGGAGAACGGGAGTGAACAGCACTGGAGCCGGAGAACAAGAGTGAACAGAACTGTAGCTGGAGAACGGGAGCAAACAGCAGAGGTGTTCGGTACAACCACAGAGCCGCTGTAGTCTGCAGAGCCCTACCTTCACCAGGCTGGTCTCCGACACGTCACAGCGGTGGGGGAGAATAGGCAGAATGGAGGCCGGGATCAGCACCCCATCCAGGGAGTACAGCTGGCCGTTCCTGGTCTCCACGTCCGCCTCCAGGACAGCCATCCCGTTCACCGAGACCCGGCCCTGGGAACCGGTCACACACCGGGGAAGGATCAGAACGGTTTCAGATGAAAAGGGACACAGAGAATACGGATCAGGGTTTGAAGATGAACTTCTTCTTCACTCACGTTCTCCGACACGTTGAATAACAGAACCTGATTGGCCATGGAGGAAGCTCTGGGGCTGGACACCACGTTGTAGATCTCGAGCTTCAAAACAGGACTTAAGGGTTAGATATAGAGTCGAGAAGATATGTAGAAGATCATGTCTGGTGTGAGAAGGTCAGGTTCCTCACCCTTGAGGACTCCACCACGTGGTTCCGCACCAGCTCCACTAACTTGCCGTGGCCCTACAGTTGAAGAGAGTTATACAGTGTGGCCCTTCAGGTGCAGAGAGTTATACAGTGCGACCCTTAAGGTGCAGAGAGTTATACAGTGCGACCCTTAAGGTGCAGAAAGTTACACAGTGTGGCCATACAGGTGCAGATGCAGATGCAGTGGGCTATATGGTAAGTGGTAAATGGACTGCGTTTATATCACGCTTTTTTGTAACCATTGGACTCCCAAAGCGCTTTATAATATTGCTTACCCTTCACCCATTCATGCACAAATTCACAGTGGACGGTCAGCCAGCTCTGACCAATTAGGGTCAGGTGCCTTGCTCAGGGACACCTCGACACTCCGCTAGGAGGAGCCGGGATCAAACTAGCAAAGGGGGGGAAGGGGAGCCTCTTTTTATATATTAGGTAAAAACATATAATTGCCGAAATTGAGTGATAGGTTATGCAATTAAGAAAAAACAACGGTGGGCCTCTTCATAACTAATTTATATATTTTTTTAATTCAATAATGTAATAATTATTTAAATTTTTTAAATTTTTTTACAAACCATAATTTCTGGTGCCCCCCCCCCAGGTACTTGGTGCCCTACGCACTCTTCGTACTCTGCGTATAGGGAGCGGCGGGCCTGGAAGGGAGGAATGAAACTGGAGGGAGTCCCCTTACCTCGTCAGTGGTGAGGTACTCTAGCTGTCCCTCCTCCATGGCACTGAAGGCGTTGTCGGTTGGTATGAAGACGGTGTAGGGACCAGGGGAGTCCATGAGCGGGGACAGGCTGGCTCTCTGCACCCGAGGCAGGAGGACACAGAGAGTACAATATCTTAACCACAGATGTACATTGTCTTGCTTACTTTTACGCTGCTATTAAACAACCCAGTATATTCATCATATAAATGCTGAAGATATAATTAGATGGTAATATGAAGAGCAGTATAGTGGTTTTAACATCTGGTGAGAAAAACTTGCTGAATCCCTTTACTAATGCTAAGTTCATAACTCCTAAGTCCTTTTCACTCATGCAGCAATTTCCTCAAATTTCCCTGCATAACACTACAAGTAAAGTTCTGGCATGACCTTTAGAGAGCCAGCCTATTATCTGTATTATTTAAAGATACAGCATCAAGTTCAGACTATTATCTGTATCATTTAAAGTGACAGTAACAAGTTCAGCCTATTATCTGTATCATTTAAAGCAACAGTAACAAGTTCAGACTATTATCTGTATTACTTAAAGCTACAGTAACAAGTTCAGACTATTATCTGTATTACTTAAAGCTACAGTAACAAGTTCAGACTATTATCTGTATTTAAAGCTACAGTAGCAAGTTCAGACTTTGATGTGTAGAAAATGAAAGCGATAAAAACACAAACCTCTAATAAACTCTTGAACTTGGAAAACTTTCCATAGTCGGAAATAACCTTCATCAGATTCTCCTGTTGGGAAATACACACTCTTGGTGAATTTTGAATAACAAACACCAACGCATACACATACTCTCACACACAGACACACACACACACACATACACACACACATGCCCGTACCTGCGTATCGCTGTCCACGGTGGGCGGAATGTTCTCAATCAGTTTGTTGATCAGGTGGATCATCCCGTTGGACGCGATCACGTCAGGCTCCACGATCGCCACCTTCTTCCTGCTCCCGCGGAGTCGGATCTTACTCTGAGCCTCCTAGTGGAGGTCAAGAACCAATATCAGGTCCAGACCCACCCCACCCCCCATCAGGTCAAGACCCCCCAGACCCACCCGACCCCCCATCAGGTCAAGACCCCCCAGACCCACCAGACCCTCCATCAGGTCCAGTCCAAATATCAGGTCCAGACCCACCAGACCCCCCATCAGGTACAGACCCCCCAGACCCACCCGACCCCCCATCAGGTCAAGACCCCCCAGACCCACCAGACCCTCCATCAGGTCCAGTCCCAATATCAGGTCCAGACCCACCAGACCCCCCATCAGGTCCAGACCCCCCATCAGGTACAGACCCACCAGACCCCCCATCAGGGCCAGACCCAATATTAGGTCCAGACCCCCCATCAGGTCCAGACCCCCATCAGGTCCAGACCCACCAGACCCCCCATCAGGTCCAGACCCCCATCAGGTCCAGACCCACTAGACCCACACCAGGTACAGACCCACCAGACCCCCATCAGGTCCCGACCCCCATCAGGTCCAGACCCACTAGACCCACACCAGGTACAGACCCACCAGACCCCCATCAGGTCCAGACCCACCAGACCCCCATCAGGTTCAGACCCCCATCAGGTACAGACCAAATATCAGCTCCAGACCCACACCAGGTCCAGACCCACCAGGCCCCCCATCAGGTCCAGACCCAACATCAGTTCCAGACCCACACCAGGTCCAGGTTCTGAAGGTCAGATATAAGGGCTATAAATTGAGTGAAATTTGTCAGAAATGGGCTTGCCTGTCGATCACAGGTGCGTGAATGACTTTTCAATGGGGGGGAAACGTAGGGGGGCAAAGAAGGAGGGGAGGTCTATAGTTATTTAATTTACGCTCTTTTCGACCCGGGGATGGGACCCCCAGCCCTTGTCAGTGTTAACGAGTGACGGAGGGGTCGAGGCCCCTCTGTCTTACGGTGCTGGTGCTGTCGATCTCCCCGGCCTTCCCGGTCAGCGTGTAGTACGCGTCCGCCCTCTTCAGGCTGTCCCGGGGCATGGTACCCGCGACCATGTGCAGCTTACACAGGTACTTTGCCTTCACCGCGTCCACCACGAGGGACTTGCTCTGAGACGGGAGACAAGGAGCAGGGAGCGGTGAGCAATGACCGCGCAGGCCGCAGCGTCACGGCGGGGGCGTTTATACCAGATATCAGCTAATCATCAACTCACTAGTTCACCCGGACTCTGCATAGCCTCACCGCCTTACCCCTCAACTCCGCAGCCCCCTCTTAGATACTTATTGTATGATGTACGTCGTGGCACTTAAAATTAGTCCTTATCATTGTGAAGCATCTTGTCCTAGCTATCTTTGTATAAGAGGAATGGGTTAACCTAGCGATTGTTAGCGCTTGGCACCTGGTTCTATGAACATCCTTACTGTACCGACAGCGATATATATTGTTGTTTCTCTTTCTTCTTACAAATGTACTTATTTCAAGTCGCTTTGGATAAAGTGTCTGCTGAATGCCCTAAATGTAAATGTAAATGTAACTGCTGTATCCATAAATACCAGATATGAAAATCATGCTAAATAATGAGTTGAATCTGAAACAGAAGAGATATGATACTGAGAAGCGTGTCAGCAGCGCGTCTTCTTACCGGACTGAAGCGGAATGCTCTGTTGATTGGGACGAACACGGTGAAGGGGCCCAGCTTCTCTAGCGGCCAGGAGACCGACCCTGAGAAAGGGACCACAGGGAGAGACCTCATCACACGTCCGTTAGACGCGTGACACATGTGTTGCATGTCATGTGTCGACCGTCGGATGTCACGTGTCGTGGGTCGCGTGTTGCGTGTTGCGTGTCGTGTGTTGTGTGTCGTGTGTGGAGGTGTACCAAAGAGCGTCAGGGCTTCGGTCAGCTGGCCTGTCCACTGGCCACCAGGTTCTGTGTTCAGGTCCCTCAGACGCTGCATGATGTTGCCGTAGCACACTTTGCCGTTGCCAAGGTAACCCTCAGGGCAGGTGCACCTGGGTGGGGGAGGGGCATGAGGTGATGTTGTAAAGAGGACTCCAGTCATAGTTCAGACTCAAACGTAGGATTATGTCGGACATGAAAACACAAATAAATCGGAAGAATGTATGATTGATATTAAATATGGACATGTGAATGGGATGAGCGTGTGAATGAGGTGAGCGTGTGAATGAGGTGAGCGTGTGACTGAGATGAGCGTGTGAATGATGTGAGCCTGTGAATGAGATGAGCGTGTGAATGAGATGAGAGTGAATGATGTGAGCATGCGAATGAGATGAGAGTGAATGATGTGAGTGTGTGAATGAGATGAGAGTGAATGTGTTGAGCGTGTGACTGAGTTGAGCGTTTGAATGAGGTGAGAGTGTGAATGAGATGAGCGTGTGACTGAGTTGAGCGTGTGAATGAGATGAGCGTTTGAATGAGCTGAGCGTGTGAATGAGGAGAGTGAACGAGGTGAACGTGTGAACGAGGTGAGTGTGTGATTGAGATGAGCGTGTGAATGATATGAGCGGGTGATTGAGGTGAGCGTGTGAATGAGGTTCGCCTGTGAATGAGATGAGCTTGTGAATAAGATGAGTGTGTGAGTGAGGTGAGTGGGTGACTGACTGAGCGACTCCGGGTTGGATCGTGGTGCAGTTGGCCTTCTCGTGGCAGGCGTCTGGTGTGCAGGCATCCTTCAGGTGGCAGCGGAGGGCGTGATCGAGCTCATGGAACCCAGGGAGACACTCGCAGTGGAACTGCACGACACACAGAGAGGATCACAGCAGGGGGTCCCCTGTTAGCTTCTGGAGGAAAACGTTGATAGGGCACCTGCACAGGTCGTGTTCATGTACCTTTTCTAAGGAGGTAACGACGCATGGCAATGCAATAAACTGCACAGTAGACCCTGTTTCCACAGAGGCATGACCGTGTTCAGTTTGTGACCCTAACTAGCTGAGTCTACTACCCCTGTCCCCCAAGAGGAGCAGACCTAGGGTCAGTGTCGAGAGTGACAAGAGGTCTGCCCCACGAGGATGGCTCTGTGGTACAATAGGCTGATAGGTGTCCAGGTTGACCGGTAGAGAACTTAGAGTACAGACCCTGAACACCGATAGAGAACTCAGAGTACAGGCCACCTCTGAAGGACCAGCCGACTACACATCCCTGTGATGGGTCCACAGAGCGGCTCTGATCTGGGGTCAGATTAAGGCCCCCAGCCCCTCGTAAACACTGGTCTTGGATCAGACTTACGGCCCGTCGTGCACACAGATCTGGGGTCAGACTTACGGCCCCGGGCCCGTCGTACACACAGCGAGTGGTCTGGGCGGAGCAGCCGGCCTGGTCCTTCTGGCAGGGGTCCACGGGGGAGCAGACGCGCCCGTCGCCCTCGTGGCCGAAGGGGCAGGCGCACACGTGCTGGGCGGGGCCGGTGTGGGCGCAGACGGCCAGGGCGTGGCACGGCCGCTGCAGGCAGGGGTTGATGGCTGCCGGGGACAGGAGGGCGGCGTCAGAGTGGTTAACACAACACCAGGATTACGATCTTAGACTGGGTAGCCCTGCAGTCTGGGCCCGAAACACATTCATGTGAAATGAATGTCATTAATAAGTCTTTAATAACTGTCACACGGACCATTAGCGTTAATAATGTGGAGATGATCCCGGCACCGAGATTCTTACTAAACACTAAAGAAAATATGGATTTGCTTGGAAGGAGACGGGAATTAAATCCCAGTTTTCCCGCTGGACTCAAACACACATCAGAACGCTGCATTGGAATGAAGAGAATAATGAAGACACAATGTATAGATGTTGAGGCTGGGCCTGGGGTCAGGGTTCAGGAGGAGGACGTACAGATGCACTTGTCCCCAGACTGCTGGTAGCCGACGGCGCACTGACAGCCCAGCCGGCCCGTTGCAGCCTCCTCCCTGCAGACAGAGTTCAGCCCACAGCTCAGCGCCGCGCAGTCAGGGAGCTCTGGGGAGTTAATACATGAGAGAGGAGTTAATACATTAGAGAGGAGTCAATACATTAGAGAGCAGTTAATACATTAGAGAGGAGTCAATACATTAGAGAGGAGTTAATACATTACAACTCTAGATAGAGGTTTTAATACATTAGAGAGGAATACATAAGAGAGGAGTTAATACATTAGAGGGGAGTTAATACATGATAGAGGTTTTAATACATAAGAGAGGAATACATAAGAGAGGAGTAAATACACGAGAGAGGAGTTAAAACATTAGAGAGGAGTTAACACATGAGAGAGGAGTTAATACATTAGATGGGAGTTAATACATTAGAGAGGAATACATAAGAGAGGAGTTAATACACGAGAGAGGAGTTAATACATTAGAGAGGAGTTAATACATGAGAGGAGTCAATACATTAGAGAGGAGTTAATACATTACAACTAGATAGAGGTTTTAATACATTAGAGAGGAATACATAAGAGGAGTTAATACATGAGAGAGGAGTTAATACATGAGAGAGGAGTCAATACATGAGAGAGGAGCCAATACATTAGAGAGGAGTTAATACATGAGAGAGGAGTTAATACATGAGAGGAGTTCATACATTAGAGAGGAGTTAATACATTGGAGGAGTTAATACATGACAGAGGAGTGAATACATTAGAGGAGTTAATGCATTAGAGAACAGTCAATACACGACAGAGGAGTTAATGCATTAGAGAGGAGTTAATACATGACAGAGGAGTTAATACATGACAGAAGAGTTAATACATGGGAGGGGAGTTAATACATTAGAGGAGTTAATACATTAGAGAGGAGTTAATACATGACAGAGGAGTGAATATATTAGAGGAGTTAATGCATTAGAGAGGAGTTAATACATGACAGAGGAGTGAATACATTAGAGGAGTTGATGCATTAGAGAGGAGTTAATACATGACAGAGGAGTGAATACATTAGAGAGGAGTTAATACATGACAGAGGAGTGAATACATTAGAGGAGTTAATGCATTGGAGAGGAGTTATTACATTAGAGAGGAGTTAATACATGACAGAGGAGTGAATACATTAGAGGAGTTAACACATGGGAGAGGAGTTAATGCATGACAGAGGAGTGAATACATTAGAGGAGTTAAAACATGACAGAGGAGTGAATACATTAGAGGAGTTAATACATGACAGAGGAGTGAATACATTAGAGGAGTTAATGCATTAGAGAGGGGCTTCCTGTGCGGAGGAGAGGTCGAGGAGGTCCTACCTTGGTCGCAGGCGGAGCCTTTGTACCCGGAGAAGCAGGTGCACGACCCGTCCTGCCGCATACCGTCGTTACACACGCCGTGCACACACCTGCACTCTGACCCCCAAGGGCGTCGCCATGGAGACAGAGGAGAGGGTGAACACATGGGCCTCGCCACGGAAATGGACACGGTGGAGGTGAGGAGAGAGGAGCAGAGGGGTGAGGAGAGAGGAGTAGAGGGGTGAGGAGAGAGGAGTAGAGGGGTGAGGAGAGAGGAGCAGAGGGGTGAGGAGAGAGGAGTAGAGGGGTGGGGAGCAGAGGGAGAGAGGAGCAGAGGGTGAGGAGAGAGGAGCAGAGGGATGAGGAGAGAGGAGCAGAAGGTGAGGAGAGAGGAGTAGAGGGGTGAGGAGCAGAGGGGTGAGGAGTAGAGGGGTGAGGAGCAGAGGGAGAGAGGAGCAGAGGGTGAGGAGAGAGGAGCAGAGGGATGAGGAGAGAGGAGCAGAGGGTGAGGAGAGAGGAGCAGAGGGGTGAGGAGAGAGGAGCAGAGGGTGAGGAGAGAGGAGCAGAGGGTGAGGAGCAGAGGGCTGAGGAGTGAGGAGCAGAGAAGTGAGGATAGAGGAGCAGAGGGGTGAGGAGAGAGGAGTGAGGAGCAGAGGGGTGAGGAGCAGAGGGGGGAGGAGCAGAGAAGTGAGGAGCAGAGGGGGAAGGAGGGAGAAGCAGAGGGGTGGGGAGTGAGGAGCAGAGGGGGGAGGAGAGAGGAGCAGAGGGGGGAGGAGGGAGGAGTGAGGAGCAGAGAAGTGAGGAGTAGAGGGGTGGCGAGTGAGGAGCAGAGGGAGGAGGAGAGAGGAGGGAGGAGTTACCTGAGCGGCAGTCCGGACCGTATCTGTTGGGAGAGCAGTCCTCACAGGCAGTTCCTGCAAATCCATCCTGAACACACACACACACACACAGGCACGCACACACGCCAAGGAACACACACGCACGCACACAGGCACATACGCACACACAGGCCCACACACACACACGGGCACGCACACATACACACACACTTACAGGCAAGCACACAGGCACACACACACACAGACAAACACACAGGCACACACACACACCCAGGCAACAACACACACGCACACACACTTAAACACAAAGTCACAATTTCAGATAATGCTGAACTGAATTGATTTCTTTAATGAGCATTACATAAAATAAACAGAACAAAAGATAAGACAACATATGACATGTTTTATACGTGTGTACGTTTACCTGACAACTACAGGTTCCATTTCCCCCCATACCGTCAGAACAGACTCCGTTGGCGTTACACGGCCGCTCAGCTCGCTCAGGACACTCTGACGGGACAGGCAGAAGGAAGACGACACAGGAAGCAGGAAGACGTTACAGGAAGTAGGAAGATGTTACAGGAAGCAGCAGGACATCACAGGAAGTAGGGAGATGTAACAGGAAGAAGTAAGACATTACAGGAAGACAGAAGAGGTAACAGGAAGACACAAGACGTTACAGGAAGAAGGTAGTTATCACAGGAAGTAGGAAGACATTAAAGGAAGACAGGAGATGTTACAGGAAGGAGAAGGACATCCCAGGAAGTAGGAAGACGTTAAAGGAAGAAGAAAGACATTACAGTAAGAAAGGGGCCTAAGAAGAACATTGACCATTCATTCCAAGCTTTATAACAACATCAACGTTCACGTGTTGTTGACTTTTAGTTGCTGTGTTGAATGTCAAGTTGCTGACGTCTGCCCGTGCCTCGGATGTGGAGGCTACACTGAGCTAATTCAGCTAAACGTAGCTAACCTCGTGGTCCCTGAACTCTGACCTCACCACGACCGCTCCAAGGGATGTCCCAACCCGGTGGAACCACTGAGGCTGTTTGTGAAAACTCCAGCTGCCCCAGAGGACCTGAGCCAGCGTTCTTACTACACCACTTCCTTCCTCTGCTGCTGTCTCTCTCCTCTCCTCTTCTCTCCTCTCCTCTCCTCTCCTCTCCTCTCCCCTCCCCTCCCCTCTCCTCTCCTCTCCTCTCTCCTCTCCTCTCCTCATCTCCCTTTCCCCTCCCCTACTACTAACCCCAACACTAACCCTAAAAACTAATTTAATTTACTAAATAATATATCATATAAAGGTATTGATCCATAGTCTATATAATATACAATATATAATAAATAATGTTGAATAAATACGAAATGATATCTTATATAAAAGGTAGTGCCCCATACAGTGCCCCGTCTTTAAATATATAATATATAACAGATAATATTTATATGATCTATAATACAAAGGTACTGACCCATGCAGTCTATCTAATAAATAATATGAAGGTGCTAACTCATGCAGTCTTTAAATATATAATATATAACAAATACTATTTATATGATATATAATATGAAGGTACGAACCCATGCAGTCTATATAATATATAATATGAAGGTACTGATTGATGCAGTCTATCTAATATATAATATAAAGGTACTGACCCATGCAGTCTATATAATATGTAATATGTAGGTACTGACCCATACACTCTATATAATATATATTATGTAGGTACTGACTCATACAGTCTATCTAATATATAATATGTAGGTACTGACCCATGCATTCTATATAATATATAATATGTAGGTACTGACTCATACAGTCTATCTAATATATAATATGAAGGTACTGATCAATGCAGTCTATATAATATATAATATGTAGGTACTGACCCATGCAGTCTATCTAATATATAATATGTAGGTACCGACTCATACAGTCTATCTAATATATAATATGTAGGTACTGACCCATGCAGTCTATATAATATATATTATGTCGGTACTGACTCATACAGTCTATCTAATATATAATATGTAGGTACTGACCCATGCAGTCTATCTAATATATATTATGTCAGTACTGACTCATACAGTCTATCTAATATATAATATGTAGGTACTGACTCATACAGTCTATCTAATATATAATATGTAGGTACTGACCCATGCAGTCTATATAATATATATTATGTCAGTACTGACTCATACAGTCTATCTAATATATAATATGAAGGTACTGATTGATGCAGTCTATATAATATATAATATGTAGGTACTGACCCATGCAGTCTATATAATATATATTATGTCGGTACTGACTCATACAGTCTATCTAATATATAATATGTAGGTACTGACCCATGCAGTCTATATAATATATATTATGTCAGTACTGACTCATACAGTCTATCTAATATATAATATGTAGGTACTGACCCATGCAGTCCGGGCCCCAGTACCCGGGACAGCACCTCTGCTCCTCCACGTCCTGGTAACACTCCTTAGAGCAGCCCGGCAGAAACGAGAGAGGCCTTCTAAACACACACACAAGGGGGTGGGACCAGTTAGGCCTGGGACCAGTTAGGCCTGGGAACGGTTAGCACTGGAAATCAATTGACTGTGGGATCAGTTAAAACTGTTAGGACTGGGACAGTAGTAGTATCTTAGTACAGTACACTGGCAAGTACTGGTACAGTAGTAGTGTTCTAGCATAGTATACTGGATAGTACTGGTAAAGAGTAGTATCCCAGTATACCAGTACACCAGTAGAAGTTAGAAGAGCTGGGTCTCATGTCATCACTCAGGGGTCTGCTCGTGTATGTACCAGGACCCCCTAGACTCATCTCCACCAGGTTAGTCCACTACCTGGTACATCCAGGAACAAGCCCCAGGTACATTCAGGACCAGGACCCATCTCAGTGTCCTACGAAGACCCCTGAGGGTCTGGGGACTCACATGCAGGCATGCACCATGATCCCCCTGGTTTTGTAGCCGGAGGGGCATGACAGGAGGAACAAGCCGAGTTGGCAGTCCACGCACAGGGTCCTAGTGCTCAGATGTCTCTGGAAGGGACAGAAACCCTGCAGAACCACACACACACACACACACACACACTGGGTTTAGTGGGGGGGTCTCCTGATGGGACGCCAGTGAGCCCGGTCATTAGCGCCAGCCATTAGCCCCAGTCGTTAGCCTCAGTCGCTAGCCTCAGACGTAAACCTCAGTCGCTTAGCCCCAGTCGAAATGTATCATCTGAAGAGGTTTATCATCTCAGAAGGTTTACCATCTATGGAAATGTATCATCTGAGGCAGTGGCGGTGGGTCAATAGAGGGCGCAAGGGCGCCGCCCCTCCCTGAAATATTCACTTTAATATATCTGCCAACTATTAATCAACTATTATCAATACGAAATAAATCAACAAAAATACATAGCATTTATCCTCGTTTAATTGTGTGATATACTTGTCACTGCCAGCAACCATTTAAATGTGTCTGAACGTCAATGATTTGGGCTAGGCTAGTTATTGGTCATTCGAAATAAAGCCCTCCTCCAAGTCAGGGGCGCCGGCCACGTTGAAGTCAATGTAAGCTCGCTAACCTTTTGCTGTCTATCAAGCAAAGACAGCTTTTCATTGGCGCAAGAAAATTCACCCTCAGGTCGCACCAATGTGTGCCCCAGGCCAATGGTATCGCTTTTCTTTTTTGTTATCACCACACGATTGGACAATTTCGTGAATCAATCAAATAGGCTACCTCCCTTAGCAGCGTTCGCGCAACACAACTGCATGTAGAGAAGAGATGGATCGCTAACTAGCAGAGAGTTGTAAGCACTTTCTACCCTTTTCAGTGAAGGAATTGGACTCTCCGAGCAATGTTATACTTAAAAGGAGCCTGTAAGTTACATATTAATTTAGTCTTTTGGCCTGTAGCATATAAACAAAATGAAGCAACTGTCCCATATTTCTAACTGCATTTGAAGTAGACATTGAGACTCACAAAAAATGGACGCTATAGGACAGTGATCATGATTGGTCTCAATATCAGAATAACAACAATGGGTCAAATAGCAATGGCTGGTGGAATGGCCATAAAGTTCGTCTGTATATGCAGTGTAAGCTTGTCCCGGCCCTGCAAGTCAGGATGTAGGCTATGAATCTAAATTAATAGTAGGTAATAGCTAGTGGCCATCCCCAAAATGCACCAGAATACAGGAAATCAAATCTATTAAATTCATTTTTTTTTTATGGGGGTTGGAATGCCCCCAGAGGTTTATAATCTGAGGTTTATAATCTCAGGAGGTTTAACATCTGATGTTTATCATCTGAGAAGGTTTACCATCTGAGGTGTTTTACCCTCTGAGAGGGTTTATCGTCTGAGAAGGTTTAAAATATAAGGTTTGTCATCTGAGGAGGTTGGACCTATATATTTGAAACCATGTAATCCCTTGAAGCATATGATGAGTAAGGCTCCTCAGACCTCTGAATCAGAGTAATGGATGAGAGCGAATCCTACCGGACGGGCGTCTGCAGAGGCTGCAGTCTGGAGGCTCAGCAGCAGCATCAGGAGGGGCCCCCAGCTGGACCAGGAGGAACCAGTCATCATCGCTCCTCTCAGCGCACCCTGCGCTCCCGTGTCCGGAGGAACGCTCTGGAGCGCCGCAGGGAGGATCAGATGAGACTCGCTTCCCTTGCTCTGACCGGGGGGGTCTCGCTGGTCTGGTCCTCTCTGAGCTCTGACCGGGGGGGGTCTAGCTGGTCTGGTCCTCTCTGAGCTCTGACCGGGGGGGTCTAGCTGGTCTGGTCCTCTCTGAGCTCTGACCGGGGGGGGTCTAGCTGGTCTGGTCCTCTCTGAGCTCTGACCGGGGGGGTCTCGCTGGTCTGGTCCTCTCTGAGCTCTGACCGGGGGGGTCTCGCTGGTCTGGTCCTCTCTGAGCTCTGACCGGGGGGGTCTAGCTGGTCTGGTCCTCTCTGAGCTCTGACCGGGGGGGTCTCGCTGGTCTGGTCCTCTCTGAGCTCGTCTCCTCTCTGGTCCTCTCTTAGCTCTGACGTGGTCTGCTCTCTCCTCTCTGTGCCTCTCTTTGGTCTGGTACAGTCTGCGCTCTGGGGGGTTCAGCGGCCCTTTTGTTAACTCACTTCCTCCTCTGGGCACATCGTCCCTCCTGCTCGAGCCCCCCCCCCGGAGAAGCCCCAGGACCCCCTTCCTCTCCAGATAAGGGGGGAGAGCTTTACTGCGGACCGAGGTTCTGAGCTGACATCCTGCTCCTCATCTGCTGAGAGCTGATTATTATCAGCACTCAGACACAGTGATGATGAACATGTTGCATAGATGTGACATTAAAGCTGGTATTCAATCATGATTTTATTAGGAATGATCACATTTATATGACTCTTAAGGAATAACAGTTTGGGAAAAGGTTATGCAAACTCTTAAATGTTGAAAAAATGATCTATTATGATTGTTTATGCTAATAAATGATATGTGGTGATTGTATATTTTAATAGAAAACATGTGATGATTGTATATCGTTAGCCTTATATAATTGCCTGAGCCATATCTTGTCCAAATTGTGATATTTAACCTGAATCTACTCTCCTAACACTGCTGATTCACTGTGCCCCAGTGGCTATATCCTAAACCAATCAAAGTGCTTTTTACATTGCACAATTACTTTCTGCCTAAGTCAGCTAGTTGACCTGGTCATTTTGACGCTAAATACAAGAGGAACCTTCAAATATGACTTAGGCGATTATGCTATGATAATAACGATTTGTAAATAGATGAAGAAACACAGACTGAGTGTCAGCAGATGTGATGTCAGCACATGGCAGTGAAGAGGAGAATAGCAGGATATCCTGGAGGGTAAAGACACACACACGCACACACACACACACACGTGCACACACACACATACATCCTGAGAGAATCTGCCATGTCATGACTTCAGATCTGAGTCCGGGCCGAGGTCAGCAGCAGTCGGCTGGTCTCCCGGGATGCCCATACAAACAGAACTTCAACAACAGATACATCTTCACTCAGAGACATGAGTTACGGATCAAGTGGGTCTCACAGAAGAGGTGAAGGAGAAGGTGGTCCCACTAAACATCAGTGTCCTTGTCCCAGTATCCTCACACCAGAAAGTACTGCGTAATGAGCAGTATAGGACTGGTCTGTAGTCCCGGGCCCTGGTCCGGGTAGGTCTAGTCTGTAGTCGCGGGTCCTGGTCCGGGTAGGTCCAGTCTGTAGTCCCTGGTCCGGGTAGGTCCAGTCTAGTCCCTGGACCGGGTAGGTCTAGTCTGTAGTCCCTGGTCCGGGTAGGTCTAGTCTGTAGTCCCGGGCCCTGGTCTGGGTAGGACCAGTCTGTAGCCCTAGTCCTGTTCCGGGTAGAACCAGTCTGTAGTCCCGGGTCCTGGTCTGGGTAGATCCAGTCTGTAGTCCCTGGTCCGGGTAGGTCTAGTCTGTAGTCCCGGGCCCTGGTCTGGGTAGGACCAGTCTGTAGCCCTAGTCCTGTTCCGGGTAGAACCAGTCTGTAGTCCCGGGTCCTGGTCTTGGTAGATCCAGTCTGTAGTCCCTGGTCCGGGTAGGTCTAGTCTGTAGTCCCGGGCCCTGGTCTGGGTAGAACCAGTCTGTAGCCCTAGTCCTGTTCCGGGTAGGTCCAGTCTGTAGTCCAGGTCCTGTTCCGGGTAGGACCAGTCTGTAGTCCGGGTCCAGGTCCTGGTAGGACCGGTCTGTAGTCCGGGTTCAGGTCCTGGTAGGACCGGTCTGTAGTCCGGGTTCAGGTCCTGGTAGGACCGGTCTGTAGTCCGGGTCCAGGTCCTGGTAGGACCGGTCTGTAACGCCCCCCCCCTCCCCGTTCCCTAATACCACTATTAGAGGGGTCTTTGTTGAGGAGGCGGTAGGAGGAAGAAGCGGTATTTAACACGCCACTGCCAACCAAGTCTCTCCTTTCCCCTCGGCCCGCGGACCAGGGGTGTGGTGGTCCACTGGAGACCCCCGGAGGGACAGGGTCTCTGGGGACCCACAGCGGGGGTGTGGTCGAAGCCTCCTCTGTGATTTACGGACATTGTGCTTTTATGGGCGAGAGGGAGAAGATCTCAGGGACACACGAGGCGCAGACTGGAAAGACTGGATCTGAGTGAACGGAAACCTTTAAACCAAGGGCTCACTCAATATATATATATATATTTTTTTTTTTACAATTTTGATAAAGGATACTATCAATTAAATTGATTTTAATAACTGTACAGCAAGGCGGATTTTAAAATGACGGACCGTGAACATGGAAAGGTAAAAGTGAAAAAGAGAAAATTTATAAAATTAAAAACATTCCTAAACAGAGACCAGGACATCCTAGAGAAGCACGGGCCTTTCACTAAGTCACTTCCTGTCACACGGTTAGCTCACAAAGTCCTCTTACTCTGTCCCTGTGAGTCCATGAGTCATGTGTTCACACGTTCATCTTCCCGGTTCTGAATCTCATTACATACGTCCTCGCCCCGGCGTCACACATGGCCGGTCGCTGCTTAATGCAAAGCAGGGGTGTCGGATTGTTTTTCAGCTTGTGCATATCGTCTCCCACTCTCTCCTATATCTGTGGACACCTGTATCTTTCTGTAGTGAAATCCATTCTGACGTTTCAATAAAGACCATGATCCATTATGTATCGCTCCAGAGGCATGATACCTGTCTAACAACAGGTGGGAAAGGTAGCTTTCAAGAAAGTCTCTGTCTTAAAATCCTTTGCAAAACTTGTCTTGTTTTGCTGACCTCATTTGAAATGAGTTAGAGGGCTGAGAGGAGAGAGGCAGCGAGAGTCTCGTTATTTACAGGTGTGTGTGTGAGGTTATCTAAAGGAGTGTATGAGGTCATTTACAGGTGTATGTCGTCATTTACAGGTGTGTACGTCGGTCGTTTACAGGTGTGTGCATGAGGTCATTTACAGGTGTGTATGTCGGCCATTTACAGGTGTGTACGTCGGTCGTTTACAGGTGTGTGCGTGCGGTCATTTACAGGTGTGTACGTCGGTCGTTTACAGGTGTGTACGTCGGTCGTTTACAGGTGTGTGCGTGCGGTCATTTACAGGTGTGTATGTCGGTCATTTACAGGTGTGTGCGTGAGGTCATTTACAGGTGTGTACGTCGGTCGTTTACAGGTGTGTGCGTGCGGTCATTTACAGGTGTGTATGTCGGTCGTTTACAGGTGTGTGTGTGAGGTCATTTACAGGTGTGTATGTCGGTCGTTTACAGGTGTGTGTGTGAGGTCATTTACAGGTGTGTATGTCGGTCGTTTACAGGTGTGTGCGTGCGGTCATTTACAGGTGTGTATGTCGGTCATTTACAGGTGTGTACGTCGGTCGTTTACAGGTGTGTGCGTGAGGTCATGTACAGGTGTGTATGTCGGTCGTTTACAGGTGTGTGCGTGCGGTCATTTACAGGTGTGTACGTCGGTCGTTTACAGGTGTGTGCGTGCGGTCATTTACAGGTGTGTATGTCGGTCGTTTACAGGTGTGTGTGTGAGGTCATTTACAGGTGTGTATGTCGGTCGTTTACAGGTGTGTGTGTGAGGTCATTTACAGGTGTGTATGTCGGTCGTTTACAGGTGTGTGTGTGAGGTCATTTACAGGTGTGTATGTCGGTCATTTACAGGTGTGTACGTCGGTCGTTTACAGGTGTGTGCGCGCGGTCATTTACAGGTGTGTATGTCGGTCATTTACAGGTGTGTATGTCGGTCATGCTCTCGCAGCGACGGCAACGCACGTAGCAGCACCACACGAACTTGCAGGCGCAGCGCGTGACGTGCCGCACCACCCTGGTGTTGTAGCCGCGCCCGCAGCACAGCAGGCCGCAGCCGTCCGCCCCGCGGGAGGTCCGGCTGCAGGTCCGGCCCCGGGTGCCCAGGCTGCCGCGCCCCGGGTCCTCCAGGCAGTAGTTGGGCGACTTGTGGAGGTAGAGGAGGCGGTCGCGCTCCAACGGCACGCGGCGGCTCACCTTGTCCTTGCGGCGGACCTTCTGCCGGGCGAAGCGCTGCAGGACCTCCACGCTGTTCTCGAAGCGTTCCTTCAGAACCGCCCCCACGCGCTCGAACGGGGCCAGGGACCGCCAGCAGGTCTTCACCGCGCAGGAACCGGACACGCCGTGGCAACGGCAGTCCGTCACCATGGTTCTGTCGACGGCCTGGGAGAGGAACATAGAACCGTCAGTCATCATGGTTCTGTCTAAGGAACGTAGAACCGTCAGTCATGGTGGTTCTGTCTAAGGAACATAGAACCATCAGTCATAATGGTTCTGTCTAAGGTACATAGAACCGTCAGTCATAATGGTTCTGTCTAAGGAACATAGAACCGTCAGTCATAATGGTTCTGTCTAAGGAGCATAGAACCGTGATTCATCATGGTTCTGTCTAAGGAACATAGAACAGGGTTAGGGTTAGTGTCCCTGCTTCGTGTCCCTCCTCACCAGCCGTCCAGCGTCGCTGTTGTGTTGGTTCACGGCCAGCAGGGCGGGGCTCGTTGCCCGTGGCGACGAGGTGTTTCCCGGGGGGCCGTCGAGGAACTGGCGGCTGAACCAGGTGGCGAAGCGGGTGTGGTCCGAGCAGCCGCCCCAGTGCCAGCCCTCCAGGGGGGAACCCAGAGACGGCAGGTTCCCAGTGGTGGAACCCCGGCCCTGCAGACCAGCAGTGGAACCCGGGCCCTTCAGGTTCCCTGACGGAGAACCCAGGCCCTGCAGGTTCCCCGGTGGAGAACCGGGGTCCTGCAGACCAGCAGAGGAACCCGGGCCCTGCAGGTTCCCTTGTGGAGAACCCGGGCCCTGCAGGCTGGCGTCGCAGCCACACTCGGGCATGGCGCCCTGGCTGCAGGCGCGCGTGATGGCGTGGACCAGCCCCGCGGCCATCACTGCGTGGATGAAGGCAGACTCCTTGGTGCCTTCAAACACACACACACACACACACACACACACACACACACTCCTCAATTTAGGTCTTTATCTGGGTGGAACTTAACTCTTAACCAACCAATCAACTGCTGTGTAATATGCCTTGAATAATAATAGAATAACAATAACTTGTCAAAATAAATTAAAAAATATCATTTTTAAATTTAAAGTAAATGATTTATTATTTAATTTCAATAACATTATATAAATTGTGTTCACAATTACAGCTATTTCACGATAAACTGTTTTATAGGCGCATATATTATGTTTCATTCACTTATATATATATTATTTAAAGCATATTAACAATATGGTTAATATTCTTTGTTCAAAATATAATATATTATATTTTATATTTTGTAGAAATAAATAAATATATTAAAAAAACAATAATCTTTTTAAAAATGTTTCAAGTTGAATAGCTAAAATATTTAATATCTAGCCTTTTATTTTTTTCTTTTTAATACAGAGGAAAAGAAGATAAGCAATCACTGCTTGGTTTTATATCATTTTTTTCTTTCTACAACATAAGGCACCCAGCTAACCAGTATTAATTACTGACGATAAGCTGTGTGACGGTTGAACTAAGCAGGCTAGACGTGTTCCGCGTTATATCGGTGGTATATCTGTGGTATATCGGTGGTATATCGTTGACATATCGTCAGTATATCTGCGCCAGGGGGTAATTTGGTTATAAGCAGATCTAGCCAATCGAGATCAAATCATGAGAAACGAATTAAAGCGCAATGAGGCCAAGGCCAACTGAGCCTCTGGAGCATAAAGCACATGAACGCATGAAGTCCTACATGTTAGAGAGCTAACAACGATACCGATGTTAGCTCAAGCGTATAAATCACTTACCGCTCGTTAACTCGTAACCGAACACAGAGAAGTCTTTAGAGTCCTTCTGGTCTCTATAGTCCTTCTGGTCTTTAGAGTCCTTCTGGTCTTTAGGGTCCTTTTGGTCTTTAGAGTCCTTATGGTCTTTAGAGTCCTTATGGTCTTTAGATTCTGTATAGTCCCTGGACACTTTAGAGTCTTTAGAGACCTTATGGTCTTTAGACCCCTTCAAGTCTTTCGAGATTGTATAGTGTCTAGACCCTTTAGACCCTTTCGAGTCTTTAAATCTTCTAGAACCCTTAGAATCTTTGGAGTCCTTAATGTCCTTAATGTCTTTAAAGTCTTTAGAGATCGTGCAGTTCCAGCGCTCGTGCTTGAACTGCGACTGGCACTCCGCGAGGCCGAGGCGCGCGCCGGCCTGCACGGCGGGAAGGAGGAACGGGCGCTTTCGGCACAGCTCCTTCTGCTCGCGGGAAAACGGCAGGTCGGAGCAGCCCCGCTGCTCGGCCACACCCGCCGAGCTGAGCCCGAGCCACCTGGAACACACGAGAGATAGTCAACACGCATCAAAGGCGAGAGGAACTACTGAAGCACCAGTTATGCCCAACCAAAATTATTAAAATCAGAAAATATCTTTGATAATAATAATGATTCTATATATAATTATACAATTATTTAAGCAATGTGTTTAAAAAAGTATAGATAGATAAAAAAGCAGGGAGGGTTAGGGACTTTTTTGAGTTCTGAGAATAAAGTGAGAATTATGGTAAAAGTGAGAATTAGGAATCTAAAGTCAGAATTATGAGTTTAAAGTTAGAATTATGAGAACAAAGTCCAAATAATGACAATAAAGTCAGAATTATGAGTTTAACGTCAGAATTATGAGAATAAAGTCAGAATTATGAGTTAAAAGTCAGAATTATGACTTTTCAGATCTCAAAAAAGAAATACCATGGGGCCCTAATCCTCGTCTGTAAATAATAATAATAATAATAATAATTACTATTATTATTATAAATTAGACTTATAAAGCACTTTCTAAATACTCAAAGACGCTTTACAGAGTGAACACAAATAAAATGATTTAATAAGAACGTATAAATCGAAATTAAATAAAATAAAAAGATAGAATAGTTAAAACTAGGAATAGTTAGGAGGAGGGGAGAGAAGGGAAAGGAGATTATGAGGTGAAGGCATTCTTGAAGAGGTGGGTTCGGGGGGCTTGCTGGTGGATAAACTGATGAAACAAATACAAACTCGGATAATCCGGATCCGAACTCACATCCAGCTGGCCTGGCAGTAGAGGGGGAAGACGGTGAGGAGGAGGAGGTGCAGGGTGCAGGTGTGGTGGACTCTCTCCATGGCCTCCTCTGAGCTCCTGCAGGTTCTGGTCCATGGACCTCCTGATGGTCAAAGTCCTGTAGGCTTCACCGCGACGCGACGCTGACGTTAATAAAACCTCACGACTCAGAGCGCAACGTGGCGATAATAAAACGATGAGAGGATGAGAATGAGAGGGTGAAACGTCCCGTGAGGCTCAGCACGACCCTCCTCGTGGGGGGAGACGCGGAGTGAAGAGCATGAGGAGGTTCCTCCCTGGACCCGGAAGGAGCATGGAGGTGAGACTAGGTCTAAGACGTGGACCTGGAGTGAGACGTCACCGCTCAGGACGGCCCAGAAAGCCGGCAAGTAAGTTATGGATGAACCGAACGAGTTAACGAAACAACAGACAGGCGATTCGTTAATGGATCTGAGAACCAAACGCTTAAATAAACATTTACTTCAAAGTGATGATGATCTTGTGAATGCACACACCCACAAAAACACACACACACACCTACACAAACTTACACAGGCACACACACGCACACACACCGACCCACCCACCCCCAATAGACAAACAGAGCCTCGTTAATGGAAGAATTATTTATGAATATTGCAGCTCCATGGTGCGTTACACAGACAGGGTCACGTTTTAATACAATAACAGGAAGATCGTTTACAGACAAATATTTAGTAGCAAAAATGGGAGACTAAAGTAGTAAGATTGCAAAATAATAAATATAATATTTATATATATATATATATATATATATACATGTTTTAATAAGAAGATGAAACAAAGGGTTTGGCCCTGATTTAGAATGGTGAGGCAGCTTGGCTAGATCTATTGTCGACACACACACACACACACACACAGAAACATACACACACACACACACACACACACACACACACATAAACATAAACACACACACAAACACACACACACACACAGAAACATACACACACACACACACACACACACACACATAAACATAAACACACACACAAACACACACACACACACACATACACACACTCCAAATATATAAGAAAATAGGCACGATTATGATCTGTAGAAAAATATAGACAACATAGCAATAATCTCTCTATATATTGAAAATGTTTGCTGCATATACCCCTGGGCTGATTGGTGGTGAACATAATAACATCTCTACTGTTATAAGGGCTGAGGTATGAGAGGCGGAACAAGCTCCACATGCTTACGAGTCCGTCTCTCGGGTACATGACGACAAGTCCTTCAGCAGCAGCTCAGGGTCAGGGGTCAGAGGTCAGCCCGCTGACCCTGACCCCTCTCACCAGGCTCAGTCTCCGTATAGTCGTCCGATAAGAGCCGGGTGCAAAGGACGGTTAGGGATCTTAGTGTTCCGATTCAGTCGGTCGGACCGGTCAACGGCGACCGCGTCCCGTGCTGTTTGACCCCTCCCCCCGTGGAGTTGAACCACACCCCCTCCCGCAGCCGGGTCACATGGTGCGGTCCTCAGCTCCCTATTGGCCGGTGAGCCGTAGCTCAGCGGTGAGTCAATGAGGAGACGATACAGGGATGCACTTCTACATGCTGAGCTGCTGACAGTGGACCGGGCAAACCTAGCGGCCATCTTGGCTCCACCCCAGCGGCCATCTTGGCTCCGCCCCGGTGGCCATCTTGGTTCCAAACGCTAGCAGGCTGATTGAACTGAACGGGGGTTTCCCCTCAGCGGTCTTCGTCTCCTCCTCAGGGGGGGGGCCCGGGACAGAGCCGGCTCAGCAGGATCTCAGAGTACACAGCGTTCACCGGGCCCTCCACGTGGTACGAGGGGGAGGGGGCTTGGGGGCCCGTTCCGCTGGGGGGCCTGGTGCTGGCCCGGGTCCCGTTAGAGACGTAGGGGGGGCCGGCTCGGGCCCTCAGGGGCCCAGGGGCCTGGACCCGTTTCTCCACCTGCGCGGAGCGAGGACACAGTCATGGTTAGAGCGGGGGCCTGGGAGACGTTCCCCTCGTCAACGTCTGGACGTTGGGGGCCCGGGGCCCTTGAGGAGGCCCTCACTGCTGCAGCATCCTGAGTGGTACCCCCTGGGTGTCGGGGGCGACACCGTAAGGCTCTCTGGAAGAAAGGATGCTCATCGCCAAATGGAACTCTGGAAGATTTCCTCTTTAATAAACGGTTACTCCATCGATAACAAAGTATGATCTTGTGAATGTGAACACCCACGCACATGTTCCCACCCACACCAATACACCCCCACACACACACACACAGTACACCCCCACACGTATACCCACAGCCACACACCGACACACACCGACCCCTCTCCCTTAAGGAAGTGGCAGCCCCCCCACCCTTTACCCTAAGGAAATGGAAGCCCCCCCCCTTTACCTTAAGGAAGTGACCCCCTTTATCTTATGGATGTGGCACCCCCACCCACCCCTTTGCCTTATGGAAGTGGCCCCCTTTACCTTATGGAAGTGGCCCCCTTTGCCTTATGGAAGTGGCCCCCTTTACCTTATGGAAGTGGCCCCCTTTACCTTATGGAAGTGGCCCCCTTTACCTTATGGAAGTGGCCCCCTTTACTTTATGGAAGTGACCCCCTTTACCTTATGGAAGTGGCCCCCTTTACCTTATGGAAGTGGCCCCCTTTGCCTTATGGAAGTGGCCCCCTTTACCTTATGGAAGTGGCCCCTTTACCTTATGGAAGTGGCCCCTTTACCTTATGGAAGTGGCCCCTTTACCTTATGGAAGTGGCCCCCTTTACCTTATGGAAGTGGCCCCTTTACCTTATGGAAGTGGCCCCTTTACCTTATGGAAGTGGCCCCTTTACCTTATGGAAGTGGCCCCTTTACCTTATGGAAGTGGCCCCCTTTACCTTATGGAAGTGACCCCCTTTTCCTTATGGAAGTGGCCCCTTTACCTTATGGAAGTGGCCCCCTTTACCTTATGGAAGTGGCCCCCTTTACCTTATGGAAGTGGCCCCTTTACCTTATGGAAGTGGCAGGCGCAGTGTCCGGGCAGGAAGTCCCTGTAGCGGCCCATGGTGATCTGGAAGGTGTCCAGCACCTCATAGCCCAGCCTCCGTGCCTCCGCCACGATGGCCTGGTTCTCCCGGTGGAGCTCCTGCATCTCCCGCTGGAGGGAGACAAGGAGACGGTACAGAGATACACTGAGCTGCTGAGAGCGGACAGGACGGACACAGCTAGTGGCCATCTTGGCTCCACCTTAGTTCCAATCCTGGTGGCCATCTTGGTTCAAAACGCTAGCAGGCTGATGGAACTGAATGCAGAATAACGCATTCAGTTCCATCAGCCTGTTAGCGATTGGAAACCAAGATGGCCGCCAGGGTTGAAGCCTAGATGGCCGCCAGGATGGAACAACGATGGAACAAAAATGGAACCAGGATGGAACCAGGATGGAGCCAAGATGGAGCCAAGACAGAGCCAAGATGGAGCTAGGATGGAGCCAGGATGGAACCAGGATGGAGCCAGGATGGAGCCAAGATGGAACCAAGATGGAACCATGATGGAGCCAGGATGGAACCAAGATGGAGCCAAGATGGAGCCAAGATGGCCGCTAACTGAATAAGGCTTACAGAGTTACAGAGAGTACAGACTACTGTGGTCCAACAGCCCTAGTAGTCAGCAGGTGTCTTAAGCATCTATCACACAGAAGGTCTTGAAGTGCTGGACAAAGGGTACCTGGCTAAGTGACCGGAGGCCGTGAGCAGGGAGATGGAAGCCGATGCCGAGAGTCTTGATCACGACCGTGACGTTCTCCAGAGACTCTCTGGACAGCAGCAGAGGAGAGGCAGGAGGGACACAGGGTTAAATAAAAACCAAACCCGGAGCCAAACAGCAGAGGAAAGTTTTGCATTGCAGTGGAGAGTGTAGCAGGGCTATGGACGATCCTGCTTCAAATATTAGCTGCTATTGCAGTGAAGCAGTTATTGTGAAAATATGGACTCAAAATGCTCCCTATCACTTTAAACGCCTAGTCCTCGCCTTAATTACCTCTCTAGCACCTCCTTAATGGTCCGGAGATGGCGCGTCCGGAGCCACTGGACCCCCCCGACCACCAGGGTGGTTTGCTGGGAGTTGGAGAGAGGCCAGGATCTGAAGGAGGAGGTTTGGAGAACGTCATGAAGCTCCAACTCTGGAACCGCCAAGCAACAACACGTCGCAATTCTAAAAGTGTTTAGAACAGAACCTGCGACCTGCCCACCCTTATAACGACAAATGTTCAACGCTTCTTCATGTAAACACCTGATAATACAGGTATTAATGTGGCTGCATAATCTGAACCAATAAACCAGATGTCTGTCTGTGTCCAGATGTGTCTGCTTAACACCTGGCCAGCAGCTTATCCAGCTGTGTCCAGATGTGTGTGAGGAGCCTCACCTGGATAGCAGCTGCTCCAGGTGTGTCTGATGAACACCTCGCCAGCAGCTGTTCCAGGTGTGTGAGGAGCCTAACCTGGCCAACAGCTGCTCCAGGTGTGTCCTGGTGTGTCCAGATGTGTGTGAGGAGCCTCACCTGGACAGCAGTTGCTCAAGGCATGTGTGAGGAGCCTCACCTGGCCAGCAGCTGCTCCAAGTGTGTCCAGGTGTGTCCAGATGTGTGTGAGGAGCCTCACCTGGCCAGCAGTTGCTCAAGGCGTGTGTGAGGAGCCTCACCTGGCCAGCAGCTACTCCAAGTGTGTCCAGGTGTGTCCAGATGTGTATAAAGAGCCTCACCTGGACAGCAGCTGCTCCAGGTGTGTCGGATGAACCCCTGGCCAGCAGCTGTTCCAGGTGTGTGAGGAGCCTCACCTGGCCAACAGCTGCTCCAAGTGTGTCCAGGTGTGTCCAGATGTGTGTAAGGAGCCTCACCTGGACAGCAGCTGCTCCAGGGCGTGCTGGAAGGTGGGCCTGGCTCTCTCCTCCAGCCAAAACTGGGGGTAGTAGGAGTAACCCACGTGGGTGCGGCCCTGGTTGAGGTGACCGTAGAGGAGCGTTCTGTGGGCCTTCTCCCAGTCCTGCAGCGTGGAGTTCACCCTCTCCATCAGGAAGTACATGATCCCTCGGTTGGTGGAGTCCCCGAAGAAGAGCAGCTGAAGGAGGAAGGAGATGAGGAGACAAGGAGACAACGTCAGGGAACCAGAAGTACTCCGGTTTTTGTGTTATTAGCGTTCTGAACCAAGAGACAAATACACAGTAGTTCTTCTAATGGACATAGTTTCATGAAGCATCCATCCCACCTCCTGCCATCATCATCATCAATCCCAGGGGTTCGTTAACACCTGACTCCCCCCATGGAGGTCTTTGGCTGCTCAATATTTTGGGCAGCAGAAATTCTCAGCCGGTGTCGAGAAAGATGTCGTAGCATTTCTCAAGAAACTAGTTCTTCACCACAGAATTGCCCTTTTCAAGTTTTCAAGAGAGTGTTTTGGCCGGACATATCTTGTTTAAAATTAATGTACAAATTAATTTACAATTAATGCAGAAATTATTAATTTACAATTAATGTACTAATTAATTTTTAAATTAATTTACAAATTATTTTTGAAATTCATTTACAAATTCATTTTAAACGAGGCACCTGCTGGGTGCTAGGCCCCCCATGCTGGCTGCGGACCCCGTGCTGGGTGCGGACCCCCTGGCCTTCTCACCTTACTCCCGGACAGACAGGCCTGAAGATGCAGGCGTCCGACCACGGGGTGGTAACAGTCATCCGGTCGCCAGGCAACCTCCCGCCAATCACAGGTTCGATTATCAGCACAGCTGAGGCAAGGGACCACCCAACGGCCTGTCACACACACACACACACACACACACACACACACACACACACACACACACAATCTCAGTGTGTCCCTCCTCAGTGTACTGTATGTACCATCAGTAATATGATTTACTATCACAGGCAGACAGACAGACACACACACACAAACTAGGCTAACTAGCGTGTACCGGGTTCGGCCCCAGAGGTGCAGGGTCTAGGAGGGTCCGGAGATCCTGTCCGGAGGCTTGGGGGTCCAGAGACCGGCTCGAGGCCGCAGGGCTGCTCTGGCTGCAGGACCAGACCGCAGTCCTGGAACATAGAACACAGAACATAGAACACATCAGAACCAGTCCTACTGCACAGAACCAGTCCTGCAACATAGAACCAGACCCTAGTCCTAGAACATAGAACACATCAGAACCAGTCCTACTGCACAGAACCAGTCCTACAACACAGAACCAGTCCTACAATATAGAACAGAACCAGGCCTACGACAGCTTAGTTGCGAGTTCAAACACCCACCGCTTTAAAAGAGAAGGTTTCCCTGTGGATTGTTCAGGGGTCAGAGGTCAGGTAAACGGGCTGATGAAGCGGCAGGAAGCTCCTTGGATCCCAGGGGCCCCCGGACTACTGAGGGCCCGCAGGACCCCGACACACACACGAGAAGTATTCTCACCGACCCACACACGCACACTATGTCAATTTACACGTTTACACATCTACTCCAACACAAACTCACCAGACGCACACACACACACTAAAACACACGCTGAGACACACACACACACTCTGATACACACTGAAACACACACACACTGACTCACACACTAAGAGTGGCTGGCACACACACACACACACACACACACACACACACACACACATACTCTCTCTCCCAGGGGCTTGGTGGGCGAGCGAGACATTCCCCATGCAGGCGTCGCTGCTGGCGACAAAGTGCCACAAGACAACATAACAGGGATTTTCTTGTCCGTACATGCGCACGCGGGGCGGGGGCAAACACCGCGGTGAACGGGGGTCTGGGGGTCGGGGGTGCCCGCTTTCATCTTCTGAAACGCTTTCCCTCCACCGCGCCCTGAAAGAGCCATGGCGGCATGACCATGTGACCAGACCGACACAGAGAGCAACTTCACCCTCACCCAGTGCTGAAGACCCACCCTGACGTCTGGGCTGAGAGATCCACCCAGTCAGCCCAGTACGACGGTCTGACTGGGACCTCCTGGATCAGCCAGAGGAAAGGTTCCGATGGTCATGATGGTTCTGGAGGTTCTAGTGGTTCGAATGGTTCTGATTGTTCTAATGGTTCTGATGGTCATGATGGTTCTGATGGTTCTGCTGGTTCTGATGGTCATGATGGTTCTGCTGGTTCTACTGGTTCTGATGGTTCTGGTTGTTCTAGTGGTTCTGACGGTCATGATGGTCATGATGGTTCTTCTGGTTCTACTGGTTCTGATGGGAGACCCAGAGAGAGACCCCTAAAGTGATTCACAGACCCGGTCCACCACAGGTCTTAAACCAGTCGCCAGACACCACCTGGTCTCCACCTAACTCCACCCTCCACCAGGACATACACCACCTGGTCTCCACCTAACTCCACCCTCCACCAGGACATACACCACCTGGTCTCCACCTAACTCCACCCTCCACCAGGACATACACCACCTGGTCTCCACCTAACTCCACCAGGACATACACCACCTGGTCTCCACCTAACTCCACCCTCCACCAGGACATACACCACCTGGTCTCCACCTAACTCCACCCTCCACCAGGACATACACCACCTGGTCTCCACCTAACTCCACCCTCCACCAGGACATACACCACCTGGTCTCCACCTAACTCCACCCTCCACCAGGACATACACCACCTGGTCTCCACCTAACTCCACCCTCCACCAGGACACACACCACCTGGTCTCCACCTAACTCCACCCTCCACCAGGACATACACCACCTGGTCTCCACCTAACTCCACCAGGACATACACCACCTGGTCTCCACCTAACTCCACCAGGACATACACCACCTGGTCTCCACCTAACTCCACCCTCCACCAGGACATACACCACCTGGTCTCCACCTAACTCCACCAGGACATACACCACCTGGTCTCCACCTAACTCCACCCTCCACCAGGACATACACCACCCGTTCTCCACCCTCTACGGACCTGGATGAAGCCGCACATGACGTGGTTCCCGAACAGGGGCAGGCTTGGGGGGCCCTCGCGGAACAGGTGCAGGGTGTAGGTGGTCATGACGACAGGCTCCGCCCCCGGCCCCGCCCCCGGCCCCACCAGCAGGATCTGGACCCGGCTGTCCCCCAGTCCCACGGGGTAGTGGGCTGTCCTGATGGGGGGGACGACAGGGCAGAGGGGTCACCCAGAGCCCCTCAGCATCACAGCGCGGGCAACAGTCATAGCTTAATTATGTGTTCATGTGTTTTAATATACTATATATATATATATATATATATATTATATGTTACAACCATAACCCTTAGATTCAAAAAATAATTATGTATGCAACAATGTTGGTTGCTACACGCCACATTGGTGCATTTTAGTGGGCTCAGGTCAGGTCCGTCAGACCGACCTCTTCACCTGCCTCCCGGTCTAACTACTTGACCCTTCCTATCTCTTTTCAACAGACGGGTTCAATTCTCGAGCCCCAAGCGCGTTATAAGCTGCGTATGAATGCAGGAAAACTTCACGCCTCATTTTAAACAATGAGGACGGTTTGCTTCCGAGAGGGGGTCCTGGGTGAGCCTCACCCGGGTCCTCCGTGGTGGTCTAGGTGGACCCGGCAGGCTCCGCTGGCGGGCTGGGGCCGGATGCGGACCACCAGGGTGTGGAAGGGGACCTCGGCCCGGTAGGCCCTCAGTTGGGGGCTGAAGGGGGGGCTCAGGGTCAGCGGGGGGTCCGTGTAGAGCTGGCGGAGCTGGAAGTCCCCGCAGAGCTCTGGAGGAGCAGAGGAACACCGACACAGGAGAGCGTCACGGTGAATGGAGTGCATTTATACAGCGCTTTTCTAACCAGTGGCCACTCAAAGCGCTTTACAATATTGCCTATCGTTCACCCATTCATGCAAACATTCACACAGCGACGGCGGTGTCAACCACGCAAGGCGACAGCCAGCTCATCGGGTGCAGGTAGGGTAAGGTGCCTCGCTCAGGGACACCTCGACACTCAGCTAGGAGGAGCCGGGGATCGAACTAGCAACCTTCCGGTGACCAGCCAACCCGCGCTACCTCCTGAGCTGCATGCCGCTCAGAGTCGGTATGTGGTGTTAGATTTACAGATCGGAGCAGTTGGAGAACAGTGAGGCTACTCTTGGAAGAATCCCTTGAATAAGGCCTTCTTCTCAGGAGACAAACGACTCGGTCCTGCTGGACTTATGGACGGACTTTCCTCCTCAACTGCATACTTTGGGAGGTGTTACCTCTCCCTGGGAGACCGTCGGCCTGGCTCCTCTGCAGGTCGCTCAGAGACTCCGTCTGGTGGCTGCTGTGAAGGGAGGAGGGGACATCAGCGTCTCAGTGGTCAGTAAGGGAGGAAGGGAGGAGAGGACATCAGCGTCTCAGTGGTCAGTAAGAGAGGAAGGGAGGAGAGGACATGAGTGTCTCAGTGGTCGATAACAACTTAAAGTGATTAATTCTGCTGAGATTTAGTCCAACATTGAGGGTCGAGCTAGAACGCCTCCAGCGTCCACAACAGACTTGAGGAGTGTGACTACAGAGCTCCTCATTTGGGCTCAGGTTTAAATGAACTTTGTGCTTGTGTGTGGCTCTGTGTGTGGTTGTGGGTGGTTGTGTGTGGTTTTGTGTGGTTGTGTGTGGTTTTGTGTGGTTGTGTGTGGTTGTGATTCGTCTCCTCTTGCCTGTTCCCGTGGTTCCTCTGGAGATGGTAGAACTGGACCAGGTGGAGCAGCAGAGTCTGGATGGGGGACACACCATCTGTAGGCGGCCGGACGGACGGACGGCGCTGGTGGGGGAAAAGCCTCCCCTCCGAAGCACCACCCGGATACACCTGAACACGCCCACATGATCAGCACCTGACCACGCCCACATGATCAGCACCTGACCACGCCCACATGATCAACACTGAACCCGCCCCCATGATCAGCACCTGAACACGCCCACATGATGAGCACCTGAACACGCCCACAAGATCAGCACTGAACCTGCCCCCATGATCAGCACCTGAACACGCCCACATGAGCACCTGAACACGCCCACATTATCAGCACTGAACACGCCCTCATGATCAGCACTGAACACACCCACATGATCAGCACTGAACACGCCCACATTATCAGCACTGAACACGCCCTCATGATCAGCACCTGAACACACCCACATGATGAGCACCTGAACACGCCTGCATGATCAGCACTAAACACACCCACATGATCAGCACTGAACACGCCCCCATGATCAACACCTGAACATGCCCACATGATCAGCACTGAAAACACCCACATGATCAGCACTGAACACACCCACATGATCAGCACTGAACACACCCACATGATCAGCACGGAACACGCCCACATGATCAGCACTGAACACGCCCACATGATTAGCACTTAACACGCCCATGTGATCAGCATCCCACAAGATCAGCACCCCATGTGATAAGCACCATGTAATCAGACCATGTGATCAGACCATCTGATCAGCACCATGTGATCATCACCCCATGTGATCAGCACCAATGCAAACAGCACCCATGTGACCAGAACCATGTGATCAGACCATGTGACCAGCACCATGTGATCAGACACATGTGATTAGACCATGTGATCAGCACCAGGAAGTCCACCAGGTCCCAGCCTGCCTCATGCCGGTCTCTTTGTTCTAGGTTGTTTTTGTGAGCAGGAACTCAACCCTGACCTCCTTTCTCTGCCGTGTTTCCGGAAGAGTGTCGGGTCGAGACAATATTACAATGTTTCCAGGATTCTCTTTTAGAACACTGCGTATTCTGGCATCACACGACTCGTACCCTGTCCTCTGTCTCCTCTAGGGGTTTAAACACAGAGCAGAGAGGACAGTCTAGTCTATATTAATTTGTATTTTATTTTGTTTTATTCTATTGTATTTTATTCTTTTTTTAAGCACTGAAAATACAGCAGGTCACTCAGACATTTAACTGCCTATCCTGTATGAGTATGACAAATAAAAACCTTTGAATCTTGAGAATGAACCCAGATATTTTCTGGCTTACATTTGTGTCAGTCACCCGTCGGATCAGATGAGGACGTGCAGAGAACAAAGAACAAAATAACATCTACTCTCTCTCAGATCATGGTTCTCAAAGCTAGTGAATGGGGCTTTAGTTCACCAGGTCAAACGGTCCGGATCCTCTCAGCTGTCTGTGGAACTGCAGCATCAGCAGGAGGTGGGGCTCTGGTAAACACCGGGCCGGTCCTCCTTCACAGCCTCCAGCCTGCAGACCACAGGAGGCCTCCGTCAGTCAGACATTGTCAACCGTTTTAAAAATATCCCAACTTCAAATATCCGTCAGAATCCAAAAGGGAAGTTTATAAAAAAGGCTATCTAGTGAGTGAGTGTGTGCGTGTCTGCGTGCTTCTGTGCGTAGGTGTGTGTGTGTGTGCGTGCCTGCATTTGTTCATTTGTTGTGGATCTGTACGTGCGTGTGTGTTTGTGTCCACGTGCACCTGTCCATGCATCACTGGCAGCAGGAAGTGCAGAGTGTCCTCAAGTATGGTCTCTCTGGTGATCTGGCCGTCGAAGGGATCCTGCAGGCCAGTGAGGCTAAGGTCTCTGTTGATCTGTGAGGAGACGAGCCGTCAGACCCGGAGGACATGCTGCCCTCTAGTGGACGAGCCGTCAGACCCGGAGGACATGCTGCCCTCTAGCGGACGAGTCGTCAGACCCGGAGGACATGCTGCCCTCTAGCGGACGAGCCGTCAGACCCTGAGGACATGCTGCCCTCTAGCGGACGAGCACTACACTCATTAGGCATGCATTAGTCTACTCACCAGCAAGTCAATCATTGTAATATTTAGTTCATGAATCTTTATAAAATGTGTACTTTTTCTTGGCCTCTAGTCAGATGAAGCAAAGCAAGATAAAGGCATCGCTTCACAGCCTGCTGGTGTCTGCTGCTGTCTATGACATGTGTGGACCAAACGATTCATCAATTCAGTAAGAATTGATAATCTATCCATCAGCTATCCACCCATCACTCAACTCATCCAACACTCAACCCATCCATCATCCAACGTGTCTCATCAGCAGATTGTGGTTACCATGACGACAGTAGGGACGATGGTGCCGGTGAAGTGGAGGGTGAAGGTCAACAGCTGGTAACACAGCAGGCACCTGTGGGGTTCGACAAAGATTAAAACAGAGGTCAACGTCACGCTGCAGGAGAAGAACGGTGAGGAAGAGGTTTGGATAAATGACCTGCTGGAGTGGTCAGAGTCCGGCGACGCCCACACCGCCGCCCGCAGCACCTGACCCACCACCGCCCTCACCTGGACCAGGGCCTCGTCAGACCGGACCGGACCCAGGTGCCTGCTGAGGAACTCCTTGAGCTGAGAGAGAGAGAGGGGGGGGGGGGGGGGGGGGGGGGGGGGGGGGAGAGAGGGGGGGGAGAGAGAGAGAGAGAGAGACAGAGAGGGGGGAGAGAGAGAGACAAACAGACAGAGGGGGGGTTAGAGAGAAGGGGGAGAGAGAGAGAGCGAGAGAGACAGACAGACAGAGGGGGAGGGGTAGAGAGAGGGGGAGAGAGAGAGACGGAGAGAGAGACTCACAGATAGAGAGAGAGAGACAGAGAGACAGAGAGAGGAAGACAAGATTGAGTCTGGACTTCCCACCACTGAGTGTCTGTCAGTGGGTGCCCAGCGTTGAGATGCCTGTGTTCCAGGTTTCAGACCCTAACAGCAGGGCTCCCGCCTGACCACTCACCTGGGTGGTCTGGGCCCACAGCTCTCCGTCCCCCCGGGCCAGGCACCTCTCGTGGAGGAAGGCCGTGAGCGAGACGGCCGAGGTGAGCAGGACGTAGACGTGGACCGCCGCCCTCAGGCCCGGGGACGCAGCCGGGGAGGTCGGGGCTGAGGGAGGCCCGGAGACCCTGAGAGGGGGAACATCTTTACCGCTACATTCACGGCGTTTAGCAGACGCTTTAATCCAAAGCGACTTACAATAAGCACATTTGTCAGAAGAAAGAAAAACAGCTGTATATCGCTGTCGGTACAGTTGTTACGTATTTTAAGCACATAAGCTGCCCCCACATAGCCACAAGGAAGCAGGATCGAACACACAAGCTGCATTACCTCCACATAGCCACAAGGAAGCAGGATCAAACATATAAGCTGTAATTACTATACATAGCCACAAGGGGAGCAGGACCAACATATAAGCTGCAATAACTACTCCAGCCACAGATGGCAGCACCTTTAGACAGGTGAGGAAGCCGGAGCCAATACGTAACATAGGCCACGCCTACTTGATACAACCTGGGAGCGGGAGTCAGATGAGGTCAGAGACATATGGCAGCCCCGTTGAGAGCCCCGGGGGAAGCCCCCCGGGGCTGGAAGATAGCGCTGCGGTATTTCTCTCCACGCGTGTTAAATACAATTCCCAACAATGATAGTAGCTAGGATAAGATGCTACACAATACTAAGTACTATTTTTAAGTGCCAGGACGTAGGACATACATTAAGTGCATAAGAGGGGTGTGGTGGGTGTGGTGGGTGGGGTGGGTAAGAGGGGAGGCTATGCAGAGTCCAGGTGAACTCTGAACAAGTGAGTTTTGAGTTTTTTATGAAAGCTGTCGAGCGAATCTGCGGTCCTCATATCGGCAGGGAGGGATCTTCAACCCACGGTAATGATGTTACAGATATAGATTAATAGATGTTATATGATCCTACAGCGTTACTGAGGCGATAGTACATAGATATAGGTGAGTAGATGCGATCCTACAGGGGTGTAGCTTCTGGAGGAGAGCCGGTCTTTGTGGATCCGCAGGCGGACGGCATCAAGGGTAAATGAACTCCTGGGCAACACAAGAAATAACCAGAAATATAAACTCGTTAAAAATGTTAATGTTTGAGTTATTCATCCTTTCCCGCTGAGATCTCCAAAAAGAGAGCTGGTGTAACATTACAGGAAGTTGTTTTTGTATTATAAAAAGACATAAATAAAGTACAGGTTATGAACGGATGAATCTGTCTTAATGACAGAGTTGAACTCTTCTGTCCCGCTGTGTTCCCATGACTACTGTAACCAGGGGAGGGCTAGAGTCTCAGGGTTTAACAAGTCTAGCGTCTGAAGAACATGAACAGATCATCATCAGACCCAGAGAACCGACCTGCGAGACGCGGGTCCGTGGAGAACTGGCAGCGACCGGCACCCGCGTCGGAGAATGCCTCCGACAGCTCTGGGATCAGGTTCACCTGGGAGCAGAGAGCCGGCAGACCGTCAATAAAGAGGATTCATGTTAGGTAGTATTATCATAAATACATGTTCTGAATCATTAACTTGTCGCCTATGGTATTATCATACTACCACTAACTAACTATACTACTACAACCCAAGCCTGCGTCGTCCAAAGCTACGAGGGCTGGGGATGATGTGTCTCACCCCCTGAGGTGGTCTCACCCCCTGAGGTGGTCTCCGACGGTCTATCATGAGGTCTCACCCTCAGATGCTCTAACCTATCGTGTCTCACCATCTGGTGCGGCTGCAGGCGGCCGAAGGGAACGCTCCACAGACAGCTCTTCTCAGAGCTCCTCAGACAGACCAGGACGCTCCACAGACAGGCTCCTGGAGGAGAGACAGAGGAGGAGGAGGACTCTGGAATCATGAGCTGATACATCGCAGGAAATTCAGGCTGCAGAAACGGTGGACGGAACCAACAACTACTCATTATGAGTGGTAGAACTTCCACAGGGGAGCCTGTTCTTATCGCTCAGAGCAGCGCAGGGAGCGGTGTTGGATGGTGAGGACTCCCACCGATGCCTTTGAGCCTGACTGTAGCCCCGCCTCCAAAACATCTGAGGGAGCTTAGGCAGCAGGTCTGCCTAGCGTTGTGGAAGATAGCGGTCATGTGGGATGAGACTGGGAGAGAACAGGCAGCTAGCCGAGGGGGTGGGGAAACAGACAGACAGACAGACAGCTAGTGCCGGCCGATCCTTCATCCGGTCCGGGTGAAATGATTGGACAGGAATATTACAGGCCTGCGACAGCAACAGATATGGGGTTTTTATTTATTTGTCAGAGCATTTGAATCGTTGATTGCTGCCGGGATCGAAAGATAATTCAACAAATGATTGACCAAAAAGGCTTCAAAGATTAATTGCCGCTCAATCTTTAGATATACGCCGGGTTTGGTTTTAGAACCTACAGATACTGGCTCTACTAATGCCTCTGTACCCTGGGAAGGAGGGGGGGTCTATCTGGGCGGAGGGTCTGAGGGGGGAGGAGGTTCTATAAGTGGTGGAGGTTCTGAGAGGGGTGGAGGTTCTGAGAGGGAGGAGGTTCTATAAGAGGTGGAGGTTCTGAGAGGGAGGAGGTTCTATAAGAGGTGGAGGTTCTGTGAGGGATGGGGGTTCTGCGGGGGGTGGAGGTTCTGTCCAGATGGAGGGTCTGTGTTCAAGGCCTTTCCACCCTTCCTGCCCTGCTGCCCATAAGCAAGGCAGGAGCCCTCCGACTGGAGCTGGTTCCCAGGTATTGCGCTGTGGCAGCTCCCCCCCCCCCCCCTGCCCCCCAGGAGGGGGCCAACACTGAGGATGATGGGTAATAAAATAGAGCTCCTCCTGCTCACCCTGCTGGGTTGTGAGTGCGACGCTGCGGTCGGCGTAGCGCACCAGGCTGACGTCGTAGCCCGTCTGCTCCAGCACCCGGCGGAACAGCTGCACCTCGGTGTCCGACTCCGAGTTCTGACCCAACACCACCACGGCTCGGGCCGGCCCGGAGCCAAGGACCTGCTGCTGGAGGGGGGTGGAGGAGACCGGGTCAGGATCAGAGAACGGTGCTGATGAGGACACGTGTGTAGACTTCATGGGGGTCCCAACGACATCGAGTAGAGCCCATGTGGAAGCTGTTGGTTTTGAATTGGGTTGCACCAGGATTTAAGTTGTTATGCAGAAGAGTTGGACTTGATGCGTTACCAAGCATGCGTCGCTCTCTCGCAGACCTGATTGGAGCGCTGTTTGAAGATTAACCGTAGAATAGACAACCTGGCTAAAATAAGTTACACAACGAAAGCTGCCCCATCAGTCAAGCGTTTAATCAGTATCAGATTTTTTTTGTTTGTTTGCAATTGATTAAGCTTATATTTATATACTTAAATAGTGTTGTACTTTGTGGTGTTGGCCTGCAATAAACGCACTGTAGCCTCGCCGTTAGAGTACCTAATAGAGACCTAATGACGGGAAACATTACAACCGGTAAATGATCGCAATCATAGTATTTGATCATCTGGTTATTTGGGTTTCGGAGGTTTTGGTTTCCAGATCAATGAGCTAAACGTTGGCCACGAAGGCGCAGACACGTGACTAAACTTCTCCTCCGCTGCCCGTGCCGAGAATAACAAGCTGCTCCTCATCCAATTCCTCATGGTTCCTCCGCTCCTTATCCTTCTCCAAACACCGGGTCATGTGAAGGGACCCTCAGAGCTGGACACTGGGTCTCTCAGGTCCCTCAGCTGTCTGCCCCCCACCTGAACCCAGGACCCTCCTCCAACAACAACAACAACAACAACACAGGGGGCTCCCACCCCCTCAGAGAGGAGAGGAGCCCTGTGACCACACAGCCCAATAACACCCTAACACATCCCATCTGGAGCTTCTAGCGGGGCTTTGTTACCACACAGCCTGATAACACCGAAATGCATGAATATAATATATATTAATATATATCCCATCTGGACCTTCTAAAGGAGCCGCTGGAGGAACAGAGCTGAATTGACCCACCAACATCTGCGTTTTTATCGGGTTTTCACGGTGCTTGCCCGCATTTATATAACCCGGGGGGCAGCTGCGTGAGTTCCCCGGTCCCAGTGGATCTACAGGGGGCCACAGGACACAGTTCTGAAGTTACGTGACAATAGTTTGAGGAGGAAGGAAGGTCTCACCCGTCTCCCTCTCTCAAGGTGGTCCAGCCAGTCCACGAGCAGTCCTGCTCCGTCCCTGTGGACCTCCTCCAGCAGGCGATCCAGGCTGGACCCCGAGACCCCGGGGGGTCCGGTTGGACCAGGGGCCGGACGATCGGGTCCAGACCCGCTCCGGCCGCCCGCCAGCAGATGGTAGAGGAGACAGACGGCCGGGACCAGCAGGAGGGGAAGGGAGCAGGGTCTGCGGCGGAGCGGCCAGAGACGGGACCAGACCCGGGCACACAGCAGCATCCCGGGTCCGGGTCCGCTCTCAGGACGGGGAGCGAAGAGAAGTCCTGAGAAGGTTAAGGACTCAGGGTCTAAAGTTCTGTGAGAACACAGAGGCGCTGAAGCCAGCTTCCTGCGGTCCGCGGGTTAAACTCCATTTCACTTGCAGCGGTTCTGAACTAAACCGAACTTCTCCTGAAGATCCGTTTGAAGCGTCCGTCGGTCCCGTGATACTTCGCACTTTGAGCAAATAAAACAAGGACGGTAGAACAAATTGGAATTGACTCTGAGGACGCTCACGGATGCAGACTGAGAAGTTGCGAACTCTCCGCGAGAACCGAGAGCTCTCTGCACGGGACCTCCGACGTCAGCTCCTCTAACTCCTCATTCCTGAGGCAGCGGCAGTATGGAGACCAGCCCGGTAGGACCGCATCTGGTTCCACTTAAAGCCAAAAAAAAAGTCTAAAGACTTCCTTCCTCCCTCCCGGCGCCATCTCTGTTCCTTCAGCGGCCAAAAGGTTTCCTTTCTTCTCACGATCAGGGAGTAGAGGAGTGACCTGGCGACTTTTACTGCCGTGAGACAACTGGGCCTCGTCAGGGGGTCCAGAGACCGCCCCCCCATCAAGGTCCAACTAAAACAGTCCGAGTTATTTGTGGAACGAGAACAGGAAACGCACCTAGCTGGAGGCAGGGTGGAGGTCAGCAGACAAACAGACCAGTGACACACCAGCAACACACCAGCAACAGGAGGGAAATAAAGACCAACACAGCAGTAGTACCAAACATCTGGAACCTTTTATTGTACATCTTGATATTTCTAAAACACATACACACACGCACACACATACACACACACAATCAGTGCAGAACAACTAGTGACACACACACACACACACATTTTACACCCTCATTCTTCTCATGGGACACATACACATACTCTAACTCTTGGTTTGGACCGAGTCCTGGAATCAGACGACACGCGCACAGGAACGTTTCTTTACACTCGGCGCTTCAGAGCCAGGGAGCGGGAGTGGAGACGCCCTCCGGACCCCCGAGGCCGTGACACTACCCGCCCCTCTCCCCCCCTGCTCCGTCACCCCCGCTCCGTCCCCAGCTTCCGGGTGGAGGAGATGAGGACCGGGAGACAGGGGGAGAGGAGGCGCTGGGCTGAGCTCTATTTGTGCCGGCTGCCTCGGCGCTTCATGGCGGCGGTGCACTGGGGACAGAACCACTTGCCCTTGGGGGCCTCTGTCAGCCCCACGCAGCCGTAGTGGAACCACTCGATGGGGCACTGGGGAGGCAAGGGAGACCGGGTTAGAGGGGGAACGCTGGAGAGGGTCAGCACTCAGGCAACTAGTTATTCAGATACCAGGATTGGAAATGCCTTCGCGTGACTAGCTCATTAACTACACAGGCAGAGGACATCACTAACGCGTGCTGTGTTATGCTGCCTTCAGCTAACGGTCGGAGGTATACTTACATCTGTGTTGTCACAGCCGACCATCTCCCCGTAGGAAACCTAGGAGACAACAGACAGTAGTTAGTGAGTGGAGACAACAGGTAGGAGACACCTAGGAGACAACCTAGGAGACAACAGACAGTAGTTAGTGAGTGGAGACAACAGGTAGGAGACACCTAGGAGACAACCTAGGAGACAACAGACAGTAGTTAGTGAGTGGAGACAACAGGTAGGAGACACCTAGGAGACAACAGACAGTAGTTAGTGAGTGGAGACAACAGGTAGGAGACACCTAGGAGACAACCTAGGAGACAACAGCGGGTCAGAATGTTAGCTAGTGAGGGGCGATGGGATGCTTATGGACTGTATCTATGGTCCTCAGGACCGGGTTCTGAGGGGTTCTGAGGGCCGGGCTCTGAGGGGTTCTGAGGGCCGGGTTCTGAGGGCCGGGCTCTGAGGGGTTCTGAGGGCCGGGTTCTGAGGGCCGGGCTCTGAGGGCCGGGTTCTAAGGGGTTCTGAGGGCCGGGCTCTGAGGGGTTCTGAGGGCCGGGTTCTGAGGACCGGGCTCTGAGGGCCGGGTTCTGAGGGGGTCTGAGGGCCGGGCTCTGAGGGCCGGGCTCTGAGGGCCGGGCTCTGAGGGCCGGGCTCTGAGGGGTTCTGAGGGCCGGGCTCTGAGGGCCGGGTTCTTGGGGCCACGTTCCGAGACGTTCTGAGGGGCCTGTTCAGAGGGGGTTGTGGGGCAGGTACCTGGTTGCAGATGCAGTAGCGGGGCTCGTTGGGGTCGTAGGTCCAGTCCACCTGGCTGTTGGGGTCAGCCTCGGGCAGGGAGGACGCCTGCTGGGACAGCTCCTGGGCCAGCGCCGAGGAGGAGGAGCAGGAGGAGAGCGAGGAGGAGGAGGAGGACGACGACGACTGGTGGCTCGACGACTTGACGCCGCTTCTGAGGACGGGGAGAGAGGAGGTCAGGTACCGGGCATCAGCACAGAACCAGAGATACCAGCGTGGCGCCACAGTCAGCTCACGTTCAACTAGAGTTGTTCCGATGCAGATACCAGTATCGGAAATTCCTCCGATCGATATCGGAACAACTCTAGTATCAGCGTGTACGCAAGTCTATGCGCCGATCCGATACCATCACACGACTCCTTTACTACAAAGGCAGAGCTCATCAAAAACACTACGATGCAATGCTGCGTTTGTTAGCGGTCGGATGTGGAAAGTCGGAATCGCGTCAGCTCCAACCTACGTGCGTTCGAGCTATCAGGTCAGAAAAACACAGATGCTACCGCTTAACTACAAGAATACAAACGTAGTATTATAATTATAAATGATCTTGTTCTGGAAAAAGAGTGTGCAGACAGTAAGTGATCCGGCTACAAATTGCTGTCATCGTAAGAGAACCCCTTCAATAAGAAAAACTGCTATTAGTAGTTACAAAGCTAGATGCTGTATCGGTATATACTCGGTATCGACCGAAACTCAAGTTCAGGAATCGGTATCGTTAAAGAACGTTTTTTTATCGGAACATCTCGACGTTCAACGTGTGAATTACAAACATGGATCAGGAGCGGGGGGGGTAGACCTACTTGGACTTGCGGCCCCGGGAATCGGAGGCGGATGTGGGGGTGATGTTCTGGGTGAGGGTGGAGGCCAGGGCGGAGGCGGGGTAGGTGGTGGCCTCTCTGGAGACGGAGAACTCGCGGTTGAGCTGGAAGTCGTTGTTCTTGATGGCCTCGTAGCTGGCCTTCAGGCTGGATGTCCGCCGGCCGTCCTTCATCTATGCAACACACAGCAACGCAACACCGTCAGCTACACAACACTGTCACTCTTCATCTACACAACAAACACCGTCAGCTACACAACACACACTGTCAGCTACGTCACCCTTCATCTACACAACACACACCGTCAGCTACACACCACGTCACTCTTCATCTACATAACAAACACCGTCAGCTACACAGCACACACCGTCAGCTACGTCACCCTTCATCTACACAACGTCAGCTACACAACACTGTCACTCTCCATCTACACATCAAACACCGTCAGCTACACAACACGTCACGCTTCATCTACACAACAAACACCGTCAGCTACACTGTCACTCAGCTACACAACACAGCAGCTCCAGAGGTGGGAGGACCAGACCTGGGCGGTGGCCTGGACGGCCTGCGCGGCTGCCATGGTGATGGCCCCGGCCCCGGCCCCGGCCCCGGTGGGGAGGGAGGTGAGGTTGTAGGAGGCCAGCGGCTGGGAGGTGGTGACGCTGTACACGCTGTTGGTGGACAGGGCGGCGCTGTTGGTACGGCAACCTGGAGACAGAGGAGCCCAACAGGGGGTCAGGTCACCTGGGTCAACTTTAACACTATTAATACGACTATTTACATACATTATCAAAGGAATGCTTTGGTGGTTCTTAGCTGCTTGTCTGATAAAAGGATAACGTCAGAAGACATCCCTTAGCACTCTGGATACTTGTGTTCGCCCCTGCTCTTATTTATGGCCCTTTAAAGGTGTGATTTTAACTTCTGCCACTAGGGGTCTCTCAATCAAAACAATAACAAAAGGATAATTTGATGAAGTTGTGAAGTAGTTGGAAACATGGGAGTTGTGGCCTCCACCATTGCCGCTGAATTGGACGAACTGAACTGGCTGACTTCCCATTGAACCGATTACCCAACAGCCGTAGGTAATGTTAAGTAATGTGGGCTAGTTTACAGGATGCATCAGCTGGCTCGATGGCGTTAGCTTGCTGGCCGGCTGGTTGGCTGGTAGCGGCTCATTACCTGGCGTGTTCTCCTTGGAGGCGTCCGAGGTGAGTGTGGAGAGCAGAGCCTCTGACTTGAACTTCTTCTCCGGGACGTGCTCTGTGGTGTGGTGCACCGGAGCGCTGTGTTTCCTCTCTGGAACGCAGGAGAACCACAACACAGGCTGGTTAGAAGCCTGTGAGATGCTTTCATACCATGCACAGTGATATACGACCCCAGTGGAGGGGGCGTTAATGAGGACTGATGCTGTCATTACCGTGTCATCAAAGTGAGGCCGCTAACATTTCTCTGTGTATGCATGTATCTAACACACTCGTGATCAAAGAAAGCTCAGTCTTGATATTAGTGGAGAAAACGTAGTTGTAAAACATTGTTTAAAAGCTGTCCTGCAACCCAGGTGAGTCCTCACTGACCTAGGAACCCTCTGGGTCAGTCTACCCACCAGGGGGATGACCACTGCCCTAGAGAACCTCACTGCTGACCTAGGGAACCTCCTGGTTCACTCTACCCCCCTGGCGGATCACCACTGACCTAGGGAGCACTCATTGTGTGAAGAAGCTGGACTGCGTGTGTGAGAGTTGTTTGCGTTCATACTTTCAGCCGTGGCGTGTGAGTGGACGTGGTGGTTGTTGACCGGCTGGGCGGGACTGTCCATCTCCAAAGACCCTGCAGCAGCGGAAGGGAGGAGGAGCCGTTACAGGAGCAGCATGTGACGGCAGTGCCGATCCCAGTATCGCTGTGAGACTAGGCGTCTCAGAACCGTAATGTAGACCGGTATCACTGGACCATTAGTAAATACGGCCCCAACAGCGTGGAGGTGAAATGAGCACGGGGCCTCACGTCTCTCCAGGATCTCTGTGATACCGGCGTTGTCCGCCTCGAGCTCCATCTTGAACTTGGCCAGCTCCTGGTCCAGCTTCCTCAGGTGGCGGTCCACCTGGAGCAGCAGAACACGCATCACAACCCGTTAACGCAGAACGAGTAGATGTCGGGAGTCCTGCTCACATGCATCTTGGTATTTGTAGTTCTACCGCCGCTCAGAAGTCATACGACAAGAGAACTTGGAACAATATATGAATTTATACAGGAATGTAAATATTCCTATGAAGTCCAATAGCTATATTTTTGCTCCCAGTCCAGACCAGTAGTCTCCGACATTTTCCAAACCCATATTTGGTGTTGCCTACTTGTAGGCTTAGGCTTACTTGGTGTCATCATAAATCATATTTTGATGGCTGCTCTTTCATGGAGTCTGGTGGTTTAACCCACTTATTTACTTTCCAGTATCATCTAATCCTGAATTGTGGTGGATAAACTCGGACTAGGAGCCAGGAAACACATCAGAACCCCGCTGAGTCTCCACATACAACATGCAAGAATACTGCTCAGAATCACCAAGTCTTCAGTCAGTGTGAGCCCACAGACTTCATCCATCAGGATTAAAGAGGAAACTGGTTTGACAGATCAAAGCTTCTTCAAGCAGGGCCAGCTACCCAGGCCGTTGGGTACTGCAGACCAGAGACTGTCTCTACTCACCAGGTCATAAATCTGATTGGCCAGCTGTACTTTCTCGTCTGCATCCTCCAGCGCTTTATAATAGTCCTGAAAGAGCATGGGAAATTGTCAAATGGACTGTATTTACACAGCGCTTTTCCAACCAGTGGCCAGTCAAAGCGCTTTACAATACAATACTGCCTGACATTCACCCATTCATGCACACATTCACACTAGGGCTGGGCGATATGGACCAAAAGTCATATCTCGACATCTTCAAACACAATGGCGACATAAGATAAATATCTATATTTGTTGATGCAATAACATATTTTCAGTTTCCGCGCTCCAACTCGTTATTCTACATCGGTGGTGCCGCTATTTTTTCATTTCCAGCCTGCCTGCGTCGCTGTGCTCGTTAACCTGCCTTGCTGATGATGGGGGGGGTGAGAAACCGTAGTTTTGCAGAGTGAGAAACCGTAGTTTGTTACCGTGGAGTTACCGTTATTACTATACCTACCTACCTTTTGGATTTACCGTTACTATTCCTACCGATCGGAATTTAATAGTTTGAAGGTTCAATAAACCGTGGTCTAGAGACTGCCTCCGCCTCGTATTTGAGATCTTTACAATATAATATATAATATCACGGCCAAAAGCTGTGCGTGCCTCCGGAATATTATGAATCGTAACGACAGTGTCGGTTCCTCCGACGTCTCTGGTTCTTCCACCTAATCATCAAGCCGAAGCACAGAATTGAATCGCGACATGGATCGACACCCTCCGGAGCTGAGCTCCGGAGGCGCACACAGCTTTTGGCCATGAAATTATATATTATATTGTAATGTTCTCAAATACGAGGCGGAGGCAGTGACACCGGGAGTCTGCAAAAATTTTGGGACAAGATTTGGAGCACTCTCTACAAAATACATGATTCTGTAATTCATCAGACACCTTGCACCCAAACCATTTCGAAACTATGGAGCCATTTTTCTTCCGCTTACATACAAGCTCCTCAGCGCAGCGTTTGCCGGCGGACTCCATGTTTCACGCCGTAGGGGATTTAAAAAAGTGACGTGAGTGTAAGGGGGGCAGGGCCGGGTTAGAGTGTGTGTGAGCCGGAGGCAGAGCGGGAGAGTGATAAGCAGAGTTACGAAATAGAAGGCAGCATGCACGGTTCGAAACTGCTGTTGTTACAAATGTGCTGTACTTTCAACGCAAATTAAACTATATCGATGTTGACGATAGCGTCTCGTTCTAAATCTTGTTTGAAAAAATATCGATACATTTCAAATATTGATATATTGCCCAGCCCTAATTCACACACCGACGGCGGTGTCAACCATGCAAGGCGACAGCCAGCTCTTTGGGAGCAGTTAGGGTTAAGTGTCTTGCTCAGGGACACCTCGACAATAGGAGGCGGGGATCGAACTAGCAACCTTCCGGTGACCAGCCAACCCGCTCTACCTCCTGAGCCAAATGCCGCCCGAGAGAAGGAGTTAGATTAAACACAACACAGTGTGTCCCTGTACTCAGTCAGTCTGGATGTGGACAACGCATTGTTTTTTTTTAATATTTGATGTATTTTGATGCAACTGGACCAGGCCTCTGTTTATTTTAGCCTCCATCTGGAGGTGTGGACCAGGCCTCTGCGGTCCGTGGTGCTACCTTCTTGATGACCTCCATCTGCTCTTCCCTCCACTCGGGTTTGTTCTTCTTGGCGTTGACGAAGAACTCGATGACCTTCTGCTCGAGCTGGTCAGTGGCGTCTAGCAGGGAGCAGGAACATAGCTCCGTCAATAAACAAACCCTGACATGCAGAAGACCCGGACCCTGAGGGGACCACCACAGGCCCTCTGGACCTCAGAGGGGTGTCCTGGTCTGTCCGACCTCCACCTCTGCAGCCACAGGGTCAGTTGTATGGGAGCATGGTCACCGTCAGTAGTAAGGTCTCTGGTTGCTCAGCACACACTAGGCAGGTCTACCTGATAAAGGTACTACGGAGCATGTCCATAATAGGTCAACACACACGTCTATCTGTGTTTGAGGAGAAACATGTGTTGGCATTTCCATAAGTTTTAACCCAGAAGAGGAACCGCTGACTACGTGCTTCTATACAACGCACGGGGAATGGAGGTAGGCCGGACCTGAGGTGAGTAGGGCTGATGGAGCTGTGTTACGTCGCTGAGCAGAGTAGAGATAACCCATCAGTTCACAGGTTCTGTTAACGTTCATATTATAAATATGTAGATCATGAAATGTTTATCTAATATTGAAGTTCTGTTAATTTACTGTTTATGTAATGTTCATTTAAAGTTCTATTCATGTAACATTCATGTCCTGCTCATGTAATATTCATGTAATAATTATGTTCATGTTGTCATGCTGTTCATGTAATATTCATGTTCTGTACATGTAGTACTCATGTTGTTCATGTAATGTTCATGTTCTGTTCATGTAATATTCATGTTCTGTACATGTAGTACTCATGTTCTGTTCATGTAATGTTCATGTAATGTTCATGTTCTGTTAATGTAATATTCATCTTCTGTTCAGGTAATAATTATGTTGTTCATGTAAGGTTTGTGTAACATTCATGTTCTGTAAATGTAATGTTCAGGTAATATGCAGATAATATTCATGTTCTGTTAATGTAGTATGCATGTAATATTAATATGTTCATGCTCAGTTCGTGTCTCTCTGCATACTTTGAACCTGCAGGTCCATCTCCCTCATTTCCGTGAACCTGTCGCGGAGGTCCATGGGGAGCTGCTCGATCACTGCGAGGGAGAAGAAGAACCCGTTAGGCAGCTAGCGATGCTAGGCTAACAACCCGTTGAGCAGCTAGCGATGCTAGGCTAACCAACAGTTGAGCAGCTAGCAACGCTAGGCTAACCACCAATTAAGCAGCTAGCATTGCTAGGCTAACCACCCATTAAGCAGCTAGCGATGCTAGGCTAACACATCGAACGCGCAGACGGGACCACCGTCCGTATTTCCGACACATTATGCACATATGACGACGGAAATGCATTCCGGCATGTGTTACCCACTCTCGAGGTAGTCCTCCAAGTATAACATCTTGAAGAAGTTGGTGTTTTCGCGGATAGAATAAAACAATTTTCGTATTTCAATATGGCGTCGGAGACTTCGGTTTAGCTGAGGGTTGATATGAACAACGCAGAGGTCGCAGAGCGTGACGCAGAGGTCGCAGATCGTGACGCAAACGGCGCCCCGTGACGTGGTTGGTCAACGCAAATGCGTTAGTTTTGTAGTCCTGCTCACACGCATCTTGGTATTTGCAGTTCTTGTTCCTCTCAGAAGTCATACGACAAGAGAACCTGGGCCATTATAGGAATTTATATAGAATGTAAATATTCCTATGAAGTCTGACTACCATATTTATTTAAACCTTTCCAAACCCATATCCAGTGTTGCCTAAAAAGTAGGCTCAGGCCTACTTTGTGTCATTATAAATCATATTTTGATGCCTGCCCTATCATGGTGTGTGCGTGCCCCCCTATCTGGTGGTTTAACCCACTTACTTACTTTACAGTTTAATCTAATCCTGAATTGTGGTGGATATACTTATATATTATAATACTTATTTATAGTATAGGCCTACACCGTACTAAAAATAATAATTATGTAGGTCTAAATGAAGTCTATAAGTAATTCAGATTGATCATGTAGGGCTTCACAGTGACCATAAACCTCTACATTATCCATTTTACATGACCATGTAGGGATGATTTCCCGAACTAGGAGGAAGGCTTGATTTGATTGAAAGCATGCTGTCTTCTACTATAACCTGATTACACCCCGTGTCTTCAGGTCCTGCGCTGGTTCTTCCGAGTCCTAGCACTGAGCGCCCTCTACTGGTCAGCACCAATACGTCATGATGAAGTTGTTATTACAGATATCTAAAATTCACGTTTTACAAATACAAATTGCCGTTTTATCCAAAGCAAGTCACAGTGGTTTGTGTGTTGGTTTATGTATCTGCTGTGTGGTGATAGCAGGCCTCATCTCAGGTTAAAGGCCTCATCCCAGGTTAAAGGCCTCACTTCAGCTAACGGCCTGTTTCATCTCCTAGTGGACTGCACGTTTTACTGAGGCCGAACCACATCCACACAGAGGATCAGAAGAAGAAGAAGAAGAAGAAGAAGAAGAAGAAGAAGAAGAAGAAGAAGAAGAAGGCTGAATAACAACAACAAAAATAAAAATAATAATTATAATATATATATATATATATATATATATATATATATATATATAATTTTATTTTTTATAATATAATACATATATACATTACATATCTATGCATATATATATACACATAGATATATATTTATTATTTTTTATATATTAGTAATTGATTGAGTAATTGAAGGTATAGTGACCTAAACACGTTGTTTCAAGGGTTTTAACAGATTTCCCTAAATGGGAAACACGGTAAAGTCCTCCGGTCTTTATTAATAGTTATTAATAATTATTAATAGTTAATACAAACCTTCTCTATTTATTAATAGTTAATACATCCTCCTGTCTTTATTAATAGTTATTAATAGTTAATACACTCCTCCGGTCTTTTATAACAGTTAATAATAGTTAATCCAGACCAGGGTCCCGCTGTTAACCTCGTCATAATCATCTCTCCTCTCTCCTCGTCATCTGGACAATCGGCCTCTTCTCCGCCGGCCCTCTTGACCCCTGCGTGCTGTCCTTCCTCCGCGCGCATTCCTGTCCCCCCCCCGTCCCCTCCGCGCGGACCGCCCCCTGCCAGGCGCGGAGGCGCGAGAGGAAAGATCGTTGTCCATTCGTAAACAAATCCTAAAGCTAGACGCACGGAGGGGACTTGCTCCCACAAGACCACGGAATCCGGTCACACCAGGATCCCCCAGGACCGACCAAGACCCACCGGGACTCTACTGGACCGGATTCTGCTGTAACGGACTCTGCTGGACCGGAATCCATACTGGACCGGGCTCTTCTGTACCGGATTCTACTGGACCTCCAACGACCGGACTGTCTACTGGATCGGACCCTACAGGTCTTGACTGGGAGCTGTGGGAGACTACTTGACCGGACTGGGAGCATTGGTAGACTCTACTGGTCTGGACTGGGAGCAGTGGGAGACTCTAGTGGTCTGGACTGGGAACAGCGGGAGACTCTACTCGTCTGGACTTGGAGCAGTGGGTGATTCTACTGGTCTGGACTAGAAGCGGTGGGAGACTCTACTGGTCTGGACTGGGAGCAGTGGGAGACTCTACTGGACCGGACTGGGAGCATCGGGAGCGTTGCTGACAGCCGGACGGATTCAGCTCAGAAACACAACAGAGGTTTGTTGATGCCTCGTAAACGGACCCGCTACAAGGACCTGAAACACTTCTACGATCATAAAGAACATATAGCATTATGAAATAGTTACATTATTATGAAATAGTTATGTTATTATAAAGTACAATAGCAGCTTGTTATCATCTGAACGGACAGGAACATGAAACACCTGTCTCTAGAACATTGAACACCTGTCTCTATTACATCAAACACCTGTCTATAGAACATCAAACACCTGTATAACCTCAGACACCTGTCTCTCGAACATCAAACACCTGTAGAACATCAAACACCTGTCTCTAGAACATCAAACACCTGTAGAACATCAAATATCTGTAGAACATCAAACACCTGTATCTAGAACATAAAATACCTGTCTCTAGAACATCTAACACCTGTTTGTTTAAAAGCTATTTTAACTTCCCACGAAATCCACCCGCTAAAAACAGCGCGCAGGTGACGCGCCTCGTCTCACGAGTACGAACACGATTATGTGGTGCCCGCGCGCTTCCACTGGAGCTCGAGCGCGGTTGTTCGGATCGATTGAAATGATTAACGACGAGCGCGTCTGTTTGTGTGTTTGCAGTCAAACGATGTTGCCATGGTTACATGGTAGAATGCGCATGACCGGACGTCGCCTGTCGCGCTCGGAATGGCTCGCGAGGACGCAGTGAGGTGTCTGCGCTGCCTGCTTTACGCCCTCAACCTGCTGTTCTGGGTAGGACCCCTACTATACCCTAATACCCTACTATACCCTTCTATACCCTACTGTACACTACTATACCCTAATACCCTGCTATACCCTACTGTATCCTACTGTACCCGACTGTACCCTACTATACCCTAATACCCTACTATACCCTGCTGTTCTGGCTAAGACCCCTACTATACCCTACTATACCATAATATACCCTACTGTTCACTACTATACCCTAATACTCTACTGTAACCTACTATACCATTACTGTACCCTACTATGCCATACTATACCCTACTGTATCCTACTATACCCTAATACCCTACTATACCCTACTGTACACTACTATACCCTAATATACCCTACTGTATCCTACTGTACCCTACTGTTTCCTATTGTACCCTACTATACCATAGTGTACCCTACTGTACACTACGAACCTAGTATACCCTACTGTACCCTACATACCCTACTGTACCCTACTATACCCTAGTATACTCTACTGTACACTACTATACCCTACTGTTTACTATTGTACCCTACTATACCATAGTGTACCCTACTGTACACTACGAACCTAGTATACCCTAGTATACCCTACTGTACCCTACATACCCTACTGTATCCTATGATACCCAACTGTACCCTACGGTACCCTATTGTACCCTACTATACCCTACCATACCCTACTGTACCCTACCGTACCCTACTGTGCACTACTATACCCGGCTGTACCCTACTATACCCTACAATACCCTAATACCCTACGATACCCTAATACCCTACTACCCTACTGTACTCTAATACCCTACTGTACCCTACTATACCCCACCATACCCTACTACACTATCCTGTTTTGGGTAAGATCTGTCTTAGCCAACTCTCCTCTCCCCTCTGTCCCTCCCTCCCCTCCCCCCCGTCCCACCCTGCAGCAACAGGTGGCCAGGGTCCATGTAGAGTAGTCCCACACACTTCTAATTGGCAGTCAGTCAACATTCTCTCTCTCTCTCTCGCTCTCTCTCTCTCACACACAAACACACACACACACACACACACACACACACACACACACACACACACAGACAAGCATGCCCATTACTTAAGTATTCACTAGCATGCATCTGCTGAGATTGGTATGTGCGTTAACTAAGGTGTGTGTGTGTTTGTCGTGTATGCGTGCGTACGCGTGCGTACGCGCGCGCGTGCGTGCGTGCGTGCGTGTGTGTGTGTGTGTGTGTGTCCCATCCCACAGCTGATGTCAGCATGTGTTCTGGGCGTGGCGGCGTCCATCAGAGACCACCTGAGCCTGGTGCTGACCCTGACCGCCCACACCAGGTAACAAGCCCCTCCCCTGCACGTGAAGCTCTGGCTCCTGATTGGTTCTCTCTGTAGACCAATCATCACTAAGGCTGTGTGGAAGAAAACACGTGAATCAACCCTGAAACCAACTAAAGAGAGGAGGACAGACTTTAAATGTTAAATTCATTCAGAATGGTTCCACCTTTGAATGACGTTGTGATGAGTGATATGAGCGCATCTATAAGTCAGTCGCTGTACATCCACCTTTAGGGCTTTTATCCAAAGCGACTTACAACCATTCATGCACACATTCACACACTGAGGGCGGTGTCGACCACACAAGGCGACAGCCAGTTCGTCAGGGGCAGTTAGGGTGAGGATTCTTACTCAGGGGCACCTTGAAACTCAGCTAGGAGGAGCTGGGGATCGAACTAGCAACCTTCACGTTACAAGTCAAGCCAGCATGTGATGTAATTCCCCCTTCTTGAGCATTGCTCCAGCCTGATGCTGTCTCCCCCTCCAGGCTGGAGGAGGCGGCCGTCCTCACCTACTCCCCGGCCGTCCACCCCGTCATCATCACTGTCTGCTGCTTCCTGGTCATCGTGGCCATGGTGGGCTACTGTGGCACCCTGCGGTGCAGCCTTCTGCTGCTGACCTGGGTGAGAGGGGCTCTGGACGGCACCGGGGTTATCTTTAGTGTTAAACACGTCCACAGACTACAACACCTGGGTTAGCTTTAGTGTTACACACGTCCACAGACTGCAACAACTGGGTTAGCTTTAGTGTTACACACACTGACGGTCTACAACACCTGGGTTAGCTTTAGTGTTACACACATCCACAGACTACGACAACTGGGTTAGCTTTAGTGTTACACACGTCCACAGACTGCAACAACTGGGTTAGCTCTAGTGTTACACACATCCACAGACAACGACACCTGGCTTAGCTTTAGTGTGACACACATCCACAGTCTACAGCACCTAGGTTATCTTTTATAATTTCACACGTTTACAGTCTAAAAAACTTCAAACCGTGAAGGCCAATAGATATTTATAATAATTTACAGATGAGAATTACAGATATGGAAAGATTAATAGCTTTCAATAGCATAGCTTCATATGTTAAAAGTTGATATTCGTGTCATGTTGTTATTGATGTGCACAACGCCAATCAGGTGAATATTACTGCAACCCGGTCCTGAGAGGACTCTGAGATGATGTGTCAGATGTATTTCGTTGAGTCTGGTTGGAGCTCAGTGAGCCCACAGGTCCTCCGCTGACAGATGAACAGCTCTATTTAAGGCTGATGAAGGTGTGGTCTGCGCCTCTCCTCCAGTACTTTGCGAGCCTGCTGCTGATCTTCTGCGTGGAGCTGGCCAGTGGGGTGTGGACCTACGATGAGGTGATAAAAACACTCCTCATACTTTTCATCAAAAGCTTCATACATTATTTCATTAGTAAGTATTCCTTTACTAATCTGCGTGTGTGTATGTGTGTTGTGTGTGTGTGTGTGTGTGTGTGTGTGTGTGTGTGTGTGTGTGTGTGTGTGTGTGTGTGTGTGTGTGTGTGTGTGTGTGTGCGCGCGTGTGTGTGCGCATGTTTGTTTATGTGTATGCATGTGTGTCTGTATGCGCACATGGGTTTGTACATACTTGCGTGTATGCGTGCGTGTGGTCGGTGTGTGTGCGTGCATGCGTTTGTGCCTGTGCGTGTGTGTGTGTGTGTGCCTGTGTGTGTGTGTGTGTGTGTGTGTGTCAGCCGGCCGTCCAGAGGTCAGATATGATCAGCCTGAAGGCCAGGATGTCGTCCTTCGGCCTGCAGCACTACCAGTGGCTCACACACACCTGGAACGTCTTCCAGACCGAGGTCAGTGACCCCTCCCTCACACACCTCCACCCTCAGACAGCTCCATGCTCACACACCCCCACCCTCACACACCTCCACCCTCAGACAGCCTCCACCCTCACACACCCCCACCCTCACACAGCCTTCAAACTGACACACCTCCACCCTCACACAGCTCCACTCTCACACACCCCCACCTTCACACAGCCTCCACCCTCAGACAGCCTCCAACCTGACACACCTCCACCCTCACACAGCCTCCACCCTCAGACAGCCTCCACCCTCACACATTCTCCACCCTCAGACAGCTCCACTCTCACACCTCCACCCTCACACAGCCTCCACCCTCACACAGCCTCCACCCTCAGACAGCCTCCAACCTGACACACCTCCACCCTCACACAGCCTCCACCCTCACACACCTCCACTCTCACACACCCCCACCCTCATACAGCTCCACCCTCACACACCTCCACCCTCACACACCTCCACCCTCACACACCTCCACCCTCACACAGCTCCGCCCTCAGACAGCCTCAACCTTTCACACACCTCCACCCTCACACAGCTCCACCCTCACACACCTCCACCCTCACACAGCTCCACCCTCACACAGCCTCCACCCTCACACACCTCCACCCTCAACACACCTCCACCCTCAGACAGCCTCAACCTTTCACACACCTCCACCCTCACACAGCTCCACCCTCACACACCTCCACCCTCAGACAGGTCCACCCTCAACACACCTCCACCCTCACACAGCTCCGCCCTCACACAGCTCCACCCTCACAGCTCCTGCTCTTGGTTCACATATATTCTGTTTGCTCTGACATGTGATACTTATAGTTATCAATTAAGCAGACTGTAGACGTGACACTGTGTGCAGAAAGGCAGCTCGTTTCCATGGTCGATGAATGAATGAATGAATGAAGCGTCTCTCGGTTTATCAGTTTACTTATAATATGATAGCAGAAAAAAAGATTCAGAAACAGCCAATGGGGTCGATTTACACCTGCCCACTCTGCTGTGATTCGTCAGTTTAAGTGCTGCGGGGTGATCTACTTCACCGATTGGCTGGAGGTGACGGACATGGAATGGCCACCAGACTCCTGCTGCACCAATCAGTATCCAGGATGCGCTCGCCACGCCCACCAGAGGGACCTGAGCGACCTGCACCAGGAGGTGAGGGGGGAGGGGGGGGTTGTGTGTGTGTGTGTGTGTGTGTGTGTGCGTGCGTGTGTGTGAGTCTGTGTGCGTGTGTGTGGGTGTGTGTATGTGTGTGTGTGCGTGTGTGTGAGTGTGTGTGTCTGTGTGCGTGTGTGTGGGTGTGTGTATGTGCGTGTGTCTGTGTGCGTGTGTGTGGGTGTGTGTATGTGTGTGTGTGTGAGTGTGTGTGTCTGTGTGCGTGTGTGTGTATGTGCGTGTGTGTGTGTGTGTGTATGTGCGTGTGTGTGTCTGTGTGTGTGTGTGTATGTGCGTGTGTCTGTGTGCGTGTGTGTGTGTGTGCGTGCGTGTGTGTGAGTCTGTGTGCGTGTGTGTGTGTGTGCGTGTGTGTGCGTGTGTGTCTGTGTGCGTGTGTGTGTGTGTGTCTGTGCGTGTGTGTATGTGCGTGTGTCTGTGTGCGTGTGTGTGTGAGTGCGTGTGTCTGTGTGTGTGCGTGTGTGTGTGCGTGTGTCTGTGTGCGTGTGTGTGCGTGTGCGTGTGTGTGCGTGTGTCTGTGTGCGTGTGTGGGTGCATGTATCCATGTTTATTTGAGTGTATAAAGGGGAAGGATCCCGATGCAGGCCTTTGATTTGTGTGTCTAATCATGCTCGTGTCTTCAGGGCTGCGGTCCTAAGGTCTTCGGCTTCATCCGCGGGACGCAGCAGCTCCACATGCTGCGCTTCCTGGGCGTGTTCATCGGCGTGCTGCAGATCCTGGCCATGGTGCTCACCCTGACGCTGCTCTGGGCGCTCCACTACCACCCCCCCCCGCCGCCGGGCCCCCGTGTCTCAGACCCCCCCGCCCCCCTCCCTGCCGACGACCCCGCCGCCCCGCTCATGGCGTCCGCGGGCCTCTGGGCCTCGCCGCCCGGCCGGACCTGCGGGACCCCCCCCGCCGCGACCCCCTGGGCGGCCCCCAACACCACGACCCCCCCTGCCAGGAACCCCCTCCAGCACGACCCCCACATGGACATGAGGCGCCCGGCGTCCTAGCGGTTAGGGTTGGTTTGGTTCCCCCCCCCCAAACAGCCGTGGTCGGAGTTCTTACCGGCCCGGGTTCAGGTGGACCTCCGTGGCTGAGGTTCTGGAGTCTGAGGTTCTAGAGTCTGAGGTTCTGGAGTCTGAGGTTCTGGAGTCTGAGGTTCTGGAGTCTGAGGTTCTAGAGTCTGAGGTTCTGGAGTCTGAGGTTCTGGAGTCTGAGGTTCTAGAGTCTAAGGTTCTGGAGTCTGAGGTTCTAGAGCCTGAGGTTCTGGAGTCTGAGGTTCTGGAGTCTGAGGTTCTAGAGTCTGAGGTTCTGAAGACTGAGGTTCTGGAGTCTGAGGTTCTAGAGTCTGAGGTTCTGGAGCCTGAGGTTCTAGAGCCTGAGGTTCTGGAGTTTGAGGTTCTAGAGCCTGAGGTTCTAGAGTCTGAGGTTCTAGAGTCTGAGGTTCTAGGGTCTGAGGTACTAGAGCCTGAGATTCTGGAGTCTGAGGTTCTGGAGTCTGAGGTTCTGGAGTCTGAGGTTCTGGAGTCTGAGGTTCTAGAGTCTCAGATTCTGGAGTCTCAGGTTCTAGAGTCTCAGGTTCTGGAGTCTGAGGTTCTAGGTTCTGAGCTTCTGGAGTCTGAGGTTCTAGAGTCTGATGTCCTAGAGTCGGAGGGTGAACCCAAAGGCTCAGCCACAGACGGGGGAACAGAAGGAATGAGGTTCAGTAGAACCAGTGGTCCGTCCAGAGAGCCGTCTGGGGTTCTTGTTGATGATTGTCGGGGGGAGGGCAGAACGGACCTTAAACCTGCAGGTCACAGACGGACTCTGAAGTTGTCTTTTTCTCGCTTGAAAAACAACCTTTTTCTGAATCGTAAATTGTCAAATGTTGACAAGGAAGGCGTCTCTGTGTTACGTTTTGTGAAATATATTACACTTATTTTAGATTTCTAACAATACCATTCAAAAATGCTGAAAGGCAGCATTACAATTGTTTAATGATATTTATTTATTTACACAGTAACTATTTATATTATTTAAGCTTTTATTTGTGGATGTATGTATGTCTTCACATTTGAATTGCCTTCCTTATGCCCAAAGAGATGCACAACTTTTGAGTTTTTTCCCAGTACGGTATTCATCACTAATGAAGAGGAACTGAGTCAAGCTACAGCTCAATAGCTTGTCAATTTAACACTAACTAACTCACATGCATTGGTTTATTGCAGTCCTTCTGCTGTACTCTGCGGTGTTACTAGAGTTGACCTTATATTTAAAACAGGGCAGACACAGGACTTCAGAGGACAGCCGGTGACACGGAACCGACTGGGAACAAACCAGTCCCAACAGTGTTACTGGGAGGAGCAGGAAGGTAACAGGGTTACTGGGAGGAGCAGAGAGGTAACAGAGTTACTGGGAGGAGCAGGGAGATAACAGCGTTACTAGGAGGAGCAGGGAGGTAACAGAGTTACTGGGAGGAGCAGGGAGATAACAGTGTTACTGGGAGGGGCAGGAAGGTAATAGAGTTACTTGGAGGAGCAGGAAGGTAACAGAGTTACTGGGAGGAGCAGGGAGATAACAGTGTTACAGGGAGGAGCAGGGAGATAACAGTGTTACAGGGAGGAGCAGGGAGATAACAGTGTTACTGCGAGGAGCAGGGGAGGTTCATCGTTTTACTGGGAGGAGCAGGGAGGTACCAGAGTCTCAGGACAGTAACTGGGAGGAAAGAGTTACTGGGAGCAGCAGGGATTATAAATAGCCGCCCATGGGACGACGTGCCCCAGGCCCTCAGATTCCCACGCGGGGGAAATAGAGCCGGCAGCAGAACCTAAACGGTTGCTGCTGTCCTTCTGAACATGAGTAAAATTAGCAGTGCAAGAAACCGTTTGGACATTTAATCCCTCTCCGTGACACGGTCTACATGCATGCCGTGAGCATGTTGTTGCGATGCTGTTAATAGCTTTATAAACCACCGGCTTATATTTGTAGTTTATGAAACACTTTTTAGTGTTTGTGTGTTGTCTGCAAATGTTAGCTGGCTATTTCACTGAAGCTAACACTGATGAAGGGATGGTGCTTCATGTATTTGACACAAAAATATTTTTAATCCTACACGTCACAAACAGGATGTGCTTGAGTGGATCCTGGGGGCTAGCCTAGCATTGCTTGCATGATTTATCCGCTGTTGACATTCTCATGTTGTTTTAAATAAGATTATACCCGTTTATTATTTATTCTACCAAGACACTGCCTTGTGGTCAACATTAAAACCCTAACATGTTGTCCATTGACTTTAGCAGACAAAGCCAGAGTTTTTCCTTTGTTGTCGTCAACGTTTCGAGGCTTAATGGTGCTATCCATTTGTATGGTACGCCGGTACATCCGACCTACTCTAGCGAGAACGTGACATAATTTCCTGGCTTGCAGCACTTAGCGTTCCCGTTTCTCATTGGCTAATCATTGTTATTGTTAGCTATATTAGCCTTTTTAGCAAACCAGCTCGAAAACAAGACAACACAACTTTACATTGTATTGCACGCAGAGCAAGACCGTGCAATGCATATATTGTTGATCAGAATAAAGTAGTAATGTAATCAAGTGTGTAAGAGCATTTAAGATCTATATTAAAATGACCAACGTGGTACGAATACTAAGAAAATAAATCCCTTTTTGCGGTCACAGCCATTTTTGTTGTTGAGTCGTACGGTCGGCCGCACTGAACTCGCTATACTTTCAGAATAGCCAGTGGGAGAGACCAAAACGGGGTGTTCCTCTGTGAAATGTCGCAAGAAAGCCGGGAGATTTACAATTTACGACTAGCATGTACTAGCCTGGGTATACCCATGCTGCCTTGCGCGCAATTTCATTTTGCGCTGCTAGGCAGCCTGGATTCCATGGATCCCATTTTCGCCTGATAGGGAACCAATCACAGAACGGGGAAGGACGGCAAGATGATGACGACGTATATGCGACACACCAATCGTCTTCTTCCTCATCGAATTTCTGTCGCTCTACATACGTCATCTGGTACAATTGATGCGATTGGCTATGAGCCACGTACAGACTCATATAATAGACATTCGTAGCGCCCGATAAACGGCAACGGGCAATCGTAAACCACGCCTCAAATACGAGAAAATGAATGTGTGGTTTCCAGACCTCAATGTAGATTGAGATGAGGTCTGGACTTAGCCAGGCTAAGCACGTACCGGCGTACCATACAAATGGATAGCAGCATTATGGTGTTATCCAGATGCCTCGGACACCAGCCTTCCGAGTAGCAACTGGAGAAATCTCCCAGCTTTCTTGCGGCATTTTACGGAGGCACGCCCCCTTTTGGTCGAGCGCACTCGGAATTCTGAGAGTATACCGAGTTCAGTGATGAAGCTCGACAAAAATGGCTGCGCCCATAAAGAGATTTATTTTCTTTGTATTTGTACCACGTTGGTGATTTTAATGTCACACACTTGATTACATTGCTACTTTATTCCGGTCACCAATTTATGCATCGCACGGTCTTGCTGTGCGTGCAATACAATGTAAAGTTGTGTAGTTGGTTTTCGGAAGGCTGGCGTCCGAGGCATCTGGATCACACCATTACACCTGACTTCAGTGCACTTGTTTAAAGGTCCCATGACATTCTATTTTATGGATGCTTTAATATAGGTATTAGTGGGCCACTAACACAGTATTCAAAGACGTTACCGAAATTCAGCCGTGGTGCAGTTACAGCCACTACGAGCCAGTCGCACATTGAGCTTCCCCCAAATGCGCAGTCTTGGTGTCTGTAGCTATAATGCAAATGAGGAGGAGCGAGGCGGGTCAAGGAGGAGGGTGGGGGTGTGGCCCTGAGCAGCTTGCAGGCAAGGTACCAAGCGCTCTGTTTACAGTGGTGTATGGCGAGGCGCACACAGCCTTTAGCCGTGTTCTGTTAATATTCTAGAACACACGGGACACACATGGAGTTCTATATCTAAATAATATCATATTATATATAGATATTTATATCGTATAATATATATTATCACGGCCAAAAGTTGTGTGAGCCTCCAGACGATATTATGAATCTCAAACGGCCGTGTAGGGTTCTCCGACGTCTCTTGTTCTTCCACGTCCACATCAATCTAAAGTAGACCGGAGAAAGGGATTGTTGACCACGGTTGTCTCCCGCCGGAGCCTTGCTGCCGAGGGACCACCGCCTCGGCAGTGGTCAGCGCTTAGGCACCACCGCCTCCTGCAGCGCCGAGGCGGTGGTCCCTCGTCAGCGGGAAGCGGGGCTCAAGCGGGAGACATTCGAGGCCAACAATCCCTTTCTCCTCAATGTCGTGGTTCATGTACTTCAGGGAGTCAAAGCCAAAGTTCCTTTTCCTCCAATTCATTCTCAACCATGGCTGAGATAACCCCCACTACGAGTCTCGTTGTGGAAATACCAGAGATGAGAGTCCGACGTGTTATGCGCCATAACACCAACAGCGTGTACAACACTTTGTGTGTACGCGTGTGTACTACACACGCGTTACAGTCCTGAAGCTCTATATCTAAATGATATCATATAATACATAGATATCTATATCATATAATACATATTATCACGGCCAAGCTGTGTGCGCCTCCAGACGATATTATGAATCACAAACAACTTTGTCGGGTTCTCCAACGTCTCTGGTTCTTCCACTTCCACATCAATCTGAAGTAGACTGAACCGCGCGCTACCTGCTGCCGGCTGCCTGCTGCCGGGCGGTGCTGCTTCGCGGCGGTGGTGCCTCGCGGCAACCGGCGGCAGCCAGCATGTCGCAGTTCATACTTCAGGGAGTCAAAGCCAAAGTTCCTCTCCCCCAATTCCCTCTCAACCATGGCTGAGATAACCCCAACTACAGTCTCGTTGTGGAAATACAAGAGACGTCAAAGAACCGACGTCTTATGCGCCATAACATGAAAAGCAAACACTGTGTGTACACACACACACACACACACACACACACACACACACACACACACACACACACACACACACACACACACACACACACACACACACACACACACACACACCAGAGATGGAAATTAACTTTTTTGCCCACCAGCCACTGTGGCAGGTAGATTTAAAAATCTACCAGCCACTCATCTTTTTACTAGCCACTTTATACGCTATATATATTATTTAATATATGCGTACATTTTGAACAATATAACAGTAACACTAGATAAGAAAAGTGTTTTTCATACACATCATTTTTTCCATCAGAAGTGATTTTTACTGTAAGTAGGCGCTACCAAGGAACTGAGTTGAAAATGTTACACTCACCACATATGATAATCAATACACAGGTATCTGCCATGTTAAGTCATGTTTATTTCAAATGTGTTACGATGACAAGTTTGGGGATAATTCATCTATACAAAGTATTTTCAATAAAAAACAAATTGACATATTAACAATAAAACAACATGCATGGCTACACCATCATAAGTCAATAGGAACATTTGTTTTTTCAGTGCACTGGCCTTTTAATTTCTTCAATTCAACCAGATGTATAATGAAATCTGCCCCTATAATGCAACAGATGTATCCTCTCGGTATAGGAAGACTCATACTCTGCCTATGCATTCGAAATTAAACATTTGAAATCGGGCCATGAAGAAACAAGAACAAGAAACAATGACTTAATAAGTGCAAGACACATTGAAAAACTTCAGAATACATTTAAATATATATATATATATATGAACTCGTTAGCGTGTCTGTTTGTGTACGTTCGCTATGCAGCCCTGCTATTGCGCATTCACAGACTGGCTTTTGTCAAAGGAATACCCGGTCAATGATCGATTTAATACGGACACAAACGACTAAACATTGGATCTTTGTATGGATTTCTATGCACGTTACGGGATGAATTGATAAGCTTTTGTAAGGGCTACGATGGCACAGATGACAGCTGATTTGGAACGGAACAACAAAGTAAGGAACTCAGACTTTTTTACTGTTCAATTATTAATGTTGTTTTTGAGTATTGGAATACTCGCTCGGGAATATCCAACGAGTATTCTAAGCCTGTAAAATGGTATTCGGGACAGCCCTAAGTCTTAGCACACACACTTGACATCTGTTTTGACCAGACTGACAGAAAGCAGCTGTTTCCCAAACAAGTGAGCAGATCTCTAAGGTTACCCAACATACTAGTTTTTCGACTGCAACAAACTATTGCATCAGGCCTAATAGAAAATAAAAAATTAACTTACTTGCAGTGCCATTCGAAGTCTTGAAATGGCCTTCCCTTTTTGGCAATTGCGTGTGCATTTCGAACTAACTTCTAACAAGCTGGGCTGTTTTGAGGCTAACGAGCTGTCGCTGTCGTGTCGTGGTTTCTGGCGCTGATTTTCCATCACTGTCGTGGTTTCTGGCGCTGATTTTCCCTTGGCAATTTTCAAAACGTGAAGGTGACTTTTTGAGGACTCGTGGTCCTCCACGGCTTCCAATTTTATGTTTTGTGTCCCACTCACATAACTATTGGACCTGTGGCCATCCGAAGCATGTTTACGACAGAGATCACAGAACATTGTCTGGCTCGTCCCGTCAAACACCAGCCGGTCACGGTGTTGCCCACTGTCCGATGTTCGCCATCTCTTATTAAGACAACGATTCTTTTTGGGGATGACAGGCGTACTATCATCCGCCACCTGTACCTGGCCTACACTCTCCTCAGCTGTTCTCTTCCCTCCGGTGAGGAAACGCAACATTGCTTTCTTTAGTTGTGATAATTATGTCAATAATTAGCCTAGCATACTATACCGAATGTTGATACCGGCATATTATCTCTATGGTTACCGGTTTATTATCCCGGATGTTGACAGTCGCAGTTCAGCAAAAGAGGCGTAGAAGAAGAAGGGGGCCGGATGTTGACAGTAATGGTTGTGGAACTGTGCAGCGCCGTATGACGAATGTATTAAATATGCAAATTTGATCGGACCTGACTGGAAAGTATTACCCGACACAGTGGCGCGTGAAGTGACACAATTCACCCGCCACAATACAAATCCACCCGCAAATGGCGTGTGGCGGGTGTTAATTTCCATCCCTGGTGCATACTGATCATCTCCCCAATTTACCTCCACCACGGTAGTATTAACAGCTTTATATGCATCCTGTGAAATGCATTCACTTCAAAAAGCACACATTCGTCAATCAACCAATAAAAGGGGAAACTATGAGCACACATTCGTCTGTTTAGGGTCAACATTATAACATTATTAGGTAGGAAACAAAAAATAAAGTAATACTCCCCATCATCAATTGAGCTTTGGAGTTAAACAAACCAAGTGGAATGTTGGTTTAACCAAGGGTGCAAATACGTTTGCAAAATACAGCAAATCTTGAAACCTGAAACCAGCTTGGGATGCTTCAACAATTACAAAGGACTGATGGATAACATTACAATAAGGCTCAGGCCAATTTGGACCTAGATTTAGTTTTGCAAATAACCCGTTCTTTAACTTTTATGCAAAAAAAGTATACACCCTTGAACATCTTGACACAACCATAAGAGACCATAAAGAGAGAGTGATAACCCAAACCTCTGCATTCTGAGCACAGTCCTTGGTTCTTCTATGGATGATTACCCAGTTCTCCTCATACCTACACAAAGACACACATTCATTTCACAATAATATTTAAGCTGCCGTTTCATTTGAAAGCAAGATGTTCTTTGGTTTATTCAGAAATATAACTGGAAACCTGGTTAGGTTAGGATGACTGACAAAGCTCCTTCCCAAACAATGAAGAATACCGGACTACATGAAATTGAGTTTCTTTAGCGGACCAAAACGTTGCTCAGAACTCGTGCACATTGAGCTACCTATGATGGTGTGGAAAGGGCTGTGCCAAAAGAAGACTGTCGTTTTGGATAAAAACTGTCACTGATAATTTCAATGCAAATCACAAATTTCTTCCTATAAATATCTATGCTGCTCTGAAGGCCAAATGGGGTACAACCCAACACTACCAGATTGGGCACCTATAAAATTAATGAAACTAGAAGGTGGCAATAGCTGCCTCATTAACAGCCAAATGATGATACAACACATAAATTACTCTCTCTTCATAGTCCACAGCCTGCTTTGCATCCTCAAGTTTTGTTCGCCAAGAGTCACCGTATTCTCTCAAAAATCCAATCCCACAATAAGTGATAGTGTCTGTCAACAATTACCTGTTCAGAGGCTCTAATCCAGCAATGAACTGAGGAGGGAATTGGAATCTAAGGACATTTACGCAGAAATAAAGTTTTGACATTTACACAGAAATAATAGACTGGGAGAAATATTGTGTCTGCTAATCACGGCATATTTGAGATATTCGGTTTGCCCATGTCAACACTCAAAAGAAGCAATATATATATATATATATATATATAGCAGGCATACCTGGGTCTTCTCTTGACGTCTTTCGACCTGTCACCCAAAGTCTTGATTCTTAAAAAGGGAGGGTGAAGACAACAAGGTAGATTGTTTGACCTTCCATCAGACACTGCCTTAATATTTCAAACAGGCGAGTGGTTCAATTATAAATAAATTAGGACTAAATCTTCTTCATAATAATTTAAAAAATTACAGAGCAAAAACAATTACCTTCGATCTGATTAACATTTTTTTAAGTAAGTAATTTACTCATCACAATACCAGATTAAGTGATTTATCATGTTTCCTGATAAGATTCTTTCTTTTGTAACGTTTTATCACTTTGAACGATTTTCATGCAGAGTCCAAGAACCCAAGACAGTCATGTGCTGAAATCCAGCATGTGACCAGCATCACCTTAGAGCAATTACACAAGCTGGGTACTGTATAGTTTAGTTATATTATAGCCACATACACTATTTGTCACCCAGAAGCTTTTTTTTTTATCAAACGTGTTGTTGACGGAAGGCGAAGACGTGGGAGTGATTGAATTTCTTATCCGGAAGTTAAATCCTGCTGCACCGTGTGAAGGCGCTCGGGAAATTCCCCAGCATCTTTCCCGTTTGTGAAACACGTCTGAGTTATTGGAACCAGTAACCAGTAACAAGTAAACACTCACTGAAGTTTGACTGCTGATGCCTGAGAACCATGAGACTAAACCCCACTACGACGTTGCAAACTAAAGGCAACGGAAACAAATTGACCTAAATCTGTTATTATTTATACCGCTGAAACGTGTTGAAT
>NC_136937.1:6253862-6281362 GCF_949987615.1 Pollachius pollachius | reverse complement strand
CGTAGAATCATTAAATTAGTCTTAAAGTAGTCTAATATTTATGCAGGTTCAATAGGCCAGCGACGGATGAGTTTTCAGAGCAGTAAAACATTGTGTCCGTTCGCAGTAGTTATACTAAAACGTTTACCACACAGTGTTGTGAGTTTGAACGAGATAATAATCCATCTCTACCTCATGCACTACACCCCAGCGGCGCTAGAGGGCGCTCCGAGACACGCAGTGTAGAGAGGCGCGTTCATATGAGCATAAAAGAAAGAGAGCACTTACTACATTTACACACAAACACACACACAAACACACACACACACACACAAAACTTTTGCATAACAAGGTTGGCAATATTGTCTTCTTTCTTCCTTGCGTATATATAAATATATAAACAGTTTTCTGCAATTATGTTCCAATGTCTACTCCGAACACGGTTACCGTATCGGGGCTGCCTGTGGACTCTGCTATGTGTGTGTGTATGTGTGTGTGTGTGTGTGTGTGTGTGTGTGTGTGTGTGTGTGTGTGTGTGTGTGTGTGTAGGTGTGTGTGTGTGTGTTGTTATTTTTTTCAGTCAGTGTGTGTGGGTGTGTGTGTGTGTGTGTGTATTTGTATGTGTTCAATCAGTGTGTGTTTGTGTTCATTCAGTTTGTGTGTGTGTTCAGTGTGTGTTCGGTCGGTGTGTGTGTTCAGTCAGTGTGTGTGTTCAGCGTGTGTGGTCAATGTTTGTGTGTGTGTGTGTGTGTGTGTGTTTGTGTTCAGCCAGTGTGTGTATGCTCTCAGTGTGTGTGTGGTCAATGTGTGTTTGTGTGTGATTCCCCTATAACTCCAGTCCCAGCTCCCAGACAATAAAGGATCAGATGTAGCATCCCAGTGTTAGCGTCCCGCCGCTAGCTCAGTCTCATTAGTCAACAAGTCTCCTCTGGGCTCCACTCGTCTCCCTGCCCCATCAAGGCCTGGCACTGAGGAGCAGAAAGACCACCGGAGCTCTACTCATTGGGTCTGAGCCCTGAGAGAGAGAGGAGAGGAGAGGAGCAGAGGGGAGGATAAGGGAGGGGAGGAGACGAGATGAGAGGAGGGGAGAGCAGAGGAGAGGAGAGGGGGAGAGAGGAGAGGAGCAGAGAGGAGGAGAGGAGAGGAGAGGGTAAGACAGGAGCGGAGAGGAGAGGAATGTAGAGGAGCAGAGAGGAGGGGAGAGGAGGTGAGAGGAGAGAAGCAGAGAGGAGAGGAGGGGAGGGGAGGAGAGGAGAGGAGGAGAGGAGAGAGGAGAGGAGAGGGTAAGACAGGAGCGGAGAGAAGAGGAGAGGAATGTAGAGGAGCAGAGAGGAGAGGAGAGGAGGGGAGGGAGAGAAGAGGAGAGAGGAGAGGAGGGGAGGAGAGGAGAGGAGGAGATGAGAGGAGAGAGGAGAGAAGAGGAGAGGAGTGGAGGGGAGGAGAGAAGATGAGAGGAGAGGAGAGAGGAGGAATGGTGAGGAGCAGAGAGGAGAGGAGAGGAGAGGAGAAAGGAGAGAGGAGGAATGGAGAGTGCGGAGAGGAGGGAAAAGGAGTGGAGACGAGAGGAGAGGAGGAGAAGAGAGAGGAGCAGAGCCCTTCCTGCCGCTCATCTTATTACTCTGCTGCCTCCGTCTCTCTCCTCACCGCTACGACCGACAGCCCTCAGCTCATTACAGACGGCTCTCAGGGCGGACATAAAGACGGCTAATGGAATCTCAGTAAATATTATAACAGCTATTACATTTCAAACGTTTAGCTTCTGTCTACTTTTCTTCTGTTTAACACCCCAGTCGGCCGTTTAAAAAGTAACGGAGAAAGAGGGTTTACAATGCTCATAATTCTGTGTGTGTGTGTGTGTGTGTGTGTGTGTGTGCATGTGTGTGTGTTTGTGTTTGTGTGTGTGTGTGTGTGTTTGCGTTTGTGTGTCTGTGTGTTTATGTGTTTGTCTGTGTGTGTGTGTCTCTGCGTTGTTATACCAAGCACTTTTTTTGTTTTCACAATAACGGTATATGTAAAGTATCACTTCAAATCTCTGCAGTGAGCCAAAACGAACAGACGCTCATAAAGAAATCCACGATGAGGGAACTCTGAGCGATCACCAACCAACGAATGCAGACCCACAAACACAAAGCATTGAAACAGAACTGTTAGGAGCAGATGAAACACAAGAGTATACTCTATGCTGTTAATACTGACTCTATATAAGGGTTTCATATATACTCTGTATCTAATCCTATATAAGGGTGTCATATATACTGAGTATCTGACCCTATAAGGTGTCATATATACAGAGTATCTGACCCTATATAAGGGTGTCATATATACAGAGTATCTGATACGATAAGGATGTCATATAAACTGTATATCCTTGTATTTGACACTATAGGGTGTCATATATTCTGAGTATCTGACCCTTTATAAGGTGTTATATGTCCTGCCTATCCTGTGTGTCTGACCCTATGTCAGGCTGTCATATATCCTGCGTATCCTGAGTATTTGATCCGATAGGCTGCTTGTAATTTGCCGGATCTGATGTCTCGACGGAAAGTCTCTCCTTACACGTTATCGGGGCGATCTGATTACTTACTGAACAAATTGCTAGGAACGTTAAACTTCTACTCAACTAACAACACATAAAGCTGGCAGCAGCCACTACAAGCTGTAGCAGATTTGTCTAGAAGCCTCTGCAGTCTGTCGCTCAGCGTTCGGATCTCAGCATCGGAACGCCACCAATGTTGGATCCCGCCCTAAAGCTCAGGAAACGCTGTTCTACATGAGGATCATGAGGTTACAGAGCCCACATCGCACAGGACAGTCCATCTCCTGATCCCGGTCACCTTCATGATCCTGAGATACTTAGATTCCTCCTTCTGATTCCTCACATGACCCCTCCCCTTGTCCTTCTCTAGGAGAGAACCGCTGCCTCAGAGCTGAGGTGAGGGTTCATAAACCGACTGCTTCTCAAACACTAGGTCTTCAAACTGCCTCAGAGTCCTGGAGGTCTGGAGGTCTGAGCGTCTGGAGGTCTGGAGGTCTTCAAACCGCCCTAGAGTCCTGAAGGTCTGGAGGTCTGGAGGTCTTCAAACCGCTTCAGAGTCCTGGAGGTCTGGAGGTCTTCAAACCGCTCCAGAGTCCTGGAGGTCTGGAGGTCTGGAGGTCTTCAAACTGCTCCAGAGTCCTGGAAGTCTGGAGGTCTTCAAACTGCCTCAGAGTCCTGGAGGTCTGGAGGTCTTCAAACCGCTCCAGAGTGCTGGAGGTCTGGAGGTCTTCCAACCGCTCCAGAGTTCTGGAGGTCTGGAGGTCTGGAGGTCTTCAAACCGCTCCAGAGTCCTGGAGGTCTGGAGGTTTTCAAACTGCTCCAGAGTGCTGGAGGTCTGGAGGTCTTCAAACTGCTCCATAGTTCTGGAGGTCTGGAGGTCTTCAAACCGCTCCAGAGTCCTGGAGGTCTGGAGGTCTTCAAACCGCTCCAGAGTGCCGGAGGTCTTGCAATGAACCAAGAAGGAACCATCATCTGCAAATAACAGAGGTCTCCCCCCTCTGTCCTCTGGACCGGGGGGAGACGGGGGAGACGAAGCCCAGCCCGGCCAGAGTCCATCTCCTCTGAAGGTGGTTCGACTTCATGGAGAGAACACAGCTCACTCTACGAGTGAACTCCCCTTTCAGAAAGCTTTATTATCACTCAGCTGGAACATCTGTCCAACATCCAACATCTTTCAGATGCTCCCCGGTTCTCGTCAGCGGCCCGGTCTAGTGAACCCGTGATTCGACATGGTTCACTGAAGTGAACAAGAGAGTGCGGGTTCTGTTCACCTGAACCGACGAGGGGACGCTCCTGTGAGCCACTGGAGCGCCACCAGCTCGGGTTACCGTGTTTACTTGTATCTTGTGTACAAATGTACGTAACGTTGACCCATAAGTCCTCATTACGGCCGCGCTGGGCCCCGGGGCCAGCGGTCCCCTCAGAACCCTACACCCCGAGGTAGAACCCAACCCGGCTGGCCTGACCCCGGGCGGACATCTGAGACCCGTCAGAATGGCACTTAGCAGCCGGGGACTTGGGTGTCAAATTAGTTGGCTAGGTGCCGCCGGCCCAGATCCGGTCAGTGACCTCTGACCCCTCACCCTAATGGTACTTTCTCAGAGACACAGGGAGCCGATTCATGAGACAGGAGGAGAGAGATTTTTTATTTATTCATTTGTTTTGGTTTCTTTCCCAAATCCCTTCCTCCAGAGATATAAGTGTGGACCGGTTTCTTTAAACTTAATTGTCTCTCAGTTCAGTGTTAGAGGCAACGATGAAGTTGAACCGAGACGGATCTTGTTGTGTGTGGGTTTTCTATGTGTGTAATCGTGTAATACTGCAAAAAGGCACACATGCACACACACAAGCACATGCACAAAGCCACACACGCATTCACAAATACACACATACACACACGCACAAACACACACACACACACACACACACACACACACACACACACAGACGGACATTTTGTTTATCATAAACCTGTCCTTGCCCTACATTGTCGAGGCACTAAAGCATCTGGGGGCCTTGTGCAACAATGTGAGGATGATCTGAGCATCATCTCTGAGTCTCAGAGCTAAAGACAGAGAAACGGTATCTTTTCCACTCCACTACATCTCTTGGCGACTTCATTAGTGAGCCCATTTAAAATAATCACTGAACCAGTATAGGCTGTGTGTGGTGTGTGCGGTGTGTGTTGTGTTTGTGTGTGTGTGTGTGTGTGTGTGTGTGTGTGTGTGTGTGTACAAAAATAATCCATTAAATCCATTGGGCATGTCAGCCCACAGAATCACAGGACAACAGGGAATGAAGAGAGGAGTGATATGAGCGGAGAGGGGTTCCCGAGTGGTTCAGATGTTCAGATGGTTAATAAAGTGTGAACTTGGTTGTGCGAGTGCATGTTTATGTGCGTGCATAAGTGCCTGTTTGTGTTTGTTCGCGTGCAGGTGCGTGTTTGTGTGCTTGTGTGTGCCTGCGTTCTTGTGTGCGTTTGTCGGTGCATGTTTGTGTGCTTGCGTGTGTCTGTGTGTGCGTGTGGGTGTGCGTGTGCAGGTGCGTGTTTGTGTGCTTGCGTGTGTCTGTGTGTGCGTGTGGGTGTGCGTGTGCAGGTGCGTGTTTGTGTGCTTGTGTGTGCCTGTGTGTGCGTGTGGGTGTGCTTGTGTATGCGCATGTTTGTGTGCTTGTGTGTCTGCGTGTGTGCGTGCATGTTGGTGTGCGTGCGTAGGTGCGTGTTTGGATGCTTGTGTGTGTCTTTGTTTGTGTGTGTGTGTACGTGCGTGCGTTTGTACGGGGCATGCATGCGTGCGTGTGTGCGTGCGTCTCCACAAAGGACAGCCTGCTCCGGTGTGTGAACAGGTGCAGTTGTTTACACGACCCGACAAAAGAGGCTTCAGCTTTATTTACCGCCTGCTGAGCTCCGGGCAGCAGAACGCCATGGAGAACAATGAGGAACACCTGACCGTTCCACCGTTCCACACTCCTCCAATGTCCTCCTGTTCACTTCCTGTCGTTTGTGCTCCTTAGATCATTGTACCTCGCAGATCATTAAACCTCTCTCCTTTATCTCTCCCTCACACTTGTACCTCGCAGATCGTTATACCCATCTCCTTTATTTCTCCCTCACACACACTTATACACTACCCCCCCGACACCCGTATGCAACACTGTCCCACATCCGCACACAAGCCACACACCACACACACAGATACTACAGGTTGTACACCAGCAGCACTGAGCCTCCAAACAGACCTTCGCTCTGACTTTTCGCTCTGACTGTTCCCTCTGACTGTTCCCTCTGACTGACCTCTCTGACTGTTCTCTCTGCCTGTTCGCTCTGACTGTTTGCACAGACTGTTCTCTCTGACTGTTCCCTCTGACTGTTCCCTCTGACTGTTCGCTCTGACTGACCTCTCTGACTGTTCTCTCTGACTGTTCGCTCTGACTGTTCGCACAGACTGTTCTCTCTCACTGTTCCCTCTGACTGTTCGCTCTGACTGCAGCACCAAGCTGCTAAAAGCGGTTGACTTTTCATGTCTTTCATTTTTCCTCTTTTATGTCAGGACCAATTATGGGGTGATTGGAGTAATTTAAGGTTGATTGTCAAGGAAAATATGTGCTAAGATGGTTTTCATGGTACTGGCAGATAGTGGGGTCTTATTCAGCTAGCAGCCATCTTGTTTCTTAACGCTAGCTTGCGGGGGGGAACTGAATTCAGAATGCCGCATTAACCTCAAGCCTCCAACTTCCCACAGGAACTCCGCCGCTCCCACCCATGAACATGAAAATAATTCAGTGATTAAGTTCAGGGAATGTTCTGACTATAAACTTTATCTATAAAAGAGAACTGTCCAGTTGGCTATTCTGTAATATATCAAAGAGTACTTCATGCGGAGGTACATCGTCTGTAACGTCAATTCCATTTCCATGACGGAATAGAGGAAAAGTTGGACCTGTGACATTACGGGAATGTCGGTCCAAATAGGTCCGTTGGCTTCACGGTCGTATGAGGCAGAACTCTAACTTCGGAAAAGCCCTGAGTGTAAACCCGAGAGTGTTCCACTTTAGGTGTGTGGGGTCGAGCAAGGGAAGACATGAGGTGCACCTACCCCAGGGTCGTCATGGTGACGATGGTGTACCAGAAGGCGGCGGGGATGCTGGTGAACTTGCTGGCGGTCGAGCCCTTCTCGGCGTAGAACATGATGGTGGCGAAGATGATGATGGCCATGGTGAGCGAGAAGAGCAGGAAGCCCAGCTCGGAGGCGCAGCTCTTCAGTGTGTAGCCCAGGATGCGCAGGCCGGCCGAGTGGCGGGAGAACTTGAAGATGCGGAATACGCGGAACACCCGGAGGGTGACGAAGGCGCCGCTCACGTCCTCGTTGTCCGACATGACCAGGCCGATGTAGTAGGGCATGATGGCCACCACGTCGATCACGCTCATCACGCTCTTCACGAAGCGCCAGCGGCTGGGCGCCGCCACCAGTCGCAGGAGGTACTCCACGGTGAAGATCATCACGCACGCCGTGTCCAGGCAGAAGAAGGCCAGGGCGTAGCGCTCGCCGCATGCCACGTCCTTCGACCGGCGCTGGGCGCTGGCGCACGGCACCGTCTCCACCACGTTGGCCAGCACCGACACGGCGATGAAGAAGCCGGTGACGTAGTAGAAGACCAGCGCCTTGGTGGAGGTGTGCGGGTTCTCGAAGGCGCGCCACATGCGCTCCCGGTAGCTCATGTCCAGCGGGACGGCCTCGTTGGTCTGGTTGCTCTCCTCGTCGTCCTGGATGCGTTCCTGGTTCTCCCGCCGGCGGTCCTTGTACTCCTCGTAGCAGCAGTCGCCGATGATCTCGGGGATGATCCCGAAGAAGGCCAGCTCCTCGTCGTAGGCCGAGATGCACTCCTGCCGCGGGTAGTGCAGTTTTCCAGTGCGGTAGAAGTTGAGGATGTGCCTGAAGATAGCGGGGTCGCGGTCGAAGAAGTACTCCTTGTTCTCGTCGTGGAAGAAGAAGTCGCGCTCCGAGCTGCCCAGCAGGGTGTCGGGGTAGCGCTCCAGCGTGTTGCGCCATGTCTGGAAACGGGTGCCACTGACGTTGAGCACGATGAGGCTGTCGTGCGTCCGGATTTTGTCGTTGGTGGGAGTGGGCAGCGGCGTGCTGGCCACGGGGATCCAACCGATGGCGGCCGCCCGGGCAAACGGCAGCCATGCTGCGACCCCGCCCGCCATGGTGAAGTAGGTTGCTGCGCTCGGATCGCTGGGCTCTAGGAGGTCTGGGGGTTACGGAGCGACACAGCAAAGAAGAAGGGAAGCCATGATCTGAGAAGACAAGAAGTAGCAGAAGAACCGGAGTGTCAAGTTTCTTCTTCTTTACTGGGACTAGGCTTCAATGTTTCATTTTATGATAGTCAAAACCATCGTAGCAAAACGTTCCTGTGACAAGGACAATGGGGCAGTTTCACATGTTGTACTTTTTCATTGGTCTACAATTCCACAATTCCAACAATGGTGCTTTTATTATTATTATAAAAATGTTGGTGAAAAAGTACCAAAATGGCAGCTCAGTCACATGATGAATCATAACATAGTGGCGTTGTGCCATGGTGTACCATTGCTTCAATTTGAGTAACGATACTCTACGCAAAATACGCAAAGGAGAAATCAGCGACAGAGATTTTTATGTCACCGAAAGGGATGGGATCTCCTGCCTCTGGTGCTTTTCCAAACAATACAAAACGCCATTCCGTAAACCCAAGGCGTCGGTTGATTTTCATTTTTGAAACGGCAGAAGTTCTAAAAAGGGGGTTTACGACCCCTTTAATGTGTTGCTAAGCTACCGGAGCTTTTCAAATGTTGATCGGAGCTCTTTTTTAATTATGCTAATTAGTATTTGCGCATAGCACTTATGCTAATTCTGAGAACAATAGCTGTTTTCGAAAGAGATAAGGACACAGCTGATAAAATCGACCTGCTGGATTTTGGAAATAGCTGGTTGGTGTTTCGTGACAAGACGCACAAATGTGTTTGAATGAGGGCGTCGCTCTTGATGAAGAGCGGGAAGAATACCAACAACGTAAACGGCCATTTATGCCCCTAACCGGAACCGGATGAAGTTCACTACCAGAGCATACCTCATAGCAGACAGAACCCTCACCTCCACTTAAGATGGCTATTAAAGTTCTCTTTCCTCGGTTAGGACCCACTCCTTTTTTTAGCGTTCTTCTAAAAGTCATCTACAAAATTTTACAATTTATTTGTTACAGAAAGTAGACATAGCAAACGTTTTTGGACCTAAAATAGGCATGTCAAAACTAACAAGAACTGGATTCTAACAGTAAAAGATGTAAAACGGTAACAATATAAAACAGTAAAATATGTAAAACTTAAAGATGTAAAACAGTAAAAAAAATATTAAACAGTAAAAAGTATAAAACTGTAAAATATGTAAAACATTAAAATATGTAAAACAGTGAAAATGTAAAACAGTAAAAGATCTAAAACAGTAACAAATGTAAAACAGTAAATGCTACATCATCAGCCTAAGAAACTAATTCAAACATGAATATCAGGGGACTCACTTTCTCAACGCGTGGATCCACAGCATAGGAAAGTATGTCGGAACATAATGGGCTAAAACTGTAAACTATATCATAATTCTAAAACTGTAAACTATATAATAATACAGATGAAAGTGTTATTCCGGTGGCGGTGGAGCGCGCGCTCTGACGGCGGAGCGACTGAGAGCCGCTCAGTGCACGAGGACGGGGGCGAGGACGAGCATCGAACTCTGGTCCTTCATTATTCTCTCTCTCTCTCTCTCTCTCTCTCTCTCCCTCCCTCCCTCCTCCCTCCCCCTCTCTCCCCCTTTCTCTCCCCGTCCCTCCCCTCTCTCCCTTGTATATCTGGACGGAGGGGGCGTTTACTTATTGGATAATCAAGCAGAAGAACAGAACAAATCTAAACACAGATCTATAGAGAGAGGATCTCTAGAGATTCCCTTATATGTCCCCTATATATCTATATATCTATATCTCTCTATATATATGTATATATATACAGTATGTGTGTATATATAGTATATAAACAGTAAACGTGTATATATATATATATATATATATATATATATATATATATATATATACACATTTACTGTTTATATACTATATATATATATATATATATATATATATATATATATAAACAGTACAGGATTACTGATGAGGTGTACTAAACTTGTGATAAAGGTCTGAAGAGTCTATAGTATTTAGTCTTGAGGCTTCTATGTTTTGTTTTATATTACCTCCAGTTGATGAGATTGATTGAGTCATATATGTCATATATTGAGCGTCATTGATCAATAAAAATAAAATCAATTTCAGTGGACTTTAAAAGAGACGTGCGTTTTAAATCTCAACCTTTACATTATTATTTGTCCTATTATATGTGCTGTTTTCATTATTTAATTATCGTACATCTCTTTTTAATTCTTACTTTTAACACGTGTTGGTTGGTTTAAAAATGACCCCATTTCCTTTCTAGGATGAATAAAGTCGTCTATTTAAAACTGCACCTAAAGCAACCAAATAAAAGATGTTCTGGTTTAATCTGCTGTGTTCCTGCGGTCAAATGCTCCGTCTTTTGGCCCCCCCCCACTGCATCCCCACCCCCCACCGGGCTGTTTTGGAAAAACATGCGCTCGATGCTGAGCGGGACAGGACCGCGACATACGGTCCAGACCCCCCCTCCCCCTCCCCCTCTCTCCTCCCTCTCCTCTTCCTCCCCCTCCTCCCCCTCTCCCTCCCCTTCCTCCCTCTCCTCCTCCTCCCCCTCTTCCTCCCCCATTCCCCCTCTGTCCTCCTCCTCCCCCTCCCCTTCCTCCCACTCCTCCCCCCCCCTTCCTCCCCCATTCCCCCTCCTCCCCCTCTGTCCTCCTCCCCCTCTCCTCCTCCCCCTCCCCTTCCTCCCCCTCCCCTCCTTTTCCTCCCCCTCCTCATCTCCTCCTCCCCCTCTCTCCCTCCTCCCCCTCCGTCCTCCTCCTCCTCCCCCTCTCTCCCACCCCCTCCCTCCTCCTCCTCTCCCTTTCTCCCTCCTCCTCCTTCCCCTCTCTCCCTCCCCCTCCCTCCTCCTCCTCCCCCTCTCTCCCACCCCCTCCCTCCTCCTCCTCTCCCTTTCTCCCTCCTCCTCCTCCCCCTCTCTCCCTCCCCCTCCCTCCTCCTCCTCCCCCTCTCTCTCCCACCCCCTCCCTCCTCCTCCTCCCCCTCTCTCCCTCCCCCTCCCTCCTCCTCCTCCCCTCTCTCCCTCCCCCTCCCTCCTCCTCCTCACCCTCTCTCCCACCCCCTCCCTCCTCCTCCTCCCCCTCTCTCCCACCCCCTCCCTCCTCCTCCTCCCCCTCTCTCCCTCCCCCTCCCTCCTCCTCCTCTCCCTTTCTCCCTCCTCCTCCTCCCCCTCTCTCCCTCCCCCTCCCTCCTCCTCCTCCCCCTCTCTCCCACCCCCTCCCTCCTCCTCCTCTCCCTTTCTCCCACCCCCTTCCTCCTCCTCCCCCTCTCTCCCTCCCCCTCCCTCCTCCTCCTCCCCCTCTCTCCCACCCCCTCCCTCCTCCTCCACGGAGCTATTCCTGACCCTGCTCCCGCTGGTTGCCATGTCGTGATGTCATGCTGTCGTGATGATGTCACGCTGGCTGCGGGTCGGCACCGCATCACGTGACTCCGCGGTGAGTGCCGCATTCTGCTGTCGTCAACATGATGAGGACGAGCAGAATGGAGGAGGGGGAGGGGAGGGGGGAGGGGAGGGGGAGGAGGAGGGGGAGGGGGGGAGGGAAAAAGAGGAGGAGGAAGAGGAGGCGGAGGAGGAGGGGGGGAGGAGGAGGGGACGGAGGAGGGGGAGGGAGGGGGGGAGAGGAGGAGGAGGAAGAGGAGGAGGAGGCGGGAGTAGGAGGGAGGGGGAGGACGGGGAGAGGGGGAAAGGGAGGTAAGGGGAGGAAGGGGGTGGAAGGGGGGAGGAATGGGAGGGAGGAGGAGGGAGGAGAGGGAGCAAGGGGTGAGGAAGAGGGGAGAGAGGGAGAAGAAGGGAGAAAGGGGAGGAATGGAAGGGGGGAAGAATAGGAGGGAGTCGGAGAAGGACAAGGGACGAGGGAGGGGGGGAGGGAGAGGGAGGAGGCATCCTCAACATGTTGAGGATGAGGTAGGGTGTTGGTTCAGTTTATTTGCAGGCCCATCCGATGTAGTGACGAGTCTCCCTTATGGGTCGGTACTTAACACACAAGACCTAACAGTTACGCACTTATTGTATGTTGTGTATGTTGCCATATATTTATGACAACCCCCTGACCCTAGCACCCCTAACCCCTTTGAGACTGTAGTTGTGATTAAGGGCTCTACAAATAAAATTGAATTGAATTGTTGTATGTCCTGGCACTTAAAAATAGTACAAATCATTGTGAAGCGTCCTATCCTAGCTGACTTTGTTGTAGACGGGGAATGGGTTAACCTAGCGTTTGTTAGTCCTTGGCGCTTTGTTCTATGAACATCCTTAATGTACTGACAGCGATATATTGTTGTTTCTTCTGCTTCTGACAAATGCCCTCAATGTAAATGTAACCGAACGGGTAAGTGGAAAAAAGGCCCGATAACGTTGAATCACGACTCTACCGAACCGCTTCTCAAAATAACCCCAAGGCAGTCTAAAGTTCACTTAAGAAGAAAAACTGTAGAGCAGAAAAAACGACATTGCCCTCCTGAAGAGCTTTGTATTTTACAGTGTTGCGCTGTTTCTAACGTTTATATTACAAGCCTTTACTCATTCAGCTGACACTGATGTCAAGAGATACTTAGCGTATATTCAGGTAACGATCCTTAAGGAGCAGGTGGGTTTGTGTTGGTGTGAGAGAGAGGATTCACACTGAAGGTAAAATCAATATATCTGATTGATGGATCAGGTTTTAATGGTCAGCTTTACAGGCACAGAACAACCCTAGAGATGAGAGTGTGTGTTTGTGTGTGTGTGTGTGTGTGTGCGCGCGCGTGTGTGTGCGCGCATGTGTGTGCGCGTGTGTGTGAGTTTGTGTCTGTTTGTGTGCGAGCACGTGCGTGTGGGTGTGTGTGCGTGGGTGTGTTCGTGTGTGAGTGTGTGTGTGTTTTTGCAGACGCATGTGTGTGTGTGTGTCTGTGTCTGTGTGTGTGCGAGCGCGTGCGTTTGTGTGTGTGAGTGTTTGTGTCTGTGCATGAGTGTGTGTTTGTGTGTGCATGTGCAAATAAAGAGAAAGAGAGAGAGAGAGAGAGAGAGAGAGAGAGAGAGAGAGACCGTTACTTGAATAAAAAACGACTGGTAAACCCATGCATTATTCATTCCTGGGTAATTATATGCACCTTAATAAATAATATGATAACTCAACACCACTTGCTAGCCTAGCATAGCAAGTGTGCTTCCTCTGTCAGAGAGTCAGTGTGTGATTAATGACCTCCTACTACACTGGGAAGTTATGCAAGGATCTGCAAGAGTCCCCAAATACCAGCGCTGTGTGTTGACTTTTATTGTGTGGTGACTATTGTGTGTTGACTAGGGTGTGTTGACCAGTGTTTGTGGACGAGTGTGCGTTGACTAGCGTGAGTCCCCTAACACCAGAGCCGTGTGTTGACTTTTATTGTTTGGTGACTAGTGTGTGTTGACGAGTGTGTGTTGATGAGTGTGTGTTGACGAGTGTGTGTTGACTAGTGTGTGTTGACTAGTGTGTGGTGACTATTTTGTGTGCTGACTATTGTGTGTTGAATAGTGTGTGTTGGATAGTGTGTGTTGACTAATGTGTGGTGACTAGTGTGTGTTGACTAGTTTGTGTTGACGAGCGTGTGTTGACTCACACCCCGTCCTCATGTGTTCACCCCTCACCCCCCCACAGAACACACGTTTCCATGCAGCCTCCTCCACACGGCTACGGCCGTCCACAGAGAATCAGAAGTGTTTGTTTGCAGAAAAATACAATCACACACACACACACACACACACACACACACACACACCCTCCACAACCCCCATCCTCCAACGTCAACCCCCCTCCTACCCCTTCCTCCCCAAGTCATCTGGGAGGAGGACAGTTTGCTGGAGCATATTCTCATCTAGTCATGATTCTATCTAAAGGAGATTGAATAGATGTTGTTACTGAACGATTCTAAAGTTGAATTGCAGCGCTAGAAGAGAATACACTTACATCGTATTGCAAGACTTTCTTTTAACTTCTAAAATGCAATCGTCTTCAGTACCCCTGGATCTACTTAACTAAACTAAAACTCAAATAGACAGAGAGAGAGAGAGAGAGAGAGAGAGAGAGGGAGAGAGAGAGGGGGGGGGAGAGAGAGGGGGGGAGAGAAAGAGAGAGAGAAGTGATGCTGTCAACAGGAGTGAATAAATCATTTCAATAAATGACTCGTTGGATAATAATGTCTGTATGTGTGTTTGTGTGTGTGCGCGTGTATGTGTACATGCGTGCATGTGTACATGCACGCATGCGTGTGTGTGAGTGAGTATAAACTATCCTTCTGTCTCCCACAAAAGAAGACTTGATTAAAACTTGTGGATGTGAAACAAGCCCTAAAGCCAAGCAGAGATCTGGGCCGAGGGAACTCATATTACCAGTGCTGCTACATCCCGTAATAAGGAATCCTCATAAACAACTTTCTCACATCAATTCCCCATCAGACCCATCCCGTTTTCAGGCTGTTTGGAAAGTGCTGTTGCAGCATTATTTCCCTCCTGATGAAGAGGGTGTGAAAGGCGCTGCCATGGGCAACAGAACTCCTCTCATCGTCCCCTAGTTAGTGATGGAGCCACACTTAGCCGGGGAGCAGTGACAGCAGCGTTTCCGAGCGGTGAGACACTCACCAGTCCCCCGTGTCGGTGGTCGTCCCTTGTCTTTCTTCTGGTGACAGAGTCTCCCAGGATCCTCCTGGACCGACCAATCACGGGTCTGAACACTAACAGGCCTGCACCCTTCCTGCAGACTGAGAGGAGAGAAGGTGTCTCACACGGACCGCTTTTGAAAGGTAGAAAGTACCTTAGAAAGAGAGGGTTTGTGGTCGCTCCGACCCCAGACTACAAACCTCTGGAACAGATGACTAGACTGTAGCTGTACATCCAGGAGGTATAAATAACTTTTAAACACAGAGCTGTGACTCGCTGCACAGCATTATGGGAGCTCCGGTGTGAGGACAACACTGGGGGAAACACATTCAGGACTTTCTAAGAAGATAAAGGAGGCCAGGGGAGGAGGGAGAAACTGTGTCGCTGCTTCTTCAGCGAGACCGAAATAGGCCAACAAAAGGAAAACGGAGGAGGAGAGAAAGAGGGCGACGGGGTCAAAGGTTGAACGTATGGCTGGCCGCGGGCCTGGGTATGCGCTGGAGCGGAGGTCTATATATTGAAGTGCTATAGAGCCACTGAGCTCTGAGGATGTGTTGTCGTTACAAAGTGTGAGGCCAGGCAAGGAGAAACAGAGCCTTTGTTCAGGGACCAAATCAATCACGTTCCTGCTCGAGATGGGCTCTTAGTCGAGAGATCGATGACTTTGATGGATGACCAGGAGGTGTCGTAAAGATGCAGACCAAAGGTGACTGGTGTTTGATCAGTGATACACTCTGATTATTCTGACTCTAAACAGCGATTCATCTTCTCGTTAAGTCGGCCTACGCGTTCTGTTCCTCTCTCGACCCTTCACCCTAAATTGCGCTAACAGCGCCCTCTGTGGGCCGCCACCATTACCTACAACATGTTTATTTCCCTATCGGGGAACGAGTGACTCTTGTTTTCCTAGAATCATCATTTTAGAATTCTCTCCATATATCTTTTTTTGACACTGAGAGCTAAATTCGTTAGTTTAATTATATTTGTGTGATCCTTGTGTTTTTCACCAGATCTACATTATGTGTGTATTCGTGTATTCCTGTATTGCATTCCAAAAGTATTTTGGAAAATATGGAAAGAATCTTGGGAAAAATGTGTCATGTGTTTTATTATAACGATTGCTGTTGGCTGCACTGCTGATGGCCACCAACAGATGGCGATATAGCCTCGTAAACATATAATCATAGTGATCATTTTTCTATTCAAAGTGAATATATATTTTTATTAGGCCTACTGACCGAATTCTAAGTGGATGAGAGATCAGGCTAATGATAATATAATATTATAATGCAATAATTGTACTGTCAATGAGAGTGATACATAAATTAATCTAAACCCAATCGACCGGATTGGGTCGAATGAATAATTGAAACAAACCTACTTTATATAGAACCAGTGTCTCAATGTATGGCAGCTGAAAATGAATACATAATGAGCGCGATGGTGAGCGTCTTTTTTTCTTTTTTGTTCCAAGGACAGACATAATGGTAAAAAAATTTGAGGACTGGTGGTCAATTTTAATGCCTTAATTTTAAGACGCCTAATTTTTAAATAAAGGATGTGGCAGTTTTTCAAGATGGTGTCTCAGCCCTCAGCCCTTCAACAATGCAATCATGTAAATTCATACAATTTATAAGAGAAACACAAGAAAAGTCAACTGAGATTTAAATAAACACAAAAGCAGTGCGAAGAAGTTGCATTTACAGTGCTTAATTTACAGTGGATTAGTTGCATATTATGAACTAGGTGGCAACAAAGGCTAGTTGTATTAATTGAATCTATTAGTTTTTAAAATTACAGAAAAATTCACAAAAAAAACTCTACAATTCAAATCAGTGTATTGATTATACAATACAAATGAGTCTGTTGGAGGAAATAAAATGACTCGTATAGCCTAAGTTGTAAAAACATATATTTTATTTGCCTATTTATAATATTTACTTTTAATTATATTTTAGCCTTTTCTAGAAATATTTCAAGGCCCGGTTCAAACGGGTCCACGGACCTGCTCCCGTCCAGGGACCGGGGGTTGGGAATAGCCAATGCTGACGGGAGAGCGGGATTTGAAAGTCCCGCCCCCCGCTGAGCCTCCAGGGTCCGGATCTTCGTCCCTCCTCACAACGCGTCGAGCTTTGGACCAAAACAAACACACACACGGTCCGCTACGGAGTGTGTTCGTGTCTCTTTGGATTAACTAACGGTATCGATCACAGAGAGCCGCTTCTGAAGCAGTCCGCTGTCGGACGGGATGTGGTCTTTTGCTCCGTGGTGTTGAAGCTCCAAGCGGACCGCTCGGCGTTCCGACGCCGGGATGAGCGGCTCCACCGCGGGTACCGGAGCGGCGCCCTGCCGCTTCGCACACTACTTCGCCATCTGCGGACTGGACACCGAGACCGGGCTGGAGGCGGATGAGTTAGCCGGTAGGATGGTCATTTATATACATCTGCGTTTTGGGTTTGTTTTATTGTGTTGTTGTGAGTTTGAACTCTGGACATTTGGGTTGGAGAACAACACGACGTGGTGGAGAAGATCGCTCCTTGTCGGACTGGTCCCTCCTGGTCCCATCACTGGATCAGAACAACATCTAAAACCTAATAGTAGACCTTCAGGTCCTCAAACACACCGTGAATCACAACGACCACTGCGGCTCTTTCAGACGGACACGTTGTATTGTTTTGTTTGTACCACGAATGGAGCAGGAGTAGAGAGGAGGTGTGTTTGCGTGTGTTGGGGGGGAGAGAGAGATGTAAAAAATCTGTAGTGATTCTTTCACCCTCTCTATTGATGAAGGCTAAATATCCGTTCATACGAGTCTTTTAGAATTTGTGTTCCACCAAAAAGCAGTAATTTCGACTTTTATTGCCCCTCTAGTTCTCATTGTGAACACATGTGTGTGTGTGTGTGTGGCAGACTCTGGGCTAAAGTTCAGCAGCTCTTTGTGCTGCGTTCATGTTCGCGGTCATAAAGGCTCGTCTCCCCCCGGCCGGGACGGGAGAGGAGAATATGGAAATCCTGAGTAGAGAGAGGAGGTTTGAGTAACTAGGGGGATTTGTTTTGGTGTTTTGGTCACCTGCTCGGTGTGTGTGTATGGGGGTGTGGGTGTCTGCATATGTGTGTGGTTTTGTAGGTGTGTGTGTCTGCATATATGCGTGTGTGTCTGCTTTCGTGTGTACGTGTCTGCCTGCGTGTGCGTTTTGTGTGTGTGTGTGTGTGTCTGCGTGTTAGTGTGCGTGTATGTGTGTGTGTGTCCGCGTGTTAGTGTGTGTTTGTGTGTGGTTCTGTATGTGTGTGTGTGTGTGTGTCTGCCTGCGTGTGTACGTGCGTGTGTCTGCATGTGTGTGCTTTTGTGTGTGTGTCTGACTGTGATGACTGGTTGGTGGACAACTGAGACTGTCTCTTGGAGCGTCCATCATGTGGACTGCTGATGATGTAATGGCGAGGCTGTGATGAGGTCACCCTGCGTTGAGATGGACGGTCCCAGGAGAGGGGGGGGGCATCTGTCAGCCTGTTGTGTTAGAGCTGTGATTAACCAATCCCACTATTGACCCTGTGGGTGATGTTACAAGAGGAGGGCTGTTCTGTATGCTGTGATGGTCCCGAGGTTGGTCTGTTCTGCTTGTTGCTGTTTTTCTATCGCTGTCAGCTGTCAATCAATCATGGAACACATGATTGATTGATTGATTGACATCAAAACTTCTGTAACGTTGCAGAGATTTCTTTTAAGTTCTGCAACACGGCTTTAAGAGGCCTCCCATTGGACCCTCGCTCCCCCCCCCCCCCCCCCCCCCCCCCCAGCCCGGCCCCACTGAGGTCCTCCTTTCAGCAGGGGGTCATTAGCTCCCCCCCCCCCCCTTTCTCAGGTTGACTCTAACGCAGGGTGATGAATGCCAGGGTATTGTTACCACCCACCATAAACCACCTTACTGGTTCAACACCAGTCAAGGGTCTCTGCCTCATGCACACACACATATGCACGCACGCACACAGGGACATACACACACATACACACATGCACATTTAGAAAAAAATAAAAATTTGGATTGTGTATTACGATTTGTATTACGATGTGACCTAGCGGATGGTCGTTGTGTAGTGGTGTGTTGTGATGCGTAGTTGTTTGTTGTGTAATTCCGTACCGTTGTGTAGTCCTGAAGCGACCGAAATAACACTATAGTGACTCCCTGAAGCAGACAGGAGACATCTTTATTATTTTCTCTGTTCTCTTTCATGTCACAATTGTTTATAAATTGTGTCTATACACTTTAGTAATTATGACCCAAAAAGTGTGTAACGCTGAGATCTGAAATCCAAGTTAACGTGATGCCAGTCAACCTCCGTCTCCGTGCAGCCTTCCCCTGGTGTGTGTGTTTGTTTGTGTGTGTGTGTGTGTGTGTGTGTGTGTGTGTGTGTGTGTGTGTGTTCATGGCGGTGCTTATTTTAGACTCCGCCGTGTGTTCTTGCTGCTCCGGCCTTTTGTGTTGCAGCAGCCCGGGTTCCCTCGCCCCATTGTCCCACACGAGGACCTGACTTCCTGTTCGGCCAGGAATCTCACTCTCTCTCTCGGTCTGTTTCTACGTCTGTCTCTTTGTTTCTCTGGCTGTCTCTCAGACTCTCTGTGTCTCTGTCTCTGTCTCTCTCTCTCTCTCTGTCTCTCTCTCTCTGTCTCTCTGTCTCTCTCTCTCTGTCTCTTTCTGTCTCTGTCTCTGTCTCTCTCTCTCTGTCTCTCTCTGTTGCTCTCTCTCTGTGGCTCTCTCTGTCTCTGTCTCTCTCTCTCTCTCTCTCTCTCTGTCTCTGTCTCTGTCTCTCTCTCCCTGTCTCTCTCTCTCTCTGTGCGGATCTAGAACTACCAAGAAGCAGGAGAGTGTAACAGTTGCCTTATTGATTTATTATCGGTGAAGGGGCACGCTGATGGGTAACCATTCCATGATTCCAAACCATTCCAGGATTCCCGCCCTCCTCCCCCCCATCGCCTCCGTCCTAAAATAGTGGGGCAGCCACTACTACGTCACCCAGCATGTGTGGTGTATAAATACGACTTGTGTGTAAAGCAAGCTTCTCATCCACATTCCAGCACTCGCCTGATGCATTGTGGGTCGTGGAATCACAGGAGCTTAGCAGGGGGGCTATATAATGGGGGGGGGGGGAGCACGCATGCACACATACATACACACACACACTCCTTCTCTCTGCCAGTGTAGAGGTGGTGCGGTTCTTCTGAGATGAAAGCCTGGAGTTCTTTGTGGTTCCAGACTTCCTCTTTCTGGAATCCCCTCTTCTTTGATCTCTGCGTCTCTTCCCCTCACACGTTTCTGTCTCCTCACACCTGTGTGTCGGCCCCCTCGGCCCGCTGTCTCCAACCACGCCCTTCTGCTCAGTTAAACTCTGAGCTGTATTGGTATGGAAAGCTGGCATTTCATTGACAAAGTGGTTTAACATGTAACAAATTAACAATAACAACCGGATACTGTGTTCTGTAAAAGAACACGGTGAAAGTAAGAAGCTAAGAGAAAAGCTCAAGAAAGCTCAAACTACTTACCAGGACCGGACCACAGATGACCCACTTGGACCGGTCTGGTCTGTCTGGCCCCGGGGGGGGGCTGATGGCAGGGGTGGCAGGGCGGTAGACTAATGAGGACGAAGCCCACCCCTGCTGACCTGCTTTATGCAAATGAGCGTTACGCTACGATGCTAATGTGGGTTTTCCTAATGCCTCGTTAAGACCCATTCCAGAGCTCTTGTCTGCTCATTAAACGTGACATGTATCAGGGTTATGGTAATGTTGGAACCACTTAACGGTCCTGTGTTTTATCATCGCAGAGAAAAGAAAATTAATTCAATTATGGTTTGTTTCTGTGTCGCCCCAGCTGTCTCCTGTCCAGTTGTTATGTATGTTGTGTAATGAATTTGATGATCTGTTTTGTGTTTTGGCTCTGGCTTGCAGTTTAGCCTCTGTTTCTCTCTCTCACTATCTCTTGCCCTCTCACTCCCACCCTCTCACTTTGCTCGCTCACTCGGTTTCTCTCTCTCTCTCTCTCTCACTCTCATGCTCTCTCGCTCGCTCGCTCACTCTCTCTCTCTCTCTGCTTCATCGAATCAGTTTATATTATCTAGTGCTGCTGCTGGCTCCAGCCTCTTACTCCCTTTTAAAAATACTGGAATATTATGTACAAAAGACACAAAAAGCTATTCACTCACTCACTCACTCACTCGTTCAGTCTCACACACATGCATTCACACTCAAACTCCTACACACACAGATAGAACTGGTTAGGTAATCCTGGCTCTAGGCAGGTCATGTAAGGGTGCTTGCAAAAAGACAGGCCTGAACACGGCGTGCAACACAAACGTGTCTCCCTCTCGCCCGTGGGTTCCTCTTATGTCCTCTGTGTTCCTCTATGGCGGCTGTGCGGATCACGTAAAGACCTGTAGGTCAGACGTTGTTAAACAGTTACTCGGGAGAACGATTGCCTGTCTGGGAGATGTTTCTACTGGCCGTGCCGAAAACCGAAAGCTCTGAATCAGCAGAGCAGAGAACCGCCGATGGGTTAGGGTTTGGGTGCCTGTGAAGGCGAGAGGTTCAGAAGAAACGGCTTTGACAACAACAAGTCATCGCTTTCTGTTCCTCTTTCCATCTAATGATGTTCCTCTAGCGCTGCAGGTTCTGCTCCTCAGATCTCCTGGGGTTGAGGGCTCAGGGCCGGAGTATGTAGCTTCCACAACACAGTCCAAACCCGCGCGGTCGGGTATGGGACCCAACAGGGGGGTCTGCATCAGGGTGACCACCTGCGGTGTGAGCTGGGTACCGGAACTCTGTAGACCGGGTCAGCCTCCACACGTCCCCAGTACAACGTACATGTCTGGTGTCCCTGCAAAGGAGTAGTCCACAAAACACCGGGGCTATATTTATAGATCTATATATAGATCTATAACTGCATACCTATACATCTACATATTGTAGCGTTGCGCCATCGCTGTGTTGGAGCAAGCCCTGAGCTCTGCAGCTGTTCTGAACTGGGCGGTCCGCCCAGTCCTCCCACTGTGAAGCACTGGTGATCAGAGCCTCCTGCAGTCTGCCTCCCAGCGCCCACACAGAGGTCAAGGGTCAGGGGGAGAGCCAAGTGATACGGGCGCCGGTGATGATCCATCATCTGACCCTGGCTGTCGGCAGACCAGCCAGTTAGTCCAACTGGTGGGTTCCCACTGAGATCACTGCTCCCCCCCCCCCCCCGTTCTACTGTCCCCCTCTCGTCTCCCCCTCGCTGAGTAAAGTGAGCAGTTGCTCCCAGGGGGCGTGGCCAGTTGCTCCCAGTGGGTGTGGCCCTGAGGCCTTTCCCCGCCCTGCCTATCTGTCTGACCTCTGACCCCCAGCCCATATGCCGTCTCTGTGGGGGGGGGGGGGGGGGGGTGGGAGCAGGACAAAAGGCTGGGGGTGGCGGCACTGCCTGGTGGTGTCAGGAGACGCTGGAATGGCCCGCGAGCCATTACCCATCATGCATTCTGTTCTCTTTGTGCCACCGGAGTGTGAAACCGAAGTTCCTCTTAATGACTTCTGTAATTAGTGGTAAAAGGAGGCGGGGCTAGTTATTGAGCCGCTGGGTGGGTGACCGTGAAGAGGAGGACAGAGCAGGGAACACAACAGCTTCTGCTCTCCACCAATAGCGTCTCACAGGGGGAGGAGGGTGAACCAATCAGCTTGTGGATGGATTCTCAGTTTCGATCACATGACAAAGGCTCCAAAACAATCAGTCCAAACTCTAGAGTCCAGCTCAACCCAGATGCCGACCTATATACTAGTAATTGAATCAAAGCCATTGTGTAAACATCTCCGACCTTCTGAGGGGCTCCAGAAGGTCTGAGAGGAGGGGTCTGGTGGGCTGTTGTTGGGGGGGTTCCCACCGGGACCGTTCTCTAAATGTCACGATCCATCTTCTGGGGCCCCTGGAGATGTGGAGCAGAGTGTTCTGTTTCCTCGGCCGTCCGTCGCTGCAGGCGGTTCCACTGGGACGATGTTTGCTGAGTGAGATGGGAAGCTTATCAGGTCTGCTCTGGTCTTCATCAGCTTCACCCCCTCGTACGGTGGTGTATGAAATACGCCTACACTGGTGTGTCCGTAAATGGACTTACACAGCGCTTTGCTACCCAGTGGACACTCAAAGTGCTCTACAATATTGCCTCCCATTCACCCATTCACGCACACATTCACACACCGACAGCGGTGTCAGCCAATGCAAGGCGACAACCAGCTCGTCTGGGGCAGCCAGACGATTTTCCACACGGCTCCTTCTTGGTGCTACGGCTTCAGCTGGGAGCTCCAGGGAGCGAGGGAAGGTTTTGGGACCCGGCCCTGGAGAGGCGGACAGCCTCTTCTCTCTCGTCTCTCTCGCCACTGAACCGTCTGGGCCGGTCCACTGAACACATCTCCTCCATCGGTCCTCACCGCGGGACACCCGGTCCTCGATGGGTTCTGGGGAGCCAGGAGGGAGGGGGAGAGGGATGGAGGGGAGGCAGAGTGTAGCATTACCCCCCCACCACTCCAACCACTGGGAGTGTGTGTGTGTGTGTGTGTGTGTGTGTGTGTGTGTGTGTGTGTGTGTGTGTGTGTTGGCAGGCAGGCAGGCAGGCCGGCCTCGCCCTCGACACACCCCTTTTTGTATTGGATTGAAACAATTGAATTAGTGAGACAGTTTTTCTTCCAGAAGGACATTTGTTGTGTTGGAGATTTAAAAGATTGAAGCCGTTGTGACAACAGTGCAGACGGGAGTCCACTGTGACCACGAACAGGTCAACATGAGAAGATCGGCCCGTCTGTTTGGTCAACATTCTTTATTTATTCTAGGAGTTGAGGCTGGTTCTATAGTGAAATGGCACATGCTGTTCCTCAGCCAGTGTCATGGAGAGCCAGTGTCAAGAAATCAGTGTCATGCTGAAACCAGTGTCCTTAGCCAGTGTCTGTAGCCAGTGTCGTGGAGGATTCTTAGTGGGTCAGAGAGACCTTGGGGACAGAGAGTAAATATTGCCCTGCTTCTGTGGAGCATAGAGAAAAATAATGGAATCGTCCCAAAAACATCCATATGATTTATTAAATAGACACGCACGCACACTAACAATGTGCTGAGCAGTGTTACGTCAGAGCGGCTGTAATAAATCTCCTTATGCAACAGCAAGAGGCATCGCCGCGGTAACAGAGAACTGTTAGGACAAATCACCATCACTGGGCCCTGTGACAGTCAGCGATACGCACGCACTCACACACACACCAGCAGTGATACACACATACTCACAAACTCACGCAGTGATACAAACACACTCACACACGCTTTGATACACACGCATTCACACACGCACACACACACGCAGTGATGGCCACTCACTCACACAAGCGCAGTGATACGCACGCAATCACACACACATTCAGTGATTCACACGCAATCACACACACAAGCAGTGATGAACACGGACTCCCACACAGCTACACGTGGACAGAGGATTACACAACAGGGATTGGCGGAGCTGAAATGCTGCTGTCTGAGGCTGACTGATCAAAGCTTTATTGGCCTCTTATCTGAACGACAAACACGACCACGAGTCACGATGGTGTAGCAAGCAGAGCCAAGACACACAGACACACAGACACACAGACGCAAGGACACACACACAGGGACGCACGGACGCACGGACAGTCGGACACACACACACAGGGACACACACACACACACACACAGAAAGATAGACACTGGACAGAGGGACTGAAGCAGAATGAACCGAGTCTAGTTTGGAGGCCAAAATCAAAGCGTGTTTGTAGACTTTGCTCTCTGCAGGATAAAACAGTTCCAACTCATGACGTGACCTCTGGTCCTCCTGATAAGACTGAGTCAACACAACCTTCAGTCAAATCAGTCCCGCTCTCTTTCTCTCTTTCTCTCTCGCTCTCTCTACCTCTCTCTCACTCTCGCTCTCAGTCTCTCGCTGTCTCTCTCTCTGTCTTTGTCTCTGTTTATCTCTGTCTCTGTCTCGCTCTCTCTGTCGCTCTCTCTTGCTGTACCACTCTCTGTCGCCCTCTCTCTCTCTCTATCTTTCTGTCCGTCACTCTGTGTCTGATTTTCTTTCTCTCCGCACTCTTTCCCTCCTCCGCCTTCCCTCAGAGCGGGATGGCAGAGAGTGAGGCTGAGCTTTCCTCTCTAAGCCAGCCTGTGTTTCTAGAGGCCTCGCTGTCAGGCGCCTGTTGTTGTCATGTCGCTGTGATGGACCGAACAACTGCCAGCCTCACGTCCCCAGGGGCCTGCTCTGCTGGAATCGCTCGTTGCCGATTTACAAAAGGACTTAATACAATGCGATTGTCCTGTCCGTATGCTCACTCTCAGCCACGCACACACGGAAACGCACACACATAAGTTGGTTTCAGTTCCCCAGTGAATATGAAAATATGGGATATTTGCATGATCACCCGCCACATTAAGAGCCATACAGAGCATTCCTCTCCAGAGGTAGAGCTCTGAGGAACCGCTTTGCATTCCAAACCTCAGCAGCCTGTACCTCGGTGCAGGGGGGGGGAGCAGACCAGACCGCCAGATGTTCAGATGATGAGATGATGAGTTCCTAGCAGGGACTGGGGCAATGTACGGGACATGTATTCTACGGTCTCATGTCTTCCGGCTGGTTCCCGCTGGTTCCTAGTAGTTCATGATGGTTCCTGCTGGTTCCTGCTGTTTCCGTCCCTCCCAGGAGGTCAGACCAGCACTTTCTGGTTCCTGCTGGTTCTTGCTGATTCCGGCTGGTTCCGGCTCACCCAGGAGGTCATACCAGTCCCAGCTGGTGTAGATCACGAGGACTTCATGTAATGCTTGATTTCTGATGACATCTAGCTTCTAGGTGCTTTCTGTTTTTTCCGTGTTGGCGCTGACCGTGCCTGTGGGATGGCAGGGTTCATGGGGGGTGGTCTGTAGTCTCTAAGCCCCTTCAGGTCCTCATGAATCCAGCTCAGAGATATGGTTTGTGGTCTCTCTGTGGTCAGTGTGTCTAACTGAAAGGGTCTCTGGTCATGATTGAATAAAAAAAGCTTGAATGGCACGATGAGATATTTACATTATTTACATTGTCTCTGTTGTTACCTCTGTTATTGTCTCATTGTCTCCTTTTATCTCTGTTATCATCTCTTGTTCCATCTCACCCGTGGTCTGTGTCTCACGGGCCCTGGTACCTAAAGGTCCGTCCCCTGGGAGCCCTTGTACTTCCAAAGGGTCTCTGGCGGTTCCTGTTATTGTTCCCCCAATATGTGACACACTTTCACTTCCCTTCAGAAGTGTGTGTGTGTGTGTGTGTGTGTGTGTGTGTGGGTGTGTGTGTGTGTGTGTGTGTGTGTGCGTGTGTTGTTGTGTGGAGGCGGGGGGGTTGTCACGGCGACCAGGGCCACATTAACTCAAGATGAATTCAAATCAGCTACATGGCACACACACGCACACACACACACACACACACACACACACACACCCTCTCTCATCACATTGTAATTACTGTGGTGCAGCTGCTGCATGCTATAGAGAGACACGCACGCACGTACGCACACACGCGCACACACAGAGAAATACAGCATCCTTGTAGTGAACACAGATCTTCCACATATGTGCGTCCACACGGGGACACTTGGTTCCCACATCCAGTCACAATAGAGGCATGCCTTTCTGGTGTGAATACAGTGGAATGTCGATATTTCTGTTGGGCTGGGCTGGGCTGGTCTGGGCTGGGCTGGTCTCGTCTGGGCTGGTCTCCAGACTTACAATAAGTACATTTGTCTGAGAAAGAGAAACGACAATATATCGCTATACAACACCCATAGCTAGGACAAGACGCTACACAATGCTAAGTACTATTTTTAATTGCCAGGACGTACGACATACAATAAGCGCGTACATGAAGTGCCATTAATGGAAGATTCCTCTGAGGACGGAGAGAATCTGTCCTACTGGAATGTGTTCTCCTGATTCATCACAGGGATAGGAAGAGCCCCTGCTCTCTTAATGAGAGCCTCTGTATCCGGCGGCAACTGAAAGCTCTGTCTGCGTCATCCTGAACAGAGTATACACTTTAATCCTCACTCTCTCTCCCTCTCTCGCTTCTGGCTCTATTTCTCTTTCTGTGTGTGTGTGTGTGTGTGTGTGTGTGTGTGTGTGTGTGTGTGTGTGTGTGTGTGTGTGTGTGTGTGTGTCTCTCTCTCTGGTTCTATATCTGTTTCTCTGTCTCTCTCTGTGTCTCTCTCTGTGTCTTTCTCTCCTTGACTCTCCCTGCGTGTGCGTGTCTCTCTTCCTGTTTCTCTCCCTGCGGCTATCTCTCGCTGTCTTTCTCTATGTTTCGGTCTCTCTCTCTGTCTACCTCCCTCTCTTCTAGATGTATTCTGAATCTCCTCTCTCCCTCTCCCTCTCCTGCTCTCCCTCCACGTCTGGTTGTGTCAGAGCCAGAGAATGTTGGCCAGGCTCCACTCTTCCTACCGGACAGATTACTCTGCTCCCCTTAGGCATGTCCTCGTCTGTGGTTGTTATGAAGCTACTTTTTAACGTATTCTTTAGAAGAGGGGACATCTATCCACTGGGATGGGGAGGATTCTCCCAGTCTGGCTGCCCAGTCTACCCAGTACTGAGTATGTTCTGCAGGACAGAACGAAGCCTGGGTTTCACTGTTCCACCCACGGTGTCTACAGCCCGGTGTGTGTGTGTGTGTGTGTGTGTGTGTGTGTGTGTGTGTGTGTGTGTGTGTGTGTGTGTGTGTGTGTGTGTGTGTGTGTGTGTGTGTGTGTGTGTGTGTGTGTGTGTGTGTGTGTGTGTGTGCTGGTCTGTAGTCTCTTTCCACTATTGTGATAAAGTGATCAAAAGTCCAATGCAGTGGGTTACTTGGTCCGGGCCCTTGTTTTTGTCCAGTAAGATGCTCCGGGGTGAGATGACTGAGTGGCTCTGCTCCAGCGTGAGGATGCTACACTCCCTCACAGCGGCCTTTAGATGATGCTCTGGGTCCCCTCGGGACAGCAGGTCATGTGACCGTGGGATCAGACCGGGACAGCCCCGGCCCCGGTGTGGGGGTGGGGGGGGGGGGGGTGCTTGAGGAATGCCCCAGAGTGGGCACACCAAA
>NC_136937.1:6216362-6248862 GCF_949987615.1 Pollachius pollachius | reverse complement strand
GTCCACCGCTTTCAGCTCACTGGAGCGCCGTCTCCCACCTCCCCCTCCCAAGAAGACCCCAGGGCCTGTGGGGGGCTGCAGGGGGCTTTGAGACGTTAATCACTGTTAATCACACTCATTCACCTGCATTAATCATTGTGTGTGTGTGTGTGTGTGTGTGTGTGTGTGTGTGTGTGCTTCTGTGTGTGTATGTGTGTGTGCATGTGTAATGTATATGTGTGTGCATGTATGTGTATGTGATTGTGCGTGTGTGTATATTTGTGCGTTTGTTTGTGTTTATGTGTCTGTAGTTCTATGTGTGCGTGTGTGTGTGCGCATGCATGTGTTTGTCTTTGTGCGTGTGTGTGTATGATTGCATGAATGCGTGCATATGTGTATGTGCTTGTCTGTGTGTGCGTGTATGTGTGTTTATGTGTCATTGTGTGTGTGTGTGTGTGTTCTCTGCATCCATTCTGACATTGTGTCGTGTTGTTCTTGTGTCCCCGTCTCCGTCGTTGCGCTGCATGCGGTCCGTAGCGTTGTACCAGTGGCTGGAGGCTGATCTCCGTGGTAACGAACCCGACTCTGCTACCAAAGGTAAATAAACCCCTCCTCCCTCCCTCTCCCCACCCCCTGGTGTGGACCAATCAGGGGCCGTCTGACATGATCTTTATCGTATGAACTCCAAACGGACCATCAACTGTTGAGATAGCAGGCCGTTGTCAGACTCAGACTAAAACCAGCATCAACACTCATCACATCAAATTGGGTGCGCTGAATGTCATTAAAAAAATAAATGGTTTCCCTAGCCACGGCAATCCTTCCCTCTGGTTGGCTGACGATGCCCATCCTTCACTCCCAGTCCTGTGATTGGCTGACGATGATTGCTCCTCCTCTCTACCTGGATGTGATGTGGCCTTAATCCGGGTTTAACCGGATTACACTTTCTCTATCCCGCTCATCCTCTTACCCGACAACCTGCCTCGCTCTCTGCTCACCTTCCTCGCTCGCCCTGTGTCTGTGAGACAGGCCTGTGTGTGTTCTAAACCAGTGGTTCTCAAGTGGGGGTACACGTACCCCTAGAGGTACTTTGGAGTACTGCAGGGGCTACACAGGAAAAATAAAAATAAAAATAATAATACATCAAACTTGTTTATTTTCACCCTGAGCAAGTTCATGTGACCACTGCCAAATAGAACGCTCAGTCATTATTTAGGTTCATTTATTAATTCTTTCTCTCTGAAATGTTTTGTGCTGGTGAACAGGTACTCAACTGAAAACATATCCATCTTAAAGATGGTGTCTAACCCCCGTATGGCTAAGGGGTAAGGGGGCCGTTGGCTGCGGTTCTGGTTTAATAAAGATCATCACTGCCCGGTTGCGGACGTTTGAACCAAAGGGGAATCGGGTTCAGATTCAGATGACCAGTCTCCCTCCCTGTCCTCCTTCGCTGCCCCCTGCTGTCTGCTGTGTATCCGTCGTGCAGACACACAGTTCTCCTATCTTTCTGGCAGTATGTGTCTGTCTGCGTCTCCCTGTTTCCCCTCAGACTCCTCCCCCTCTGGATCTGATTCATTAATCCACCCCTCGATCGCATGATGCCCCGATCCATCGGTGCAGTTTGACCCCTGACCTCCGTCGATCAATTAGCAGAGCCTTTGAAGATAATAAGCCCCGCCCCCCGCCGGCACGGCTCCGCCTGCGACCTCCTGACCCCTGCTCGAAACATCGCACTCTCAGCCTCGCTCTAATCTGTGTGTGCTGTGTACACAGCGTCTGTGTAACCCACACTCAACCTCACCCCCTCACCCCACACTCCCCCCCCCCACCCTCAGGCTGGAGGAAGGGAGGGCTTATGGACGTTCGGTTTATTGAAATGGAAGAGAGTTAATATAACAAACGCTCATCACTGCACCCCTCGGTCTCCCCCCTCTGCACCCCTCCCCCATAAGATGTTAGACCACCAGGAATTGGGTGATGATGTCTCTTCAACTGATTACATTGGTGGGCGGATGCAGAACAGAGAAAGGGCACTCACTCACTCACTCACTCACTCACTCACTCACTCACTCACTCACTCACTCACTCCCACTGGTTCTCTGTGGCGTTGTGCAGTATTTCATGACATCATTCGGTCAGTGCTATAACAGAGTAGTCTATGTATAGACCTGCTGGGGCTCAATGAGGCTGTTCACTGTCCTCATCCCTGGAGCTGTCCACCATCAGCAGGACTGCCTCATTTGGATGTAGGCGGGGTGGAGCAACATCACCACGTGACCCACTCCGTCACCCCCTGGACCGTTCCTCCTCCACCCAGCTGAAGGCCTCTCAGAGCACCACCCTGGGGGGCATTTCAGCGTCTCTCACTTCACATGGTTGACTTACATTCCCGCTCAGAGCCACTTGTGGAGGAACAGAGCGGGCGAGGGCGTGGCCGTCATGTGAGGGCGTGGCAGTCTTCTGTTCCATGAGCGGAGGGCGGGTGGACGTTGAGGTGGATCTAATGGCCGCCATGCAGCCGCCCGCTACGGCCGCCATGTTGGCTCCTTCCTGAAACCCGTTTGGCTCGGGGCTCATTTGTTAAAACGCAAACGGCATCGGCTCATCGGCGCCTCGGAAACACCTCCCAGTACGAGAGGGAGGCGGTCTGAGGCTGGAGGTTCAGCTGTTGTTTGTGCGTGTTGGAGGAGCTCTAACAAACAGCTTGGTGTACATCACATTTACATCGCACAGACACTCGGAGAGCCTTGAAATCGTGACCTGGGGGGGGGGGGGGGGACACGACTCAGCAGGATGGTGTACAACAATGCTCTGATCAGCTGCTTCATGAAAACCTTTCCTCCAGTGTTTCTGGAAGCTCTGTGGACTCCTGTAGGGGACTGGGTTCGGGAGGAAGAACCCAGTCACCTTTAACCAGATGGCCAGATTCACCAGACCTCGCCGTAGGAGGCCTATAGCGTGCGTGTATGTTGTGTTCGGTCCAGAGTGGTGGAACAGACCCCATCTGCTGACCCAGAGGAATGCCTCCCATGTGGCGCTCCACAATGGAACGCCCATCCCTGAAAGCTGGCTGGGAGCTGAACGGCGAATTCCTTGCTGTGTTCGCCTCCCTGCTCGTGTTTTAAAGCCAAGATGGCCGCCGGGTGAAGGCCCGTGGATGACCTTCTAAAACTCTGACGTGAAACCTCCCATTTTGATCTATGGTTTAACTGCACAGCTCCGGTGTTGAAGCTCACGGTCTGATAATATCCAGCCCGGGGTATAACCAATCACAACGCGTGAAATCATCATACTCATCCAGACACGGTATCTCTGGATCATGAACCGCTTTAGCCCAGCTTGATGTCACTCATGTGATTCTTCTCTCTCTCGCTCTGGCTCTCTCCCACAGGGGAGAACTTCGACCAGAGTCCTCTGAGGAGAACCTTCAAGTCTAAGATCCTTGCCCACTACCCGGAGACGGTGGAGTGGAACCCCTTCGACCAGGATGCCGTCAACATGGTAGGAGACGGGCCTGGTTCTTGCTTCTCTGTCTCTCCGTCCGTGTGTGAGTCTGTCTTTGTTTGTGTGCGCGTGTCTGTCTGTCTGTCAGCCGATGTGTGTGTGTGTGTCTGTGTGTGAGTCTTCCTGTGTGTGTGTGTGTGTGTGTACCTTTTGTGTGTGTGCTCTTATGTGTGGTGGAAAGCGAGGTGTAGGTGGATCATTAAGCTTTAATGCCGTGACTCTGGTTCCCCCTGAGGAAGAGTGTGGTGATGAAGACGAGCTCGCTCCGTCACCGGAGGCGCAGACTCGTCCCCTGCCCCCTCCTCCCCAGGGGTCCTAATTGGGGTCCTAGTGGGGGAGGCTGACTCCCCCCCCCCCCCCCCCCCCCCCCCCCGGATGTGGTGTCACTCTACCTCTGATTGGTCATTTGTTCCTGGGATGTCGGAGCTGTCGCCCGCCTGGTGATCAACGCTGAGAGTAACCTTAGAACACACGACGAATGTCAGGGGAGGAGAGATGGAGAGATAGAATACTCCAGAAATATATACATAGAGAGTGAGATGAAAAGATAAAATACAGAAATATATCTATAGAGAGAGATTGAGCGTCCACTGGGAGGATCAACCATCAGAAACCAGCAGGAATATAACTATACTATACATGTATCTCTTTATATAGAGATATAATGTAAATGATTGAGATATATGGTAGAGATATAGCTGTATGTATACAGGGTTCTGGTCCAGGGTTCTGGTCCAGGGTTCTGTGTCCTCCTCAGCCTCACTCAGATCCTCTGAATAATTCACCTCTGCTCTCACATTACCTCCACCGGCCTCGCTGGAGAATGAAATCAAACACCGGCCTGATTGTCTGGTGGAAGACGGGAGAGAGACACTGAAGTCACTTATCTCTCTCTCGTCTCTCCTCCTCACACATCAGGGTGACCCCCGTGCTCTGTTGACTTTGAGGGGAACAGAGTTCAGCTGCAGAAGGTTTGCGTTGAGGAGTGACTCTTTATCTCTGATAGGCTGATACCCTGATGAGTTTAATGCCCTTTGACACACACACACACACACACACACACACACACACACACACACACACACACACACACACACACACACACACACACACACACACACACACACACACACACACACACACACACACACACACACAAACACACAGTGGAGTGTGTCATGTCTTCAGCGCCTATCAACGCTAATTCAATCAGGCCTGTGTCTGTGTGTATGCATTCATTAAACATGCATAAAATGAGATTGGGGCAAAGATTAACAGGAATGGCGGGTCGGTGAGGAGTCGATGTGGTGAAAGATTAGTTTGGTGTAAATCCTGTTAAAGCCAAACCAATCTACGCCACATTAGAGGACTCCCTCTAGAGGGTAGACGCGGTACTGCATGCAGGACCTCTTGTGTGTGTCTGTCTGTCTTTCCGTATGTGTGTGTGTGTCTGTCTGTCTGTCTGTCTGTCTTTCCGTGTGTGTCTGTCTGTCTGTCTGTCTGTCTGTCTGTCTGTCTGTCTGTCTGTCTGTCTGTCTGTCTGTGTCGGCCGACCTCCTGTGACCGCGACCATCTCCCCCCCCCAGCTGTGCATGCCGCGCGGCCTGTCGTTCTGCACGCAGGCGGACCGCCGCGAGCCCGCCTTCCACTCCTTCATCATCACGCGGGAGGACGGCTCCCGCAGCTACGGCTTCGTGCAGACCTTCTACGAGGAGGTGACCAGCGGGCCGGTGCGCGCCGCCATGCAGACGCTGCACCACATGCACCAGGCCGAGCGCGCCCCGCCCTCCAGCTCTTCCTCCTCCTCCAGCATGGACTCCCTGGCCAGCAGCCTGGAGGACGGCGGCGGCGGCGGCGGCGGCGGCGGCGGCGGCGGCGGCGACCCGCCCCCCTCGCTCGCCGCTTGCCCCGCCCCCCCGGGCGGCGGGGGCTACGACGCGTCGCGGGACACGCTGTACGTCACCAAGGCGCTGTGCCTGCTGGCGCCGGTGCCCTTCATGACGGCCTGCCGCCGCTTCCTGGCGCAGCTGCTGCGTGCCGTGACGGCTCCGGAGCCGCCGCCGCTGCCGCTGGAGAGCTACGTGCACAACATCCTGTACGAGGTGCCGCTGCCGGCGGCCGGCCGCTCGCTGCGCTTCCACGGCGTGTACGAGCCGGTGGTGTGCCAGCGGCCCGGTCCCGGGGAGCTGCCCCTGGCCGACTACCCCCTGGGGGACGCCTTCGCCCTGCTGGGCGTGGAGAACCTGCTGCAGCTCTACACCTGCACCCTGCTGGAGATGCAGCTGCTGCTCTACTCCCAGGGTGAGGGGGGGGGGGGGGGGGGTGGTGTGTGTGTGTGTGTGCGTGCGTGTGCGTGCATGCCCAGACTGGCTCAACTGCCCCACTTGGCCATTGTGTCTCGATTAAGCATCAGTGATTTTTGGGGGGTTGGCCTACATCTCTCCCTCTGTCTCTGTTTCTCTTTCTGTAAGAGAAACGCATGCAAGGACTGAAAGACTTGTGTGTACGTGTGCGTGGGTGTCGGCGCTTGTGTTTGTTTGTGTGTGCGGGGTCGTGCTTGCAACATAAATCCAACTCCTGTAGAACAACCAAACCGTTGTTGTTATCAGTGGTGCTCAGTGAGCGCCACAACGTGACGTCAGACGGGACGGGTTCAGACAGGAACACCAATCAGAGCGATACTCCTCTGGTTCCCACCAACGGCTTCCGGCCTGAACCGGTTCAGACATGAGACACACAGGAGGACGCTTCACTGATGCACGCACCCCGCATTCACACCACCCAGCACCACACACCCACACACACACACACACACACACACGTATTTACACACACACAGACGCACGCATGCACGACAACACACTAGGTAGGGTGTAGGGGGTGGGTGAAGGTGTAGGGGATGGGTGGAGGAAGAGGCAGACTGAGGAGAAGGGATTGAAGAGATGAAAAGTGAGGATTACTGGATGAATTGATGAATTATGGATTAGTATGATTGTTTTGTGGCCTTAATCTGAGAGAGGAACGTGACTCAGAGATGGAGGTTCCTCAGCAGTTATGTTCTCCTCAGCGGCTACAGAGGCTGAGGACTGACCTTATTGATAATAATTATGATATATTCGCAATATTAATGTTGATATGATGCTTGTCTCCAGACCACCAGCGTCTGATGACGGTGGCGGACCTTAATATTAATAATAGTGATATATTAATGATGATATTGTTATGTATACGTATTGTGATCATCAGACTACCAGCGTCTGACGGTGGCGGACCTTAATATAAATAATAGTGATATATTAATGATGATATGTATATGTATTGTGATCATCAGACTACCGGCGTCTGACGGTGGCGGACCTTAATATTAATAATAGTGATATATTAATGATGATATTGTTATGTATACGTATTGTGATCATCAGACTACCAGCGTCTGACGGTGGCGGACCTTAATATAAATAATAGTGATATATTAATGATGATATGTATGTGTTGTGATCACCAGACTACCAGCGGCTGATGACGGTGGCGGAGGGGGTGACCTCGCTGCTCTTCCCCTTCCAGTGGCAGCACGTGTACGTGCCCATCCTGCCCCCCTCGCTGCTGCACTTCCTGGACGCGCCCGTCCCCTACCTGATGGGGCTGCAGTCCCGCGAGGGGGCGGACCGGTCCAAGCTGGAGCTGCCCCAGGAGGTACGGCCAATCACAGCCCAGGCCAATCAGGCGCCAGGCCAATCACAGCCCAGGCAAATCAGGCGCCAGGCCAATCACAGCCCAGACCAATCAGGCTCCAGGCCAATCACAGCCCAATCCAATCAGGCTCCAGGCCAATCACAGCCCAGACCAATCAGGCTCCAGGCCAATCACAGCCCAATCCAATCAGGCTCCAGGCCAATCACAGCCCAATCCAATCAGGCTCCAGGCCAATCACAGCCCAGACCAATCAGGCTCCAGGCCAATCACAGGCCAGTCCAAATAGGCTCAAGGCCAATCACAGCACATGATGTGCCTCGGCTTGCTAAAAGTATGATAACGATTACAGTTACATTTATTAATAATGAATCTGCAAGTAATCTAGGCCCCAGACAGGAGGGCTTCCTCCCATCTTCGGCAGAACTTTAGCATCTGGATCTTGTTGTTGTTTTCCCAAACACATATTCCCTCTTTCGCTCTGTCTCTCACTCTCACTCTCTCACACACAAATACACACACACACACACACCCTGTCTGCGGCCCCTGGTTCTGTGTTTGGGCCCGGGGAGCATAGTGACCCAGAAAGAGGATGGAAAAAGGAGGATGTGGGACGGACAGCCTCATAGCACAGGAAGAGTATCTATCAATTATCCTGTTACCCATCTATGTTGTGAAGAGGCAACCTCTTTTTTGATATTATTGGGTTCCAATTGTGCACGTAATCCCATCTAGATGCTGTGGTGCTAAATCCATTACCTCCGATTTAGGTGGATAATCTGACAATCACACCCTGGCCTAGATTCACCACAGAACACATCTCGACCTGGTGAACACACACTCAGCTTCAGCTGTCAAAACAGAGAACCAAGAACACAAACTGACACGCACTGAACAGTACTGAACAGTACTGGCATGTGAGTGACTGACAAAGATAGCTCTGATAAGACGCTACAAGTACTATTTTTCAGTGCCAGGATGTACAACACACAATAAGTGCGTACACTAAGTGCCAGGATGTACAACATAAAATAAGTGCGTACATTAAGTGCCAGGACATACAACATAATAAGCCTGCAGTACAACCTTTTCACCTCTAGGGACAGCTAATGCAGACACATCTACAAGTGGTTCTGCAGGCCTCACTGCGAGATCGGACCGGTCTCGACTAGAATCAGTCTGTTCGTCTGTCCTCTAGTCTGACCTAGTGTCCCCCTGTCCCCCCCCTCCAGGCCAACCTGTGCTTCGTGGACATCGACAACCACCGCATCGAGCTGCCGGAGGACTTCCCCCAGCTGCCCAACATGGCCGAGTTCAGGGAGGAGATCAGCGACGTCCTGCGGCAGTACGGCATCTCCCCCAACGGCGGGGGAGCGGGAGGAGGAGGGGGGAGCTCCCGGCGGGGGGGCACCACCTCCTCCACCTCCACCTCCCAGCGAGGAGGAGGAGGTGGAGGATGGGGAGGAGGAAGAGGAGGAGCAGGAGCACGCCGGGACAGCAGGGAGGAGGAGGACAGCCGTAACGGGAACTTGGCGCGGGAGGAACAGGAAGTGATGGAGCGCCTCCAGGGGAACGCCACCCTGGAGCGCCTGCAGGCGTTGACCCGCCGCACGGGGGTCACCGTGGCGGGCGTGGACGCGCTGAGGGCGGGGCTCCGGCCGCAGGGTCTGGGTCAGGGGGGTCCCGGGGCTCCGGGGGGTGCGGTGCGGACGCCGGAGGAGGAGGAGGAGCTGAGTAACGCCAAGCTGAGCGTGCAGCTCAGGGAGGTGTTCGCGGGCCGCTTCACCGCCATGTTCTCGGACTACGAGGCCTTCGTCATCCACAGCCCCGACTTGGAGTCCTGGCTCAGCAGCCGCGAGCACATGCACAACTTTGACAAGGTGACGCACACACACGCACACGCACACACACACACAGGCATGCACGAGCACACGCCTGCACAAACACACTGGCATGCAAAACTTTGACCAGATGACGAGCTTGCACACACACACGCGCACGTCTGCCGGCACACGCACACACCAACACGCACGCACAAACACACAGGCACGCACGACTTTAATTAGGTGACACGCATACTTACGCATGCACACACACACTCGCACACGCACACACACACACCCGCGTGCATGCACTCGCATCTATACTCCTGTGAACCTTCAGTATGACCCACACACCCTCGTACACACACTCGTACACACACGCACGCACGCACGGTCGGTTGTTCTGACACGCACGCTCCCCCTCCCCCACAGGCGTCCTTCCTGTCGGACCAGCCCGAGCCGTACCTCCCCTTCCTGTCGCACTTCATCGAGACGCAGATGTTCGCCACCTTCATCGACAACAAGATCATGTCCCAGTGGGAGGCCAAGGAGCCGCTGCTGCGCGTGTTCGACGGCCGCATCGACAAGGCCCGCCTCTACAACGTCAGGGCGCCCAGCCTGCGCTCCTCCAACTACCAGCGCTGCACCCGCCTCAAGGAGGCCGGTGAGTGCGCAATGAGTGTGTGTTTGAGGGTGTGTGTGTGTGTGTGTGAGTCTGTGTGTTTGAATGTGTGTGTGAGAGTTGGTGTGTGTTTGCATGTGTTTGAGACTTGCCGTGTGCCTGAATGTGTTTGAGAGTGGGTTTGTGTTTGAATGTGCGTGAGTGTGTGAGGTGTGGTGTGTGTTTGATGTGTGTGTGTTTGAATGTGTGTACGTGTGTTCTGGCCCCTGTGGGCCTCAGACCTCCTTCAGTAATGTTCTGTCCTGTATAAGATGTCGGTATATAATGTAGAATAACATTATATAACGCATGATGTCTCTGCATAATGTACCTTAACATAATGTAACACATAATGTATAATTACATAATACAACACATAATGTCTCTACATAATGTATAATAACCTAATGTCAAACATAATGTATGATAACATACTGTAACACATAATGCCCTGCTCAAAGGTTCTGGTTCAGACTAGGCTGAAGGGCAGAAGAAGGGATTAGCCCTCATTCGTTCCCCTCCATGTTGTTTCTCTGCCTCTATCAGCTGGTCCCCCAGTGTGTTTAACAGCCCACACACACGTACACACGCGTACACACTCACACGTACACACACATACACACACGTCTACCAACCTGCAGGCATTCCTGCTGCATTCTGGTCCTAACGATGTTGGCTCAGACCTTTATCTTAATTAGGCCTTGTTAATCTTGTTGAATCCCGGGGGGATCTGATAATTGCTGCTGAATGAGCAGCACTGACACAGGGTCAGAAGCTGTGTGTGTGTGTGTGTGTGTGTGTGTGTGTGTGTGTGTGTGTGTGTGTGTGTGTGTGTGTGTGTGTGTGTGTGTGATTAGCAAGAAAATGTTTCTGTCGGTTCCTTTGTGCCAGAGGAAAATGCAATTTAATCGTGCATGTACACACACACACACACACACACACACACACACACACACACACACACACACACACACACACACACACACACACCTCCATGTAGTCTGTGCCTAGCGAGCCGTTGGTGCTAAGCCTTAATTGCGTCGGCGGGGCAACCCGGGGTGACGGTGCGTGCCGGTGTCCAATTATCAGACAAACAGGAGCTCCTCCCCCTTTTTTGAAGAGCTCCTCCCTCTTTGTCCCTCCGCAGAGTCTATGGGGGGGATCTGTTAATTGCCGTCGAATGAACAGCACTGACACAGGGTCAGAAGCAAGGTGTGTGTGTGTGTGTGTGTGTGTATGTATGTGTGTGTCAACATGCAAGATTGAGTTGCGTTTACCTCACAAAGGAACAGACAGAAGTGTACATTTTTGTTCCGCTGCTAATCTAATAACAACACACACACACACCCACACACACACACACACACAGGGGTCCCAGTGGTGGGTCTGAGCCCCTGTATATCGGCTGTATTTCTTCCTCTCTGTAACCCCCCTGTGTCCTCCCCCCAGCCCAGGCCATCGAGCAGAGGCTGCTGAAGGTGGACCACACCGCGCTGCACCCCCACCTGCTGGACATGAAGATCGGGGAGGGCCGCTACCAGAGGGGCTTCTTCCCCAAGCTGCAGGCCGCCGTGCTCAACGCCGGGCCCACCAACAACAAGTCAGTACCCACCAGTACCCTCCCAGCGACCAGTAACATGTCAGTACCCCCCAGTACCCACAAGTACCCTCCCAGCACCCAGTATAATGTCAGTACCCCCCAGTACCCACAAGTACCCTCCCAGCGACCAGTAACATGTCAGTACCCCCCAGTACCCACCAGTACCTCCCAGCGACCAGTATCATGTCAGTACCCCCCAGTACCCTCCCAGCGACCAGTATCAAGTCAGTACCCACCAGTACCCCCCCACCAGCAACAAGTCAGTACCCACCAGTACCTCCCAGTACCCTCCCACTGACACCTACCCGCCACCAGTTACAAGTCAGTACCCACCAGTACCTTCCCACAGACACCTCCCCCACACCAGTAACCAGTCAGCCCTGACCAGTACCCTCTGCCAGTAACAAGTCACTACCCTCCGACCAGCCTCTCTGGTGGTCCGGCCCCTGGTGGCCCCCAGACACAGACCTTCAGTTGAACTGAACCGACCTGGTATGGAAGGAGATGAGGTGTTTCCACCGCAGTAGTCAGGCACTCAACTAGCAACCCTCAGGAGGGGGGGTGGATCAGGCTGCCTCTGACAGCTCAGCGCTGTGCCGCCTGGTTGAGCCTCCTTGCCTGGTTGTTTGAGTCTTGACCTCTTGTGTTGGTCTGCAGGCTGACCCACCGGACCTCCACCGCCCAGCGACGGAGAGAACAGCACCCGGACCACCTGACCCTGGACAACGACCTCAAGGAGGTAGACTCCCTCTCTCTAGACCCTCGGTCTCCAGACCCTCGGCCTCTAGACCCTCGGTCTCTAGACCCTCTCTCTAGACCCTCGGTCTCTAGACCCCCTCTCTCTAGACCCTTGGCCTCTAGACCCTCGGTCTCTAGACCCTCTCTCTAGACCCTCGGTCTCTAGACCCTCTCTCTAGACCCTCGGTCTCTAGACCCCCTCTCTAGACCCTCGGTCTCTAGACCCTCGGCCTCTAGACCCTCTCTCTAGACCCTCGGCCTCTAGACCCTCGGCCTCTAGACCCTCTCTCTAGACCCTCGGCCTCTAGACCCTCTCTCTAGACCCTCTCTGAAGATCTTCTCTGTAGACCCCGTCTGGTCGTGATTCTGTCAGTTCATCTCTCTCTGTCCTTTTGTTTATTTTGCGTCTCATTATTCATGTGAGCAACAGCATGCTGTCTTTGATTTGCTTTAATTTAGTCTCTTCCTCCATGTTCTTCCTCCATTATCTTCTTCTTCTTCTTCTTCTTCTTCTTCTTCTTCTTCTTTCTTTGTCCTTCTTCTTCTTCTTCTTCTTCTTCTTCTTCTTCTTTCTTTGTCCATCTTCTTCTTCTCCTTCTCTTCCTTCATGTTCTTCTTCTCTTCCTCCATGTTCTTCTTCTTCTTCTTTCTCTTCTTCTTCTTCTTCTTCTTCTTCTCCTTTCCCTCCTTCTTTTTTCCCTCGTTCTGCTTCTGGTTCCTCCCTCTCTTTTTGCTCCATCTCTTTGGTTTTCTTCCTGTGTCTTCACGTCGGTCCCGTCTCTGGTTGCTCTGGGTTGGGTTTGGGTCGTACCAACTTGACCCGTCCCAGGGGTGTCTGGCCACGCCCAATTCCATGGCCTTTTGGGAGTGGGACAATGCATCCCCCCCGCCTTTCAAACCTCCCAAAAAATCTGCGTCTGCGTCCTGCCTGGTATGTGATGTCAGACCCCGGACCCCTAGTCTAGACCCCCACACCTCCTGTAGACCCTGGACCTCTAGTCCAGACCCCCACACCTTCTGTAGACCCTGGACCTCTACTCTAGACCCCCACACCTCCTGTAGACCCTGGACCTCTAGTCTAGACCCCCACACCTCCTGTAGACCCTGGACCTCTAGTCCAGACCCCCCCACACCTCCTGTAGACCCTGGACCTCTAGTCCAGACCCCCACACCTTCTGTAGACCCTGGACCTCTACTCTAGACCCCCACACCTCCTGTAGACCCTGGACCTCTAGTCTAGACCCCCACACCTCCTGTAGACCCTGGACCTCTAGTCCAGACCCCCCCACACCTCCTGTAGACCCTGGACCTCTAGTCCAGACCCCCACACCTTCTGTAGACCCTGGACCTCTACTCTAGACCCCCACACCTCCTGTAGACCCTGGACCTCTAGTCTAGACCCCCACACCTCCTGTAGACCCTGGACCTCTAGTCCAGACCCCCACACCTCCTGTAGACCCTGGACCTCTAGTCTAGACCCACCCACACCTCCTGTAGACCCTGGACCTCTAGTCCAGACCCCCACACCTCCTGTAGACCCTGGGCTTCTAGTCTAGACCCCCACGCCTCCTGTAGACCCTGGACCTCTAGTCCAGACCCCCACACCTCCTGTAGACCCTGGACCTCTAGTCCAGACCCCCACGCCTCCTGTAGACCCTGGTCTAACCTGGACTGCCTCACCCCTTGACCCCCTCACCCCTGGTCTAGCCTCCACCTCCTCCATCTCCCTGCTACACCACCCACAGCTGGGTCCCACCCTGCCTCTTCAGCCTGGGTTGTTGTTGTGTTGTGTTGTTGTGTTGTGTTGTGTTGTTGTGTTCTGAAGATATCTATGGGATCACGCCTTCTAAAGATGATGGTGCTCGCTTCAAATAGGACCCAAATGAAATGTGTTTTTGTCTCTCTCTGTGTGTCTCTCTGTGCGTGTGTGTGTGTGTCTCTGTGTGTGTGTGTGTGTATGTGTGTCTCTGTGTGTGTGTGTATGTGGGGGTGCAGCGCTACATGCAGGAGGCCCGTGGGCTGGGGAAGAGGCAGCCCAAGCTGTCGGACCTGTCTCCAGCCGTCATCGCTCAGACAAACTGCAAGTTCGTGGAAGGTCTGCTGAAAGAGTGTCGCATGAAGGTAGGAGGGATCCACAGTGACTCACTCTCTCACTGGGGTGTGTGTTTGTGTGTGTTTGTGTGTGTGTGTGTGTGTGTATGTGTGTGTGTGTGTGTGTGTGTGTGTGTTGATTTAATGTGTGTGTGTATATTAATGTCCTGTGTGTGTGTGTGTTAATGTAATGTCTATGTGTGTGTGTGTGTGTGTTAATGTTATGTGTGAGCGGTTGTGTGTCTGTGTGGGTTTCTCTGTGTGTTTGTGTGTCTACATTAACGTGCGTGTGTGTGTGTTAATGTAATGTGTATGTGTGCGTGTGTGTTTTTCTGTGTCTACATTAACTTGTTTGTGTGTGTTAATGTAACGTGTGTGTGCTAATGTAATGTGTGTGTCTATATTAACGTGTGCGTTAATGTAACGTGTGTGTGTGTGTGTGTGTGTGTGTCCCCCAGACCAAGCGCATGCTGGTGGAGAAGCTGGGGCGCGAGGCGGTGGAGCTGGGCCACGGGGGGGAGGCCAGCATCACGGGGCTGGAGGAGAACACGCTGATCGCCAGCCTCTGTGACCTCCTGGAGAGGATCTGGAGCCACGGCCTGCAGAACAAACAGGTGAGGGCCGGACCCCCAGGACTAGTCCGGACCACCAGGGCTAGTCTAGACCCCCCCGGACTAGTGTAGACCCTCCAGGAGTAGTCTGGACCCCCCAGGGCTAGTCTACACACCCCAGGAGTAGTCCGGACCCCCCAGGACTAGTCTGGACCCCCCAGGACTAGTCCGGACCCCCCAGGACTAGTCCGGACCCCCCAGGACTAGTCTAGACCCCCCCAGGACTAGTCTGGACCCCCCAGGACTAGTCTAGACCTCCCAGGACTAGTCTGGACCCCCAGGGCTAGTGTAGACCCCCCAGGAGTATTCTGGGCCCCCAGGACTAGTCCGTATCCCCCAGGACTAGTCTAGACCCCCCCAGGACTAGTCCGGACCCCCCAGGACTAGTCTAGACCTCCCAGGACTAGTCTGGACCCCCAGGGCTAGTGTAGACCCCCCAGGAGTAGTCTGGGCCCCCAGGACTAGTCTAGACCCCCCAGGACTAGTCTAGACCCCCCAGGACTAGTCCGGACCCCCCAGGACTAGTCTAGACCTCCCAGGACTAGTCTGGACCCCCAGGGCTAGTGTAGACCCCCCAGGAGTATTCTGGGCCCCCAGGACTAGTCCGTACCCCCCAGGACTAGTCTAGACCCCCCCAGGACTAGTCCGGACCCCCCAGGACTAGTCTAGACCTCCCAGGACTAGTCTGGACCCCCAGGGCTAGTGTAGACCCCCCAGGAGTAGTCTGGGCCCCCAGGACTAGTCTAGACCCCCCAGGACTAGTCTAGACCCCCCAGGACTAGTCCGGACCCCCCAGGACTAGTCTAGACCTCCCAGGACTAGTCTGGACCCCCAGGGCTAGTGTAGACCCCCCAGGAGTATTCTGGGCCCCCAGGACTAGTCCGTACCCCCCAGGACTAGTCTAGACTCCCCAGGACTAGTCTGGACCCCCAGGGCTAGTGTAGACCCCCCAGGAGTAGTCTGGGCCCCCAGGACTAGCCTGGACCCCCAGGGCTAGTGTAGACCCCCCAGGACTGGGCTGGAACCGCAAGGAATAGTCTAGACCTCCAGGACTAGTCTTGGCCCCACCAGGACTAGGCTGGACCACCAGGACTTGTCTAGACCCCCCAGGGCCCCCCCAGGACTAGTCCGGACCCCCAGTAACAGTCTAGACCCCCAGTACTAGTCTAAACCCCCAGGACTACTTTAGACTGGGGAGGGTCCAGAGTGAGAGCTTCTGCAGGGGGGCCGCTGTAGGGGCGGTGTGTGTGACCTCGTCGCTCCGTCCTTCAGGGGAAGTCTGCGCTGTGGTCCCACCTGCTGCACTACCAGGGGAGGGAGGAGAGGCTGGACACCCAGCAGGGAGAGCCACCAGGTACACACACACACACACACACACACACACACACACACACACACACACACACACACACACACACACACACACACACACACACACACACAGGAACACAAACACACACAGACGCAAGAACACTTACACACAAGCACACCTACACACACACACACACACACACACATATACACACACACACACGCTAAAGTGGTTTTCTCTGCGTAGCCATCGGTCCGGAGCAGAGGAAGTCGGAGACGTCCGTAGGGCTGCCGTACCTCCCGGTGTCCGTCCTGCAGGACATGAGGTAGGCCCCTTCAACACTGCTGCCTCCAACACCACCTCCACCACTGCTGCCTCCAACACCACCTCCACCACTGCTACCTCCAACACCACATCCTACACCTCCACCAGCATGACCACCAATACCACCCCCTAACACCACCACCAACACCACCATCACCACCACCTCCACCATCATCAACACCTCCGCCATCACCACCTCCATCACCACCAACACCTCCATCACCACCACCTCCGCCATCACCACCTCCATCACCTGTGTTTTGACTGTTTGACCTGTTGCTAAATGCTTTGGGACTGCTGCTCTGTAGGGTGATGTTCAATATATTCTCCCCCCTCCCTCCCACCCTCCCTCCCTCCCTCCCCCCCCTTACCCAGACACATCCAGAGCATGTCGGAGATCAAGACGGACGTGGGGCGGGCCCGGGCGTGGCTGCGCCTCTCTCTGGAGAAGAAGCTCCTCTCACAACACCTCAAGATGCTACTGAGCAGACAGGGGCTGACCAAGTGAGGACACGCACACACAGATACACACAGAGACACAAGGCTGCCAGCTGCAGCGGGGGAGAATGCATTGCTCTGATTGGCTGACTGACCTGTCGTCCCGCCCCTACAGGAAGCTGTACAAGCGGTACGCCTTCCTGCGCTGCGAGGAGGAGAAGGAGCAGTTCCTGTTCCACCTGCTGTCACTCAACGCCGTCGACTACTTCTGCTTCACCTGCGTGTTCACCACCATCAGTGAGACACGCACACACACGCACACATATATACAAGAAGGCACGCAGACACACAGACATGCAGGCACGCAAGCAAACATACACATGAGGGCACGTACGCACGCACACGCACGCATACATGCACACGTGCAGGCATGCTCGCACACGCGTATACACACATGGAGCAACGCAAACACATGCACACACATACACGCGCACGCACACACACAAAAATGTACACACGCACACACACGCCGGCACCAGTGCACACACTTGTGCCGGCACACACACACACACACACACAAAAGAGGCTGTGGTGCTCTCTCATCAGGACCGCCGTGTTCATGTGGTCCTGACCGCTGCTCTGTGTGTCCCTGCAGTGATCCCGTACCGCGCCGTCATCATCCCCATCAAGAAGCTGAGCAACACCATGACCACTTCCAACCCCTGGGTGTGTGTGTCCGGGGAGCTGGGCGACTCGGGGGTCATGCAGATCCCCAAGAACGTTCTGGAGATGACCTTTGACGTGAGTCTGACATCTCTCTCCCCCCCCACCCCCCCTCCGCCACGGACCGGGTCAGAACCCCCCTGGGTCAGTCCCCCAGAGTCAGTACCACAGTCAGTCAGGGGTCAGTCCACAAAGGTTTGAACCCCAGAGTCAGTACCCCCGGGTCAGAGGTCAGAACCCCAGGGTCAGAGACCCCCGGGGTCAGAGGTCAGAACCCCAGGGTCAGAGAACCCGGGCTCGAACCCTGCTTCAGAACGGAAGCAGGTCAACGCCCCTGATCCCGTGGTTCGTTGGAGGCTCAGAGCCGGTGTGTGTGTTGGTTTGAAACCCGAGACGAACAGCATGTCAGTGAGACGTCACTCACACATGGACGCGTGTGTGTGTGTGTGTGGACTCCCCCTGTGCTCATGTCATGCCAGTGCGTCAGCCATTTTGTCCTAACATTGTCTCCATTCCCCCCCAACCACAACCACCGCCCTCCAGTCTGCCTTCAGGCATCATACGCACATCTCCGCCATGTTTAAGGTACCAGCCCCCCCCTCCCCCACATCTCGCCTCCCTCCTCATCTCGTCTCCTCCCTCCTCATCTCCATGTCTCCTCACCTAACAGCCTTCACCCTAACAGACTCCTCTAGCTGCTCCTCTCTGTGTGCTGTCTGCCTGCTCCACCTAACACCGTCTGGGTGGTGTCCGAGTGCGTAGCGGGCGTGGTTCATGCTTCCACTAACACTAACACTCGTTCTAAGTTCACGGTGAGGCTCTCTCTGGGGAGAGTCTGAGCGGACTGTGGCTCTTTGGAGTCAGACACCTGTTGGTGACCTACTGGTGGGACGAGAGAGACGACAGAAAGAGACTGTAGATGACACGATGGCTGTGACTCCTCGTTTTCCCGATTTCTACTGAGAGGAAAACTGTGACTCCTCCTCCTCCTGTTTAGACTGTGACTCCTCCCCTACCTGTTTAGACTGTGACTCCTCCTCCTCGTTAAGACTGTGACTCCTCCTCCACCTGTTTAGACTGTGACTCCTCCTCCACCTGTTTAGACTGTGACTCCTCCCCTACCTGTTTAGACTGTGACTCCTCCTCCACCTGTTGTAGACTGACTCCTCCTCCTCCTTGTTTGGACTGTGATTCCTCCAGCTGCCTAGACTGTGGCTCCTCCTCCACCTGTTTAGACTGTGACTCCTCCCCCACCTGTTTAGACTGTGACTCCTCCTCCTCGTTGGTGTAGGCTGACTCCTCCCCGTTGTGCACACCGACTCCCCCCTGGTATGCACACTGACTCCTCCCCTTTGTGTGTTCAGTGCCAGAACCTGGGGAAGCTGACCTCCACTCAGCTCGGCCACGACAACGCCGGCCTGCTGGCCAAGTGGCTGGTGGACTGTGTGATGGTGCGCAACGAGATCACCGGCCACACCTACAAGTAAGTTAACCACACCCACATACAGGTAGAACCACACACAGGTATGTTAACCACACCTACATCCAGGTAGAACGACACCACCTGCAGGTAGAACCACACACAGGAAGACCCACCTACAGGGAGTACAACCTACAGGTACGTTAACCACACCCACATACAGGTAGAACCACCTACAGGTACGTTAACCACACCCACATACAGGTAGAACTACCTACAGGTACGTTAACCACACCTACAGGTACGTTAACCACACCCACATCGGGAAGAACCATCACACCTACTGGTAGAACCACACCTACATACAGGCAGAACCACCTACAGGTAGAACCACCACACCTACAGGTAAAACGTAGAAACACCTACAGGTAGAACATAGAACCACCTACAGGTAGAACGTAGAACCCCCTCCAGGTAGAACCACCTACAGGTAGAACCACTTAACCTACAGACCCGGTCTCCCTCCCCCTCCCCCAAGGTTCCCGTGCGGCCGCTGGCTGGGGCGCGGCGTGGACGACGGCAGCCTGGAGCGCGTCCTGATCGGGGAGCTGCTTGTCCCGGGGGCCGAGGAGGACTCTGGGAGGGGCAGCCGGACCCCCGAGCTGCAGAGGTCCCCCTCGCAGACCAGGAGGAGCAGCATCATGGCGGGACGCGGAGGGAGTCAGTACCTCTCTGTCTCTGTCTGTCTCTCTCTCTCTCTCTCTCTCTCTCTCTGTCTGTCTCTTTCTGTCTGTCTCTGTCTGTCTGTCTGTCTCTCTCTCTCTCTCTCTCTCTCTCTCTCTCTCTCTCTCTCTCTCTCTCTCTCTCTCTCTCTCTCTCTCTCTCTCTCTCTCTCTCTCTCTCTCTCTCTCTGTCTGTGAGTCTCTCTCTCTCTCTCTCTGTCTGTGAGTCTCTCTCTCTCTCTGTCTGTGAGTCTCTCTCTCTCTCTCTGTCTGTGAGTCTCTCTCTCTCTCTCTGTTTCTGTCTGTCTCTCTCTCTCTGTGTCTCTCTGTCTGTGAGTCTGTCTCTCTCTCTCTCTCTGTCTGTCTCTCTCCCTCTCACTCTCTCTCTCTCTCCCTCTGTCTCTGTCTCTCTCTCTCTCTCTCTCTCTCTCTGTCTCTCTCTCCCTCTGTCTCCCCCTGTCTCTCTCCCTCTCTGTCTCTTCGGGAGCAGGTTGCTCCAGACGAGCTGGCTGTCTCCTTGCATGGTTGTCACCAGGGTTAGGAGCCTGGCTCTTTGGATTTCCCACTCTGGTCCTGAGGGTCTTAAAGTCCTCACTCTGACCGGTCCTGTCCTGTCTTGCAGAACTCACTTCAGGACAAATCCAGGAGACCATCGGAGAGGCGGTGAACAACATCATCAAACACTTCCACAAGCCGGAGAAAGAGGTGGGTGTGTCTGTGTGTCTGTGTCTGTGTGTCTTTGTATGTAAACGTGTGTAATGTTCTGTGTGCGAACAGTTCTCTAAACTACAGCAGAAACTGTCAACAGCGGTAACAGCTGCAGTATGCAGCGTTATGTTGCGTTATGCCTTGTGAAGATCACATGATGAGGATTTCAGAGCTGCTCTCTGACCGCTTCATGAGTTGGTTTGATAGCCGTCTGCAGTAACGGCTTCTATATCAACGCCAAGCACTGAGATGGTGCATACCGCCCCTAAACACCTGCTAGGTCTCTCACTCTCTCTCTGTCTCTGTCCCTCTCTCTCTCTCTCTCTCTCTCTCTGTCTCTGTCACTTTATTTCTCTCTCTCTCTCTCTCTCTCTCTCACTCTCTCTCTCTCTCTCTCTCTCTCTCTCTCTCTCTCTCTCTCTGTGTACCCCCCCCCCCCTCTCTCTCTGTCTCTTTATCTCTGCCTGACTGTCATGTGCTCCTCTCGTCCTATCAGAGGGGCAGCCTGACCATCCTGCTGTGTGGGGAGAACGGTCTGGTGGGGGCCCTGGAGCAGTTCTTCCACCACGGCTTCAAGTCGGCCCGGCTCTTCCAGAAGACCGTCTTCGTCTGGGACTTCATAGGTAAAGTGGTTTCCCCAGCGCTGCTGTAGCGCCCCCTGCTGTCCCTCAATTATAAATAGCCATTATTGACTTATCATTTACTACCCTGTGTATGCTACAATATTGAAAGCATACATTATTATATATTACACCATTAGACAATAGTCTAAACAACTCTCTCTCTGTCTCTCTGTGTCTCTCTCTCTCTGTCTGTCTGTCTGTCTGTCTCTCTCTCTGTCTCTCTGTGTCTCTCTCTCTGTATGTCTGTCTGTCTGTCTGTCTCTCTCCCTCTCTGTCTGTCTTTCTGTGTCTCTGTCTTTCTCTCTTTCTCTTTGTCTCTCTCTCTCTATGTCTCTCTCTCTCCCTCTCTCTGTCTCTCTCTCTCCCTCTCTCTCTCTCCCCCTCTTTCTCTATGTCTCTCTCTCTCTCCCTCTCTCTCTCTGTCTCTCTCTCTCTCCCTCTCTCTCTCTCCACAGAGAAGGCTGTGGCCTACATGGAGTCATGTGACCAGATAGGGGACCTCCAGGAGACCCCCGAGCCGCTTGGGCTCACCTGTCACTCACTCTGTCGCTACGCCAACGCCATCAACTCCACCCGCCGCAGCATCGGCAAGGACGGGAAGTTCCAGCTGCTGGTGTGCCTCGGAGCGCGGTAGGTTACCACGACGACGGCGGACCGCTCCCGGAGCGTTGGGAACGGTCCGGAGATGTGAACACGGTGGGGGGGGAGGGGGAGACATGTGGCTCAGGGGGTGTAGCTAGGTTGCTAGTCCGGCCCCTCCTAGCGCGGGTGCTGAGGTGACGCCTCACCCTGACCCTTGCTCAGGGACACCTCGAGGAGCCGGAGGGTCGAACTAGCAACCTTCCGGGTTGCCAGCCAACCCGCTCTACCTCATGAGCCACCTGCCGCCCCCAGCAAACCATCGACGGAGCGACGCTCATCGGAGCGAAGCGTCTCTCCGTCCTGTCTGTATTCTGCTCGTGCTTGACTTCCTCTGCCCGCCCTGTCCCGTGCAGCGACCACCTGATGGACCAGTGGCTCCCCCTGCTCGTGGAGTGTCCCGTCCTGCAGCGCATGTACGACGACTCGGCCCTGCTGCGGGACCGCACCACCGTCAACACCCTCATCGGGGTGCTGGAGACCCTGCACCACTTCCACATCACCCTGGAGGCGTCCCTGGTCAAGGGAGTCGACCTTTGACCCCTGACCCTGCTGGGAGCGCCCTAACCCCTAACCTCTCCCCCCCCCCCCCCCCCCCCCCCAACAGACACACTGGATGGGCTCTCGGATGAGTCATGGGACCGAGGAAGGGAGGGGAGGAAGTATTGGTCGTTAAAGACAGCGGCACCGCAGCAGTATTGGGTCTGCTCTCTTGGAGAACATTAGAGAGACAGTTCTACTCTCCCGGGGATCGGAGACCTTTGGACCTTTAGAGAGACAGTTTGACCTTTAGAGAGACAGTTCTGCTCTCCTGAGGATCGGAGACCTTTGGACCTTTAGAGAGACAGTTGGACCTTTCGAGAGACAGTTCTGCTCTCCTGAGGATCGGAGACCTTTGGACCTTTAGAGAGACAGTTGGACCTTTCGAGAGACAGTTCTACTCTCCTGGGGATCGAAGACGTTTGAACCTTTAGGGAGACAGTTGGACCTTTAGAGAGACAGTTTTTCAGCCGAGGCCTCCTACGGTTCCGCTCCATAGACCATAGGGTCTGTGGATCATTGGGTCCATAGGGGGAAGATGGAGTCCCTCATCTCTCCTCTCTCTCTCCTCTCTCTCTCCTCCCCTCTCCTCTCTCAGGAGGGTAGCATGCCCAGGAGCCAATGTGCTGCGTGAGTTAGAGGAAGCACTGGTTCATCACAGAAGGAGACTGGAACACTTGACCATAGAGACTTTGCAGAGCCACCCCGGTGTGACTCTCTCTCTCGCACCTCAGAGCTGTGGTTCAAATAGCGTGGGTGTCACGGTTATATCTAGCCTCCACTTATTCAAGCTATCTGATTGGACAGGTGGCTTGTAGGCGGGGCTTGAGTTTGTGTGTGTGTGTGTGTGTGTGTGTTACAGTGATTTCAAGTGAAGTACCGTTTTATTTGAGGCTGTTTAATTTATTTTCTAATGCGTTCTACTGAGTTGTGTATGAGGGCAGATGTGTGTATCTGATTTTCCTTAACGGTACGGGAGAACACAATGGACTCTGTTACACAACAGAACCGTACGCACAACAAACAAACACTGGAGTGCGTTTTGAAGTCGAAGGACACTTCTCTGAGACCGTTTGCTTTTCAAACCTGTGTTGATATTCATGTCTTTGTCGTCTGCTGGCCCTGAGATACAAGATGCTATCAGCATCCAGCCCATCTCACTAACATTCATCATCCCTTCGATGTCAAACGACCCTTGTTTTAATTGTTTGTATCACTGGCGGGTAGGTATGGTTACCTAACGCGATCTTCTCGGACCACTGGGTTCTCTGTGAGTGTCTGTAGACATCCCGCATGACGCCGTTACTGTCCCATGTTTCTGGTCTACGTGAAGACCCGGTACCGCTCCCACGACCTCAGGACTAGGAGGTCCTGACCGGAGTGTGTTGGTCTGAAGGTCTGCTCTGACCGGGACCAGGAAGGAGGGGAACACACTGGACAACATCTCATTGAGTTACTACTTAAAGTGCAGCACGTGATGAGTTTGGTCTGTGAGACAAGGACACTGTGTTTTTAGTTTGTTCCTTAATTTGTACTGGATTAGTTGTTTTAGGAAGAAACCACTCAAACCATAGAATCTACAAATAACTGGGGTCTCCATTAATTCTCTCTCTCTCGTTCTGTCGCTCTCTCACTCTCTCACTCTCTCTTACTCTCTCTCTCTCTCACTCTCTCACTCTCACTCTCTCACGCTCTCTCTTACTCTCACTCTTCTCTGTGCCTATACATGAAGCCGATTACTCTGTGAAACGACAGGCCGGTTCTATATTTTAGTTTGTGTTTTAGGTGTGAGGTCATTCTTTTAATCTTTGAAAGTAACAGTTGAACCAAACCAGCAGCTATAGCCCCTGTTCTCTCCATGAGGTCCTGTTGCTCCTACAGACATACTGGGTTCCTGAAGGCGATAAACCTGAACGGAGCTTCAAGTAGGACCTGAGATCTATACTTTGAGATCAGTTTGTTATTCCTAGCCATCGGTGAGTGGAGTGACACGCTCTGAGAAGACCCGTTTGGAGTTGTATGCTTCGGTCTGAAACTATTTAGAAAATCTGTGCACTTGCCCGATAGGTAATTAATCCGGCCTGTCAATCTCAAGTGAGTGACTGCAACATCTCAATAGCAGAGAAAGCAAGGGAGGGCGGGAAGGAGGGAGGAGCGAGAATGGGACAGGATGTTTTTTTGAGTTTTATTTTACGAATCTTTTCTGCTCTCAGCAGCTGAGAGGACCTGACCTCTAGCTGAGAGGACCTGACCTCTAGCTGAGAGGACCTGACCTCCAGCTGAGAGGACCTGACCTCCAGCTGAGAGGACCTGACCTCTAGCTGAGAGGACCTGACCTCTAGCTGAGAGGACCTGACCTCCAGCTGAGAGGACCTGACCTCCAGCTGAGAGGACCTGACATCCAGCTGAGAGGACCTGACCTCTAGCTGAGAGGAGGTCACACTGTGACGACCACGTTACCACTGGACAGGGGATCTTGTTGTTGCTGTACATTTTATTGTTTTGCTCTGATATTTATTCATGTTTCAATAAAAAAATATCAAAAGCATGGATGAGTGACGTGTGTGTATCTTGGTCTGTTGTGGGATTGACTTTATTAAATTGTGAAAGCGCTTTTTTTCTTTTTAGTATTGAATATTGGAGGTAATGATATTAACTATTATAGAAGTTGTACATAGTCTGATATTTGTGCTATACGATCCTTTATAATTAGATTTCCAATAGCGCATCATTAATGTTGTCAACCGCTGTGTGAAACAGCGCCCACGTATGGCGTCTTCACGAACTCAACCTCGACTCGTCGACCATTTCCCGCGTATTCTCCCTCCATATATGGGCATGGTCCTGTCGACGTCACAGCCAGATGTAAATATCTCTGATTGAAGAAATTCAGAAAATGGAGGCGTGTGGATCGTGTACTGCGCATGCGTGAACGTCCCTACTACGGATTCCCCAGCAGACAGCGTTGACCCAGCGGGTCTGCAGCGCTATCGTTGACCGCGACACACTTCCAGGAGGAGGTTTAGTCCCAAAGTGTCTCATCGAGTCTCAGGCTCCTTCCCGCCACAAGGTACGTGCGTGTTTTCGTGGTTTTAACCGGGGAACTCGCATGTCAGTCCCACCACGCTGTTGGCGTGCAGCTCGGAAGTTTGGATCGATGTCTGGTTTTGGTTTCACTGATCGATGCGTTGGACCTCCTGACGCCCGCCAGCCTGCAGCAGGTCGCGGGTTCGGATCCACTGGGACCGGGAAGTGGTTGTTGAACAGCTCTGTAGTTTGGTTAGAGACGTTTAAAGGCTGTTCACACGGACGCGGTGTCTGACGCGCAGAGCGCAGTGTGTGAAGTGTTCTCCACGCAGTCCGTCTCCTAAGATTTCCAGGGTCCGAACCGCGGGGTTTAAACATTTTGTAAAGTAATCCAATTGAAGTGTAATTTCACGATGTTAAATGTAAGTTTTCCGCGGCGTATCTCCAGCAGAAGTTGTGGTTATCGAGTCGGAGCGTAAAAGGCGGTGCTGGGTGGGTGTGTTCCTGCGTCACGGCCGCCCAGCCACCATCACCTAGCCTCCCGCCTCCATCACCCAGCCTCAAGCCACCCGCTCCCTCCCATCCTAACCCCCAACCGATGGGACGATGGGAACGTTTTAAAGAATATATACATTTTATATATGCCCCGTTAATAAACTATACCCGATTGCATCTAAAATAAATAGTTCATAATTTGGTTTCTAGCAGGCCTCGATATCATCATCAAACATAGCGTGCCTATTTCCTTTTTTTGTTTTTTAATGCTAAAGCCGATCGCGAACAATTTCTTTCGCGCTGAAATAGATGTCCTCTCCTCGTGCAACACTTCTCCATCCCGTGGAGCACGTGGCGAGGATTCCATTGCATCAGCACCAGTGCTGTTGCTAAGGGCGGGGCAGAGATGCTGGGCTGGGGGCTCTCGTCCCGCCCCTAGACCAACAACCGCTGGAGCGTCCGGCGGGTGGAGAGTGAACCCTGATTAACGAGTTAACGATCACTAACGTTACTTTCAGTTTCATAATGACGGAACAGTTTTATATGCTGAATGTGGACAAACCGCTATGAACTGATCTGAATCCACTGAGGGACATTCTGGGCATCGTTTTTATATTGTGTTTATCTTTGATAATTTATACATTTCTAAAATATGTTTAGTGTATGATTCTATAATATAATTTATACATAATCTAAGATATCTTTCATACACTGCTTTACCGTGTGTCACCTGCATCGACTTATTCCTGTCATGTTGAGTGACAGTAGGGGGGGGGGGGGGGGGCGGGTCCTAGCGCGGAGGTAGATCCTGTGTAGCTCTCTGAGCGGCTCGGTGTTCCTGTCCTAGATGTTCGGCTTCCACAAGCCCAAGATGTACCGGAGCCTGGAGGGCTGCTGCATCTGCAGGGCCAAGTCCTCCAGCTCGCGCTTCACCCACAGCCAGCGCTACGAGCCCCACCTCCAGGCCTGCTTCAGGTGAGTCTGTCAGGCGGGGACCGAGGCCCCTGGGTGAGGACTAAGGCTGGGGGCCTGGGAGTGTGTGGCATGGGATATGGTCTTCTGCTTCAGCATGTTGGCCTTGTTCCACTTATTCTGTGTGTGTGTGTGTGTGTGTGTGTGTGTGTGTGTGTGTGTGTGTGTGTGTGTGTGTGTGTGTGTGTGTGTGTGTGTGTGTGTGTGTGTGTGTGTGTGTGTATGGATAGGAACTTTATTAATCCCTCGGGAAGGTTCCTTCAGGAAATTGCACTTCCAGCAGCAGCAAACACCATGTTACAAATAGAATAAGAGTAAAGAGCAACAAATATAAATGTGCAAAAATGCAAAAAATATGAATGTGTGTGTGTGTGTGTGTGTGTTGTAGCCTGGGAGAGGTGCGTTACGGGGACATCTGTAATGCCTGCGTCCTGCTGGTAAAGAGATGGAAGAAGCTCCCGGAAGGTTCGAAGAAGAACTGGAACCACGTAAGGCGTGTGTGTGCGTGCGTGTGTGCGTTCCCTATTCAGTGCACTCCTTGATAACCACAATGCAATGGTAAACAGTGCATCAATTATTTCTGAACTATATCCCATGATGCATAGCGGTTTGGATTGAATCGGCCTCATCCAATATAAATGCTTGACACGTGCAGGTTCTTTATGGGAATGAGCTGTCACATGGTGGGATTGTTTACGACTCAAATACACGTCACAGCCATTGATTTTCCCCCTGGTAACTATTAGTGTCCGAATCCCCATATATACTTGCTCCCTCAGTGGTGGGCTATATGGAGTTTAGGGATTACAGAACTTGAATTGAATTGGAACACTGCCCAAGACTTGTGCCGCCCTCTGATAGGACGAGAGGAGCAGAGCTCAGTCAGGCTGCTCTCTGATAGGACGAGAGGAGCAAAGCGCAGTCAGGCTGCCCTCTGATAGGACAAGAGGAGCAAAGCTCAGTTAGGCTGCTCTCTGATAGGACGAGAGGAGCAAAGCTCAGTCAGGCTGCTCTCCGATAGGACGAGAGGAGCAAAGCTCAGTCAGGCTGCTCTCCGATAGGACGAGAGGAGCAAAGCTCAGTCAGGCTGCCCTCTGATAGGACGAGAGCAGCAAAGCTCAGTCAGGCCGCTCTCTGATAGGACGAGAGGAGCAAAGCTCAGTCAGGCCGCTCTCTGATAGGACGAGAGGAGCAAAGCTCAGTCAGGCTGCTCTCTGATAGGACGAGCGGAGCAAAGCTCAGTCAGGCTGCTCTCTGATAGGACTCTTTGTTTTGGGGCCGATAACAGCTTTGCTCAAAGGCCCGCTGAGAGGTGCTCACTGTGTGTTCTCCCCCCTGCTGGGCTGCAGGTGGTGGACACCAAAGGGGGGTCCAGTCTGAAGACTGCCCTGAAGACGAAGAGGAGGAGGAAGAGTCGGCCGAGCCACCACAGCCGGGCGGAGAAGCACCTCAAAACACTGAGTAAGCTCCACACCGCACCGACCAATCAGAACACTTTCAGGACCTTAAAGCTGAAACCTTCACTTCTTGTTGAGTTAAGATGTGTTTCTCCCCCCCCCAGACTCCGACGCCCACAGCTCCTCCAGCACCTCCCCTCCACCGTCGCCCAGCTACAGCAACCAATCAGACGAGGGCTCGGACACGGAGGCCAGGCCTGGCCCCGCCCACTCCCCAGCGTTCAATTTCCTGGACCTCACCTACTGGAAACGGTAAGACGACCTCTCCTTCCTGTTGACCCTTTACCTCTCTCCTCTCTGTTTGACCTCTGGTCTCTATTTGTGACCTCTGGTCTCTATTGGGTGACCTCTCTGTTCTCTCTTTGACCTCTGTTCTATCTTTGACCTTTCTGGTCTCTACTGGGTGACCTCTGTTCTCTACTTGGTGACTTCTGGTCTCTATTTGACCTCTGACCTCTCCTCAGGCGACGTGTGTGCTGTGGCATCGTCTACGCCGGCCGCTACGGTGAGGTCATCATCGACCCCCAGCTGTTCAAACCGTGCTGTCGCAAGCTGCCCGTGGAGGTGGAGGAGCAGGAGGTGGAGCAGAAGAAGGTGGAGCAAAGGGTGGAGGAGGGTATGGATGAGCAGGAGGTGGAGCAGCAGCAGCAGAAGGTGGTGGAGCAGAAGTTGGAGCAGCAGAAGGTGGAGGTAGAGAAGATGGAGGAGGAGGAAGGGCACACTGAGACGGCAAGGAGCTCCCAGCTTCCTCAGGTCCAACAGGAAGTGAGTGTGAGTGAGTGACAGGAAGGAGATGAGAGACGTCAACGACATACACTTCCTGGATGCTGCAAGACCCTTAAGACATTTGAAGCTTTCCTATCTGAAGCTGCGGCAAACCTTTCTTTGTTTGGTTCGCGTTGGCCCCCAGGCAGCGCTGAAGAGTCTTGTGTGACTCGGGGGTTTTGGAGAATCGGTTTTGTTATTCTTGTGTTTAAGACGCTGGATCCCAGCAAGCGGCCAGACATTGGTTTACCTCCAGCTCGACCCCTTCACCTCCAGCAGGACACCTTGACCCGGGGACCTCCACCTTGATCCCGGGACCTCCAGCTCAACCCCTTGACCCGGGACCTCCACCTTGACCCCAGGACCTCAATCATGACCCCTTGACCCCCAGCACGACCCCTTGACCTCCATCTCGACCCCGGGACCTCCAGCTCAACCCCGGGACCGCCCAACACAACCCTTGACCCCTGGATGGGCTGGAGCGCCGTTCTTCCGACCACTATTTCTACGCAAATCACAGGAATAAGCTAAAAATAATTTTGTTGATGTGTTTGTTTGTGTAAGAACTTTTTTCGGTGTAGGAACGGTCCTCTCTTCCATAGAGGGCCGTTGCCCTGGCAATAGTCTCCGTTCCTCCAGAGAGGAAAAGTTTGAAAAGACCCAACGGAAATGATGAATCTGTAAGAAGAAAAAAAAAAAGACTGTAAAGACTCAAAGCATGACTGTGGATTGCTGTTCAGATGAATAAATTCATAGAAGAAGTCCCGGTTCACGATGGAAGCACAAACCAAATACCTAATCAGGGAACCATGCAGCAGCTATGGACAACACTTAACCTCGATAAGCTAAGATTCATTAAGTGGCTCACATGAATATTTGGTCTTAGGCCCCGTCCACACGGAGCCGAAACGGGCGAAAACGACCCGGTTTCTTTTAATGCGGTTCAGGAATATCTCTGTAAAGACGGAGTCATTGGGAAACGGCATCGAGCTGTAGGAACGCTGTAGTAAATATTCAAGGCGCTGGTTCTCCACAGAAAAAAGTGGAGCGCATACAGCGCTGTATACAAACATTCAGTCACGAGGAGAATCAACCTTTTAAATTGAGCAGAAATACTTTTTAAGATACAGTTAGTAATTAAATTTATCAAGGGGCTTTTTTAAAAAAAATAAATAAATAAAAAATAAATAAATAAATAAAAAATTCAACGTAACTGATGTCCCCCAGCTGGTGGGGACGGCTAATGACTTCATCGTTTGCGTTTCAGGCTTCCACACGAATCCTGGATTGGATGAGCGAATCAAACTCCAGGAGTTTTTATGATACAAACTGACGTTCAAACTGTTGTTTAGTTTTATCCTCCATGTGTGATGTGGAGGGGTGGTCACCAACCCTGAGAGCTACTTCATGGGTACTGAGTCATGCGAAGGGCACCCAGTTTGATACACTCTTATGAAATAACAAATTTGCTCAGTTTGCCTTTAGTTATATATTATTATTAATAGTTACTGATACTCATCTATGTGAAGACACTGATCATGTTAATGATTTCTCACAATAATTATCAACAATGACTTAAAAAAGGTGGGAAATTGTTGTTCAATAATGAGTAGTGCTATGTTAGAACAGGCCTGTGCCTCATGTGGCCCTTGGGCACCGTGTTGGTGACCCCTGCTCTAAACTATAAATGGTCTCATATAATAGAAGCGGTCGACCAGCATAGGTACTCTCACGCGTCATTTCACTCACTGATATCTGACGGATAGCTATGCCCATCAATATGCATTTAAATGGTTGCTCATGAAACTTTCTAATGTTGTAAATAGTTATTGTCTTGGCCGAGCGGATAGATGGAGCAGCATGGTGCATGAGGGCCTGCATGAGCTTCTAAAGGGTTGAGGAGCTGCTCAGCTTGGAGATATATTTTTGTACATACGGTGAATAAAGCAAACACAGGTGAATGATTCAGCGACAGCCCTCTTCTCGGACTTTCGTCACTTATAGTTATTTGAATAAGCTAGCTCTCCCTTTTCTTATGTATTGTTAAGATATTTGACGTCTTGTTGTCATGAAGCTGTCAAACATCACCCGCCACCAGGGGCCGCTGCAGACTTCACTATGTCAACCACAATATCTATTCTAGTGGTCATGTTCTTGTATATAAATTGCCAGACATTCATTCCGTCACTTTATTTTGTATTTTTTCCAAAATAACCTAAGACAATGCAGAATTATTTTTCTTCTATTTATTCATTTGCCAGTATTTTCACTTTTAATTGCAATCTTATTTCAATGAGTTAAAGATTTGGTGAAAAAAGTTGTATATTCCTGTCCTCTATTCTGTGTTGAGGTTAGATCAAATGTATTGGTTGTGTTAAAAGTCGCAGTATGTCATCATTGAACATAAAAACGTTTTTTTTTTGTCTTATGTATTTACTAATAAATAGGGGATCATTTATACTGTTATGACAATTAGGTTGCAGGATTTTGCATTCAGCGCAGTTTGATCCGGGATATTGTTATACGACGTGTTTCTATAAAGTCTGTCTTTTCTACACTCAGATTTGTACGCCTTGAATAAATGTTTGTGATGTTAGTGTTGAGTCTGGTTCTTCATTTTTCATGGTCCGACATGTTGGGTTGCAGAAGCATAACTTGGATTCCATTGAACAACCTTACACTTTTTATTGTGCACATGTGCACCGATGATCAGATGCCATATTATGAACATGACTTTGGTCCATGATAAACTCTGTGATGGAGGACTTGGTACAGTCTGTCCATGCGCACCTGCCAGGGACCCACACCTACGTGCACGTGTCCAGGTGTTGAGACCAGGTGACGTCATGTTGTGTCTCATCCCCTACCCCCCCCCCCCCTCCCAGCGGCTATAAAGAGGAGCGCGCGAGCACCGGCCGCGCCTCTTTAAAAGGCGTCTCGCGGTCGGCGGTCAGTCCCGGTGACGTCAGAGGGCCAAGACGGCGTGGTACTGGATCATCATCGCAGAGAACGGCGCCGATCAAAGACACGAGGTGGGTCCCCCTGCGGTCTGCGTCCCGGTCTGTCCACATCCCGGTTGTTCCACGTCTCGGTCTCACGGGGTTAATGACGCCTCCAGACACGTGTTATTGATCAACTCGACTTGTTCTGTGTTGTCAGCCGCGGTGATGCTCAGTCATCTGCAAACCGAGTCCGTCCAATTCTTCCGGTCGCGTCTTATTTTGATGTCGGCTCAACACTTAACTAACCGGGAGATGTTCTTTACAAAGTAGCCGCTTGGTGTCTCGCCTGTCTCCCGTCTCCTGAAGCTGCAGGGTGCAGGGTGTTATTGATGACGGGAGTCTGACTGCACGATTGGCAACTTTAACTGCAGAGTCACTCACGCGGTGGGCCAGACCTCGACCCGCACCCCGGGAGACCGGGTTCTGAACACGAGTCCACTTTGTTGGTCAACAGCGAGGATCTCGACATCATGGTGCAGCTGTCTCACTCCCCGTCCCGGCTCGTCGGCTCCGCGGCCGGGTGTCCCGTAGTGGGGGACCCCCCGGAGACCTACAGCCCGAAGACGGGCTCTCCCGGTGGCCTAAGCCCCCTCCACCTCCACCTGGAGGTGTCCACCGCCTACCAGGGCTACGACA
>NC_136937.1:6062244-6216162 GCF_949987615.1 Pollachius pollachius | reverse complement strand
GATTCAGATCATGACGAACTGATTCCAATTCCTCATGATTGGAATCATGAGGAATTGGAATCAGATCATTCGGAATGTGAATTTGAATCGATTTAATAACCACAACAAATGATTGCCTAGCTTGACTGAATTGCAATATATTCATTTCGCACTGTGGTGGTGAAATCATGTTTTTAAATGTTTTGGTAACCAAACCCTCATAGTTTCAATATGACTGCATTCATGGGCTGTGGCTGTGGTTTATCTCTACGTGGCATCAAACTCTCAGAAGAACCTTGCCAGGAGTCCCACTCTGAAAACGTTAAACTCAGTCACTCTTTTGCATCAAAGCAAACCGTCCTTCTCAAAGTGGAGGCTTTCTGGCTGTTTGACCATAAACTGACTGCAGGTGTAGCATGCTCATCTGAACCTTTACAAAACTGTCTTCTCACAGGACTAGACAGTAAGCCACTTGGGCCTGTGTTTTTCTATGGTCTGCATTTGAAATAATGAACCCTTTCCACATGTATGACCAATCTTCTCTTTGCAGAAGAAAGGGAAGAAAGCCAAAGGATCCCAGAGTCTCAAACTGGTGTGTTTCGCACCAATGATTCATATCTTCATGGCTTATTCGGTTGTCGGGTAAACAATGGGTTCAGTTTTGAGTTTCTTTGACAGGCTGCCATCGTGGACGCCCCCTTAGAGGTGTTCAACTCTCAGGCGGTCCTGCCCAATGACCCGGTTCTCAGGAAACAACAATTGGAAGTCCTGTTGCACAAAATCCACGGCTCCTTCAGTTTCATGCAGGTACGATGATTCAGACTGATGTGGTCATCGGTAGACTGGTGTGCTCATCAGTAGACTACATTTACATTACCATTCAGGGCATTTAGCATAGTGCCAGGACGTACAACATACAATAAGTACATAGGAGGGCGTAATGGGGAGGCTATGCAGAGTCCAGGGGAACTCTGAACAAGTGAGTCTCGAGTCTTTTGCGGAGTTGGTGAGTGACTCGGCGGTCCTGACATCGGCCCGGAGCTCGTTCTACCACAGTGTTTATCTAGATTTAGTTTACTTCAAAGTTCAGGCCGCTGTTGCACGTCAACCCATCTGGACGTGTTGGGTTGCTCCTGACTCTGGTGTCCCTCAGGAGTCTCATCTGGATCCCGAGGGGTTCCCCATCGATGGACACGCTCGCCTGGGCTGCAGAGCGTCTGGTTCTCCCTCTCTTCTTGGTAGCTCACACACGCTTGGATGTCCGTCGGATTCAGTTTCCTATTTGTCAAACTCTTTGACACAGTTTTCCGCTGCAGAAGCGAAGCAGGAGGTGATTAAAAGCCCGATAGATGTGATTAAAAGCCCGATAGAGGTGATTAAAAGCCCGATAGAGGTTCTTCCGGAAATTATGCAGGTAAGCACCACACATTCACACAGAATTGGCATCATTTGGTTTTGGTCGCCACTTATTTTAGTGTCTTTTTGTTCTTGTTCTTTCCAGTCCACTCCCCTGCCTGCCAGACGCCTGGAGCGCAGAGCCAGTTTGACCAATGGAGAGCAGGCTCTGAACTTATGTGACCTCAGTTTCCCTGCAAGAGACGTTTCTAACGTAAGGACCGTTGCGCTGTCTCGGCGTTGTCCCACCATGTCGTTTGTGTCGGGCAACACCTGTAAGATGTGGTGCTTTCCATCAGGAGTCTCTGCAGCTGGACGACCAGCCCCTGGTATCTTCTCCGCTGGTCTCTTCTCCGCTGGTCTCTCCAACCCTGGTCTCTCCTCCACTGTACCGGCGCGACTCGGTCAACTCCGTCTCCCCCGAGAACCGCAGTCTCCCACGGGTAAACGTCTTACTGCGACCGCCGTTAACGGCAGCTTTATATCCGAGGGAACATGGCTGCACAAATCCATTGTGTGTTATTGAGGGCGTTCAGCAGACGATCTTCATAAAATAATTTGTCAGAGAAACAACACTATATATTGCTGTCGGTACAGTAAGGATGCTCATAGTACCAAGTGCCAAGCACCACCAATCGCTAGGTTAACTAACCCATTCCCTGTGTACAACAAAGATAGCTAGGATAAGATGCTACACGATTTTTAAGTGCAGGATGTACAACATGCAGTAAGTGAGCAAGAGGGATGTGGGGCTGTAAGGGGGGTGTGGGGCTGTAAGGGGGGTGTGGGGCTGTAAGGGGGGGGTGGGGCTGTAAGGGGGGGGTGGGGCTGTAAGGGGGGTGGTTCATGCTGGTCTTCCCTCTTGGAGAGGAACCCAGCGTTGGTACTCCTCCATCGAGTTACATCTCCGTCTGTACCCTCTCAGACTCCGGTGATGGACTCGGGGAAACAGTCCCCCTGTAACGGGGTGTCCTCCCCCTCCGTGACCCCCCAGGGTCACTCGTTCTCCACGCCACCGGCCCGGCGTGCCCTGATCGCTGACCAGTTCCAGTCGGTGAGTCGCCGCCGACGCGGTTCCGGCCGCTCTGACATGACCCGCGGTGGCCGCCACTCTGAGGCAGGTGTTGTAGAAGCCTCCCGTGACGCTGGTGGTATGTGTTGTCCTTCAAATAAATGTAAAGGCAGCATTTGACTCAGGAGGTAAAGCTGTTCGGCTGGTAACCGGAAGGTTGCTAGTTCGATCCCCGGCTCCGTCTAGCGGAGTGTTGAGGTATCCCTGAGCAAGGCACCTCATCCTGACTGCGCCTGACGAGCTGGCTGACGTCTTGCATGGTTGACTCCGCCGTCGGTGTGTGTGTGTGAATGTTCGGCAATATTGTAAAACGCTTTTAGTAGCAACTGGTTAGAAAAGCGCTGTATACATGCAGTCCTTTTACCATTTATAGGTTTTCAAGGTAACCGGATCTCCGACCGGGCAGTCTCCGACCGGGGAGTTGGGCTACGAAACGGGGACCAGCTACAACACGGCCAGCACCCAGACGCCCCCAGAGTTCGCCCCCTCAGACGACGAGCCCCAGTCCGGTACGGCGTTCTGTCTCTGTTGTGTAGCGTGGTGTTCACGATAGTGAACACCAGTCTGTAGACTGTAGTTTGTAGTTCTACAGTGACTCTAGTTTGTAAGTGTCTTGAGACTGTAGTGTGTAAGTGTCTGGAGACTGTAGTGTGTAAGTGTCTGGAGACTGTAGTGTGTAAGTGTCTGGAGACTGTAGTGTGTAAGTGTCTGGAGACTGTAGAGTGTAAGTGTCTGGAGACTGTAGAGTGTAAGTGTCTGGAGACTGTAGTGTGTAAGTGTCTGGAGACTGTAGTGTGTAAGTGTCTGGAGACTGTAGTGTGTAAGTGTCTGGAGACTGTAGTGTGTAAGTGTCTGGAGACTGTAGTGTGTAAGTGTCTGGAGACTGTAGTGTGTAAGTGTCTGGAGACTAGTGTGTTTAGTGTAGTGTCGGTGATGTCCTTTTGTAAGTGTCTGGACTGTAAGTGTAGTGTTGGTAGACTGTAGTTTGTAAGTGTACAGTGTATGTCGTCTCCTGCAGCGTACCAGTCGGACTACCCGGTGGATGGCGGCGGTCAGGTATTTCTGTCCCCCAGCCAGCCCAGCGCCGGGCGGTCATACCACGGCAGAGGCTACGCTAGAGGTACGCCGCGGGGGAACAAGGGCCCCACTTACTCCTCTCGCTCTCCCTGGTGGCTGCGAGGTAGCTATGGGTTTTCACTCTTCTCCGCTCGTCACTCTTCTTCACTCCCCTGAATACGCTTGCTTCTGCACCTTAAGGGACGGCTGCTGTCCTCTCTCTGGCTTACTGCTGCGGCCCTCTCTCTAGCCAAGTTTTTTTTGGCTTTTTTGGTTTTAATTCGGTTTTGAAGTTTATTTTATTTATGTTTGGCAGTTCATGTGTCAATATAAAAATAAAAGATAATTGAATGCTATGGTCCAGTCAGAACTTAAGGTTGCTCTGAGACTCGTCCAGGGGGTTTGACCTTCACTAGTCCAGGGGGTTTGACCTTCACTAGTCCAGGGGGTTTGGCCTTCACTAGTCCAGGGGGTTTGACCTTCACTAGTCCAGGGGGTTTGACCTTCACTAGTCCAGGGGGTTTGACCTTCACAGTTGTTTCTCCTCTCCCCAGGACCGGCCTTCGTTCAGGGGGTTCCCCACAGAGAACCCGGAACCCTGCTGTATGGAGCCAGGGTAGGTTCTCCGTCCACCGTGGTAGGTTCTCCACCCCTCAGATTGGCTGTGCCAAGGCTGTGATATGAGAAGTTATAGCTGCGTGTTTCACCCAGAAAGAAGCGCTATGTTGGGCTTCCATAACCTCAGTGTGTGTACAGGGTACTCAGCCAAACTAGTCAGAGTTGTAGCGCACACCTAAAACATCTTTACCTGTACTTAGTTACCAAGACCCCGTGAATGGTCTTGAGAACCGTTTGACGGGTGAACCCATCAGTCACTGTTTGACAGCCGAAAACTGCATTTGGTTACCAACTCTCACTTTAGTCATTCTTGCAGGATTTCTTTTTTCTAGTTTGGATTTCTAACTGATCCAAAGAACTGTAGCCTAAATGTTCCTCCACACTACCGATTTTGCGTAGAAGCACTCTTTATTACCAAAAATGCGTTGTGCCCTAAATGTTATTTCCTGCCGTCAACATGTCATTTCCTGTTTCCCAAGGAGTCTGTTTTCCAGCACGGCTACAGGCGAGGAGGGGCGGCCAGACACAACTCCAGCGGTGAGAGAAACCACAGTCTAGACCTTTCCTCCACTTGGCTTCTAAATGTCTTGCTACTTTGTGAAATGAAACTGAACCAGTAAACCATGACCTCGTTAAGTAGACCCAAACGTTTCAAAGGAAAACCGAACCAAGACGCCAGGAAAGCCGGATCTAGAGAGGGCGTCGTCTAACGGCCACTTGCTCTAGAGGGGGCGCCGACTAACGGCAATTGGATTTCTAGAGGGGGCGTCGTCTAACGCTTTGGGGGGGGGGGGGGGGGGGGGGGGGGGGGGGTTGGTTCTTTTCTGACCACCATAGAGTGGTCAGGGATCCACGTGTCGTGTTCTTATCTCTTTAGGTTGGAGCGACTCCTCGCAGGTCAGCAGCCCCGACCGCGACGGGGTGTACCCCCTCATGGACTCGGGGCACGGCGACTCCCTGTCGGTCTCCACCCTGGAGGTTCCGGTCACGCCCCATCATCACCACCACCACCACCACCCCCAGCAGCAGCAGCAGCACCATCCCCAAGCCCACACCCAACCCCAGCACCAGCCGACCCTGCTTCCCGTGCCGATGTACCCGTTGACCCAGCCAATCCGCGTGGCCTTCACGGCCTCCCGCACGGCCAACTTCGCCCCGGGGAACCTGGACCAGCCCGTGGTGTTCGACCAGCTGCACACCAACGTGGGCGAGACGTACGACGCCCGCGTGGGCCGCTTCACCTGCCCGGTGGCGGGCGCCTACGTCTTCCTCTTCCACATCCTGAAGCTGGCCATCAACGTGCCGCTCTACGTCAACCTCATGTGCAACGACGAGGTGATGGTGTCGGCGTACGCCAACGACGGCGCGCCGGACCACGAGACGGCCAGCAACCACGCCATCCTGCCGCTGTACCCCGGGGACCAGGTGTGGCTGCGGCTGCACCGCGGCGCCATCTACGGAAGCACCTGGAAGTACAGCACCTTCTCAGGGTTCCTGCTCTACCAGGACTGAGGACCCCATGGGTCCACCAGGACCTGGCCCCTCCTCGGCCTCCTGCTCTACCAGGGCATGGGGGACCCTTCTCAAGCTCCCTGCCGTACCTGGATGAACGGCGCCTTAAGCTTCCTGCCATACCTGGAAGAACAGGACCTTCTCAGGCTTCCTGCCGTACCAGGGCAAGGAGGTACTGCACCTTCTCGGGCTCGGGCTCCACCAGGACTGAGGCTCTGTGTGGGGAAACGCGCACACAAACAATTCTGTGCTAAGATGTCGCTAAGCTTTGGCATAGTTTGCGCTTCTTGATCCAGCGGTGTGGAGGTGTCCACCGGCAGAAAAAACAGGACTTGACTGCTCACTCCGGGCCTTCATGAGTTGATGGTGTTTACGGCCGTGTGTCCCTGTCCAATAGTGCCAGGGTTCCTCCATAACACGGGCCTGATGGCTCCAGGTGTTGGTGCTCTCATGTCACTACCTGGTCAGACCATGAGTGGGTGACTCCACTGAGACCTCTGCTGTAACTTTACAACTGTGCCTTTCCCCCAAAATGGCTCGCTGATGACTGATTGGCTCACTGATGAGATTGGCTTGCTGATGACTGAATTATGGCTTTATTTATGGAACTTGAGTGAAACAGACTTTAGAAACAAGCGCTTAGCTGTGATGCTAAACTTAGACATGTCTGTTAAGTGTCCTGCGTTTGTGTATGAGCGATGGCACATGAGAACGGTGGGGGTGGGTCCTTGGTGATGGGTGTTGGTGTTTGAACACATAATTGCACCAAAGAGGGCTACAGCAATGCATTGTGGTCCGTTGATGTGCCTGAATAATAAAGATATAAAAATACAAAGCGGCATCGATTTTTGTGCTTTTTTGTACTCTTGGAGCTTGTCTTGCACACAGGAAAATGGAAAAAATATATTTATCTTTTTTGAAAATATAAAAATGAATAACCTGAAGCAGGGGCGTAGGAATGAGTTCAACATTGGGGGGGACACATATCGGAAACCTGACAGATCCGGTATAATTTTTAGGTGGGACAAATGCGCCTGTCTCCGATATTGGAGGGGACACGTCCCCTCCGTCCCCCCCGGTTCCTACGCCCTTGACCTGAAGAAAATACTAATATAATGTACCTCACATTAGCACAATTTCTAATGCATATACATTTCTGAGAATATGGCGGGACTGGATCGCTGTGGAGTATCGTCATCTAGAGTTCACTGTAATGTAACTTATTTAATTTAGACTTCATTATTGTAACTAACTTGATTAGACTTCACTGTAATACAGCTGTTAACCAGCAGTGAATCGGCCCGCCGCCAGGGGGAAGTGCCTCAGACCGCCGCCAGGTGGCAGCACTCTAATCAGCCAATCAAAGAGCGAAGCGAAGAAGAGCAAACGTAAACTCCGTTCGCTTTGCTTTCCGTCCACCGATCGCCGGTACACCGGGGCAGGGCCAGGATAGTCAAACCGTCAACATCCAGGACCCTCCGTATAGGTCCTTTATCGTCTGCTGTGTTCGGGGTCTTCAGAGCGGACTGTAGTCTCCAGCCATGGACCCGAACCGGATCATGACGGCGCTGAAGGGGACCATCGACCCCGGGCTGAGGCGGGCGGCGGAGACCGAGCTCAACCAGGTAGGTCCTGGTCATAGTCCTGGTCCTGGAGAACGAGCTCAACCCGCTAGGTCCTGGTCTTAATCTAGGTCCTGGAGACCGAGCTCAACCAGGCAGGTCCGGTCCGGGTCATCGTCCGGGTCCTGGAGCCCAGCAGGATGCTCGGACCACGGGTCACGCCAGGCCGGGTTCTGGAGGCGGATCAGGGGACTTGTGGTCCAGCAGATGATTTAGATCCAGATGTTATTGTTGGTACAGAGCTGAGGAACTAGAGGAAGACTCGTTTTGAACAATAGGAAACTGACGGCGTGATCCATCACACTGACGTGTCTGAACCTCGTCCATCATGACCATCATCACACCGACTTGTCCATCGAACCTCGACTGACCATCATCAAACCGACACCACATCGCTGACACGGATCAGTCCCTCCTATGAAACAGCGTTTCAGTTGTTTTAAGGTTTAAAGGGCCTCTGGGTTAGTGTTTACTTGTGTTCACGGACAGCAGCAGCTGGTGGGTTATCTGCTCTTTGATAATAATACGTGATAATCAGAGTTCTGACCGATAGGTCACACTGCATCGGACTATATCTCATGAAAAGATTCACCATCCTTCACTGTTGAAACTAATGTTCAGCAATCCAAGGACTACTTTCCGATGAAGCTCTCTCTGCCTCTCAGGGTCAGGGGTTTTAGAGGGACGAGTTTGGAGGAAATGCATGTTGGCCATTTTAACTTATTTAGTTTTGGAAATATCCCCATTAAAGCTCTGTTTGTGTGTGTCTCTCTCTATGTGTGTGTGTGTGTGTTTGTTTATTTCCGATTGATCTGTAGGAGTGTAAATGTCTTTGTATTTTGTGCATTTTGTGTTAATTTGACGTGTGTCTGTGTGTCAGTCCTTTAAGATCATCCAATTCGCGCCCACGCTGCTCCAGGTCATCATGTCGGACATGGTGGAGTTCCCCGTCCGTCAGGCCGGTGAGAGCAGACTCGCGTCTCAACACATGACACCAACACAGTGGGACTGGAGGACGGCGTACCTTAACCTCAGTAATACTGTCTGTCTGGCTGTCTCTGTGTTTGTGTGTGTGTGTGCATCTGGGCCTGCATGTGAATGTTTGTGTGTTTGTTTGTGCATGCCTGTGTGTGTGTGTGTGTGTGCGTGTGTTGGTGCATGCCTGTGTGTGTGCTTGTGCATGCCTGCTTGTGTGTGTGTGTGTGTGTGTGTGTGTGTGCATGTGTGCGTCCAGCCGCCATCTACCTGAAGAACATGGTGAGTCAGTACTGGCAGGACCGCGAGCCTGCGCCGGGTCAGGTGACCTTCCCCTTCAACATCCACGAGAACGACCGGCAGCAGATCAGAGAGAACATCGTTGAGGCGGTCATCCAGAGTCCTGAGAGCATACGGTACGCACAACGCACTCACTCTGATCCAGAGCCCCGAGTCCGTACGGTACGCACAACGCACTCACTCACTCACTCAGATACTCACTCAGTAAGACATCCCCCCCTTGGGCCTTTAACCTGATAAACCAGCTCAGATCACAGATGTTTTATCATCAAAATAAACCGGCAGAACTGGGTGAACTAGTCTGATGGTTAAATTCCTGTGTCCTCCTCCAGAGCCCAGCTGACGATGTGCCTTCGAGCAATCATCAAGCACGACTTCCCGGGTCGCTGGACGGGCGTGGTGGACAAGATCGGCGCCTACCTAGGCTCCAACAAGAGCAGCAGCTGGTACGGCAGCCTGCTGTCTCTGTACCAGCTGGTGAAGACCTACGAGTGAGACACACACACACACACACACACACACACACACACACACACACACACACACACACACACACACACACACACACACACACACACAGACACAGCCTGCTGTCCCTCTACAAGCTTGTGAAGACCTACGAGTGAGGCTGTCCAACAGAGAGACGCTGGGACTACACAATGCACTCAAACGCACATCACTAACACAATGTTCAACGCCAATGTTCACAATGTTCAACGCCCAAGCAATGCCGGAACAACGCTCACACAACGCTGGTACTCTGTGTGTTTCTGTCTGTCTGTCTGTCTGTCTGTCTGTGGGTATGTGTGTGTGTGTGTGTGTGTGTGTGTGTCAGGTACAAGAAGCCTGAGGAGCGGGGGCCCCTTCTGGCGGCCATGCAGCTGTTCCTGCCCCGTGTCCAGGCGCTGCTCTCCCAGCTGTTGGCCGACGCCACGGCCGCCTCCGTCCTCATCCAGAAGCAGATTCTCAAGATCTTCCACTCCCTGGTGCAGGTAGGGGGCGGGGATCTGGGGTCATCCTCTGTTTATATGTGTGTGTGTGTGTGTGTGTGTGTGTGTGTGTGTGTGTGTGTGTGTGTGTGTGTGTGTGTGTGTGTGTGTGTGTGTGTGTGTCAGGTACAAGAAGCCTGAGGGCCGGGGCTCTGGGGTCATCCTCTGTTAGTGTGTGTGTGTGTATGTGGGGGGGGGGGGGGGGGGGAGGCTGTGTGTTTTTTGTTTATTTCCCATTCATATGTAGGAGTATAGATATCTTTGAATTACCATTTGCAGTCCATTTGACGTGTGTGTGTGTATGTGTGTGTGTCTCTCTGTGTTTGTGGATCTGTGTGTGTGTGTGTCTGTGTGTGTCTCTGCCTCTGTGTGTGTGTGTGTGTCTGTATCTATGTGCGTTTGTGTGTGTGTGTGTGTGTGTGTGTGTGTGTGTAGTTCTCCCTCCCCCTCCAGCTCATCAACAACACTGTGATGACACAGTGGATGGAGATCCTACGAGCTGTCATGGACCGGGACGTCCCGCCGGTAAGACACGCACACACAATCACATAGACACACACACACACACACACACACAGTGTCAAAGAAAAAAACATACACGGTCACCCACACACACTGTCACGCATACACACACAGATACAAACACACATGCACATGGTCACACACACAAAAACACACACACAAACACACACGTTCATGCACACACACGGTCATGCGTACAAACACACGCGGTCAGGCATACGCACATACAAACACACATGCATGCACACATATGTTCATCACCACAGAATGCATCACCACAGAATCACTGGTATGAAGCACTGGGAGGAGAAGGTGAGGACATCTGGCTGACCTTTGACCTCTCTGGCTGACCTCTGACCTCCTCACTGACCTCTGACCTCTCTGGCGGACCTCTAGACTGGGTAGCCCCGCCCATTCTGCCGGCGATTTGATTTCGCCCTGCAGAAGGGTCTGGAGAATAACAATACATTTCTTTCTATTTCCGATACGTTTTTGCGGGAGCCAATCACCTAGCTGGCTTTCCCCTTGGCGCGCTATTGGCTGGTTTAACACAATGACGACAGGGAAGTGACGGCAAAGCAGCCAATCGCGTACAGAGTCAGTTGAACTAGGACCGTTGATCACGCCTCTTGTGCTGAAGAAAATGACAGCAGCCTCCCCAGACCGCCGTGCAATCTACGATTGAGCTTGGTCTGGCAAAAGCCAGGCTAGCGGTCCTCCTCACTGACCTCTGACCTCTTTCTCTGACCTCTGACCTCTCTCGTCTTATCACGATCACTCTCACGATTCCTGATAATTCTCCAGGGGTTTTCCTCGGTCCTTACTGTTGAATTTGCGTGCGGCCAGAGCCTCGTCCCTCTCATCGGTTCTCATTCTCCTTGACTTGTCTGCAGCATTTGACACTGTGAACCACCAGATCCTCCTCGCCACTCTCGCCGAGCTTGGCATAGCTGAATCTTCCCTTTCCTGGTTCACGTCCTACCTGATGAATCGCACTTATCAGGTAACATGGAATGGCTCCTTGTCCAAACCTTGCACGCTTGATACAGGTGTCCCTCAAGGCTCTGTACTGGGGCCTCTTCTGTTCTCCCTCTACACCAGATCTCTGGGCTCTGTAATTACATCCCACGGCTTTTCCTATCACTGCTATGCTGACGACACTCAGCTATTTCTCTCCTTTCCCTCATCTGACAAAGCCCTGATTGCAACACGCATATCTGAATGTCTGGCAGAAGTCAGCACCTGGACAACTGCCCATCACCTGAGGCTTAACCTCAACAAGACTGAGCTCCTCCTAATACCAGGGAAAGATTGCCCACTCATGGACTTACTGGTCACTGTTGAGAACATCACTGTATCTCCTTCTCCAACCGCCAAAAACCTTGGTGTAGTGTTGAACAATCAGTTATGCTGCACCGCAAACATCACTGCGGTGGCCCGATCCTGCAGATTTGCACTTTACAACATCCGCAGGATCCGGCCCTTCCTCACAAGGGAAGCAGCTCAGCTTCTAGTCCAATCACTGGTCATCTCCCGCCTCGACTACTGCAACTCGCTCCTGGCTGGACTCCCTGCCTCTGCGATTAAACCCTTGCAGCGCATCCAGAATGCGGCAGCGCGCCTCGTGTTCAACCTACCAAAGTTCTCACATGTAACCCCCCTCTTCTGAGACCTCCACTGGCTCCCTGTAATAGCTCGCATCAGATTCAACATGATGGTACTGGCATACAAGGCAGTCGATGGAACTGCCCCTGCCTACCTCCAAGCATTAGTAAAGCCACACACCCCAGCTCGATCCCTCCGCTCAACTACCTCAGCTTGACGTCTGGTACCGGCATCGCTAAGAGCAAGCAAAGGTCGATCAGCGAAGTCACAACTTTTCTCTGTTTTGGGACCTCAGTGGTGGAACGAGCTCCCTACCGATGTCAGTACCGCAGAGTCGCTCACCAGCTTCCGCAAAAGACTCAAAACTCACCTGTTCAGAGTTCATCTCGACTCTGCATAAAAACCAATGCACAGCCACCATTGAATGTTGTACGTCCTGGCACTTGTACATTGCACTTATTCAAGGTACTTAATTGTGTAGCATCTACATTAGCTGCTATCGTTGCTTTACACGGGGAATGGGTTAGCCTAGCGATTGTAATACTTGCACTTGGTTCTATGAACATCTTTACTGTACCGACAGCGATATATTGTTTCACTTCTTATGACAAATGTACTTATTGTAACAAATGCACTTATTGTAAGTCGCTTTGGATAAAAGCGTCTGCTAAATGCCCTAAATGTAAATGTAATGAATTTCTGAACCGTTTTGGAGTTTTAGCGATTCCATAACAAGCGATTATTTGACTCTTTTGACTCTCTGCCTGACCTCTGACCTTCTCACTGACCTCTGACCCCTCTGGCTGCCCTCTGGCCCCCAGGAGACCCTTGAGGTGGACGAGGACGACCGGCCCGAGCTGGTCTGGTGGAAGTGTAAGAAGTGGGCGCTGCACATCATCACCCGCCTGTTTGAGAGGTGAGCCCTCCTCCAGGGTGGGGTTAGAGGATCCCTGTCCTTCAGGGTGGGGTTAGAGGATCCCTGTCCTCCAGGGTGGGGTTAGAGGATCCCTGTCCTCCGGGGTCGGGTTAGAGGATCCCTGTCCTCCGGGGTGGGGTTAGAGGATCCCTATCCTCCGGGGTGGGGTTAGAGGATCCCTGTCCTCCTGGGTGGGGTTAGAGGATCCCTGTCCTTCAGGGTGGGGTAAGAGGTTCCCCCGCCTCTAGGGTGGGGTTAGAGGATCCCTGTCCTCCTGGGTGGGGTTAGAGGATCCCTGTCCTCCTGGGTGGGGTTAGAGGATCCCTGTCCTTCAGGGTGGGGTTAGAGGATCCCTGTCCTTCAGGGTGGGGTTAGAGGATCCCTGTCCTCCAGGGGGGGGTTAGAGGATCCCTGTCCTCCAGGGTGGGGTTAGAGGATCCCTGTCCTTCAGGGTGGGGTTAGAGGATCCCTGTCCGTCAGGGTGGGGTTAGAGGATCCCTGTCCTTCAGGGTGGGGTTAGAGGATCCCTGTCCTTCAGGGTGGGGTTAGAGGATCCCTGTCCTCCGGTATGGGGTTAGAGGTTCCCTGTCGCCCTTCTGGGTGGGGTTAGAGTTTCCTGATATCTGAATGGATCTACAGAGGGGGTTTGATACAGTCCTCAACTTCTTGTCCTCATGTGTTTGGGAGCGTAGGTACGGGAGTCCCGGGAACGTCACCAAGGAATACTGTGAGTTTGCGGACTTCTTCCTCCGGACGTATGCAGTGGGGATCCAGCAGGTAGGAGGCTGCCGGACATTTAGCACTTAGCAGGACATCTTAACACTCTTTAAAGGATGAGGACTAAAGGTGTGTGTGTGTGTGTGTGTGTGTGTGTGTGTGTGTGTGTGTGTGTGTGTGTGTGTGTGTGTGTGTGTGTGTGTGTGTGTGTCCGTCCAGGTGCTGCTGAAGGTGGTGGATGAGCACCGTCAGCGGCGCTACATCACCCCCCAGGTGCTTCACCAGTCTCTGAACTACCTGAGCCAGGGGTTGTCCCACTCGCTCACCTGGAAACACATGAAGCCTCACATGCAGGTACCACCACTGCTCTGACTCTGTTTTGTCCTCCAATCATGCGTGTTCTCGTTATGTCTCCTCTAATCACGTGTGTTCTCGTTATGTCTCCTCCAATCCCGCGTGTTCTCGTTATGTCTCCAATCACGCGTGTGCTCGTTATGTCTCCTCCAATCACGCGTGTGCTCGTTATGTCTCCTCCAATCACGCGTGTTCTCGTTATGTCTCCTCCAATCACGCGTGTTCTCGTTATGTCTCCTCGAATCACGCATGTTCTCGTTGTGTCCTCCAATCCCGCGTGATCTCGTTGTGTCCTCCAATCACGCGTGTTCTCGTTATGTCTCCTCCAATCCCGCGTGTTCTCGTTATGTCTCCTCCAATCACACGTGTTCTTGTTATGTCTCCTCTAATCCCTTGTGATTTCGTTGGCTCCTCTAATCCTTTCTGATCTCGTCGTCTCCTCCAATTACGCATATTCTCGTTATGTCTCCTCCAATCATGCGTGTTCTCGTTATGTCTCCTCCATTCACTTGTGATCTCGTTGTCTCATGTAATCCCACGTGATCTTGTGGCCCCAGACCCTGTGCCAGGAGGTGGTCTTCCCTCTCATGTGCTACAGAGATGAGGACGACAAGCTGTGGCAGGAGGACCCGTACGAGTACATCCGCGTCAAGTTCAGTAAGGGCGCACGCACGCACGCACGCACAAAGGCATGGATGCACACAAGCACATACACACACCGTCACACACGCACATAAACAGACGCGAACACATATACACACATAGTGATCCCCTAGTGTCTTCACTCTGTGGAGTCATGTGAGGTCAACAGAACATTGAGCCAGGACCTCACATAGGGGGCCCTCTAGTGGTGGGCCTGAGAAGTGCATCTTGCCTTTAGACTAACATGGCTCCTTCTCCGTGTTTCAGACCTGTACGACGACCACGCCCTGCCTGCCAACGCCGCCCAGAGCCTGCTGTGTAAAGCAGCCCGCAAGAGGAAGGAGGTGGGAGCTCACGGCCGTTAAGATCAACTAACAACCGCTGGAACCAGAATATGTCTTATGTTACAACTACCATTACACTAACATTACACACTCTCATTAGACCCTCTGGTCTGAAACAGAAAGGGTCCAGTGTACCATGGTCAAGTCCAAATTAAACGTAACAACGTTTAATAATGAAACAGTTCTCTCTTGTTTACCGACACACCCACAATAGTTTGCGGTGCGGCTGCATTCCAAACATCTCGTCTTATCACGATCACTCTCACGATTCCTGATAATTCTCCAGGGGTTTTCCTCGGTCCTTACTGTTGAATTTCTGAACCGTTTTGGTGTTTTAGCGATTCCATAGCAAGCGATTATTTGACAAACGTTATCGTAATTGATATACCACATTGCTGAATGGCCGAATATAACGAATGTGATTGGCTACGACGGAATTGATCAGATACTGCTGCTGCTCAGAGCTCCAGGGTCCCCTGTGACCTATGACCTGCCACCTGTGACCTGGCCCACTGTGACCTTTGACCTGTGACCTGCCTCCCTGTGACCTATGCCCTGTGACCTTTGACCTGTAACCTGTGTCCTGTGGCCTGCCTTCCTGTGACCTGCATACAAGTGACCTTTGACCTGCCTCCGTGTGACCTGCGTCCCTGTGGCCTGCCTCCCTGTGACCTGAGTCCCTGTGACCTGTGACCTGTAACCTGCCTCCCTGTGACCTTTGGTCTGCCTCCCTGTGACCTGCGTCCCTGTGACCTTTGACCTGCCTCCCTGTGACCTGCGTCCCTGTGACCTTTGACCTGCGTCTCTGTGACCTGTGACCTTTGACCTGCCTCCCTGTGACCTGTGACCTGTGCCCGGTGCTCCTAGGTTCTTCCTCAGATGATGGAGTTCTGCCACCAGACGCTGATGAGTCCCTCTGCTGACCCCCGCAGGAAGGACGGGGCGCTGCACTGCATCGGGGCACTGGCCGAACTCTTACGTAAGGCACGTACCTAACCCCACTCTACCCCCACACGCTTCAGCTGGTATCTCTCTGTTTACTGGGAAATACGGTCTCTTTACTGTATCACTTACATACGTGAACCCTACTCTACATCACACGCTTCAGCTGGTATCTCTCACTCTTTACTGTGAAGTACGGTCTCTTTACTGTGTCACTGAAGTACGCTAACCCCACTCTACACCCACATGCTTCAGCTGGTATCTCTCACTGCTTAAAGTGAAGTACGGTCTCTCTCTCCACAACCTCTCAGTGTGTATCTCTCCATTTTCTGTATCACTGAAGTATGGTCTCTGGTTCTCTGAGAACTCCCATCCCCTAGATCGCGTTTTTATCTCAACAAGCGCCCCTAACCTTAAGCTATGGAGGACAGTGTTCTAACTCTGTGTGTGTGTGTGTGTGTGCGCGCGTGCGTCTGTGCGTGCGTGCGCGTGTGTGTGTGTGCGGGTGCGTGTGTGTGCGTGTGTGTCCAACAGAAGTGTCTGTACCGGGAGCAGATGGAGCTCATGCTCCAGAACTACGTGTTCCCACTGCTCAACTCCCCCCTGGGGTACCTCCGAGCCCGGGTAAGTCCCCCCCCCCCCCAGTGGGTTCAAGGGTCTGTGGTCCAGGTCCCGGGTCACAATGGACCCCCTCTCCTGTCAGACGCACACCAGTTCCCAGGTCCAAACCAGTTCCCAGGTCCAAACCAGTACCCAGGTCCGAACCAGTTCCCAGGTCTGAACCAGTTCCCAGGTCCGAACCAGTTCCCAGGTCCTGGTCAGGAATGTGTGAGTCCTGACCAGTACTCCCTGTTCCCCCAGTCCTGCTGGGTGCTGACCAGTGTTCCCCCAGTCCTGCTGGGTGCTGACCAGTGTTCCCCCAGTCCTGCTGGGTGCTGACCAGTGTTCCCCCAGTCCTGCTGGGTGCTGACTAGTACTCCCTGTCCCCCCAGTCCTGCTGGGTGCTGACCAGTGCTTCCTGTCCCCCCAGTCCTGCTGGGTGCTGACCAGTGCTCCCTGTTCCCCCAGTCCTGCTGGGTGCTGCACTGCTTCAGCCCGCTGCGTTTCCATGACGAGGTGTGGCTGAGGAACGCGGTGGAGCTGGTGAAGCAGGACCTCATCGCCGACAAGGAGATGCCGGTGAAGGTGGAGGCGGCCATCGCCCTGCAGGCGCTGGTCAGCCACCAGGAGGAAGGTAGGACCCCCAGTACAACCAGTGCACCAGACCCACGACACCCAGTAAACCCACCCAGTGCACCCAGTGCAACCAGTACACCCTGTTCACCCTGTACACCCACCCAGTACAACCACTACACCCAGTTCACCACACCCACTTCACCCAGTATACCATCCAGTTCAACCAGTACTCCCAGTTCACACAGTACACCCAGTAAGCCTACAACCATTACACCCAGTAAACCCTGTACAACCAGTACACCTAGTTCACTACACCCACGACACCCAGTACACCCACCCAGTACACCCAGTTCACCCAGTAGGCCTAAACCCAGTTCACCCAGTACACCCACCCGGTACCCCGAATACACCCAGTTCAGCCAGTTCTCCCAGTACACCCAGTGCTCCCAGTTGACCCAGTGTGCCCCGGTCCCCAGCCAAGCGGTACATCCGGCCGTACGTGCGGCCCGTGATGCAGGAGCTGCTCCACATCGTCAAGGAGACGGAGAACGACGACCTCACCAACGTCATCCAGAAGATGATCTGCGAGTACAACCAGGAGGTGGCGGCCATCGCCGTGGACATGACGCAGAACCTGGTGAGGACCCCCCCCGGTCTAGAACCCCCCCCCCCCACCCCCCCCCGGGGCTAGAACCCCCCCAGTGGCTCTAGAACCCCCCCCCCCCCCCCCCCCCCCCCCCCCCCGGGTCTAGAACCCCCCCAGTGGATCTAGAACCCCCCCCCCGGGTCTAGAACCCCCCCCCAGTGGATCTAGAACCCCCCCCCCCGGGTCTAGAACCCCCCCCAGTGGATCTAGAACCCCCCCCCCGGGGTCTTACCTGCTCTGCTTTGTTTACGATCTCCTCTGACTGGCTGGTGTTTGTGCGTGCGTGTGCGTATGTATGTGTTTACGTGCGTATGTTTGTGCGTCCTGTCTGTGTGTCTGTCTGTCTGTGTGCCTGCCTGTGTGTGTTCCTGCCTGTCTGTGTGTGCGTGCTGTCTGTGTGTCTGTCTGTGTGTGTGTGCGTCCTGTCTGTGTGTGTGTGTGCCTGTGTGTGTGTGTGTGTGTGTGTGTACGTCCTGTCTGTGTGTGTGTGTGTGCCTACGTGTGTGTGTGTGTGTGTGTGTGTGTGTGTGTGTGTGTGTGTGTGTGTGTGTGTGTGTGTGTGTGTGTGTGTGTGTGTGTGTGTGTGTGTGTGTGTGTGTGTGTGTGCGTGCGTCCAGGCGGAGATCTTCATGCGCGTCCTGCAGAGCGAGGAGTACGAGGAGAGCGAGGACAAGACGGTGATGGCTCTGGGCATCCTGAGCACCATTGACACCATCCTCACCGTGATGGAGGACCACAAGGAGGTACCCACAAACGCACACACACACACACACACACACACACACACACACACACACACACACACACACACACACACACACACACACACACACACACACACACCATCCTCACCGTGATGGAGGACCACAAGGAGGTACACACACACACACACCATCCTCACCGTGATGGTGGACCACAAGGAGGCACACACACACACACAAAGGCATGGACACGGACGCACGCGGTCACACACAACCACGTACATGCACGGACGCACACATGCACAAGCACACCTACGCGTGCGCGCACATTCCTCTATGTCTTCCATGCCTAGTGCCTCTGTCCGTCCCTCCCAGATCACACAGCAGCTGGAGGGGATCTGTCTGCAGGTCATCGGGCTGGTCCTGCAGAAGCCCATCATAGGTATGGCAGGTGTGTGTGAGCAGCTCTGTGTTTGTCCGTGCTCAGCCGTCATGCGTCAGGGCGTGGCTCCGTGGGCGTGGCCTGACTCTGCATCTCCTCAGAGTTCTACGAGGAGATCCTGTCGCTGGCCTTCGGCCTCACCTGCCAGAGTGTCTCCCCCCAGATGTGGCAGCTGCTGGGCGTCCTGTTCCAGGTGTTCCAGCACGACTGCTTCGACTACTTCACCGGTAACGCGCACGCACACACATGCCCACACACACACACACACACACACATACTTGCACGCACAAAGGTACTCACTCGCAGACACATACATGCACGCACACACACACGCACACTCAGGCACGCACACACACGCATGCACTCGCATGCATGCACACGCACACATGCAAGAACATGCACACACTCAAACACACACTCACACACATTGCATGCCCGGAACACACAATTCCAGATTCATTCCTCTCAACCTCAGTAGCTGACTCCATGTCTCCTGGTTATGAAAGAGGACATCTCTGTTCCCTACTGAACGATCCGCAATGTCACCGACCTATTGGATTCATATGTCAGTGTCTTACCCAGCGTCTCGTAACGGTGTGTGGCTCCGTGGTCAGGTGAAACGGACGTTTGATTGATTCTCTGCTGCAGATCTGATGCCTCTGCTGCACAACTACGTGACGGTGGACACGGACATGCTTCTGTCCAACCCCAAGCACCTGGAGGTCATCTACACCATGTGCAAGAAGGTTGGTGATACCCCACGGAGCAGGCCGGGCTCGGTTCAATCTTCTTCTGCTCTTACTTTGACGATCTTCCTCTGTATAGATTTTGTAGTTATATTGTTTTCAAATCTGTATATACATTATATATGTACAGTGTATATGCTGCTGATGATCCTTTATGTGTGTCTGTGGGTGTGTGTGCGGCTGCCTGTGTGTGTGTGTGTGTGTGTGTGTGTGTGTGTGTGTGTGTGTGTGTGTGTGTGTGTGTGTGTGTGTGTGTGTGTGTGTGTGTGTGTAGGTGCTGACCAGCGATGCGGGGGAAGAGGCTGAGTGTCACGCTGCCAAGCTGCTGGAGGTCATCGTACTGCAGTGTCGCGGCCGCGGCATCGACCAGGTGAGACCCCGAGACCGGAGGCCCAGCAGGGTCCAGTAGGGCCAAGAGACCAGAGGTCCAGAGGCCCAGCAGGGTCCAGTAGCTAGAGGCCAGAGACCAGTAGGGTCCAGAGGCTAGAGGCTGGAGGCCAGTAGGTTCCAGAGGCTAGAGACCAGTAGGGTCCAGAGGCTAAAGGCCCAGAGACTAAGAGTCCAGTAGGGTCCAGAGGCTAGAGGCCCAGAGACTAAGAGGCCAGTAGGATCCAGAGGCTCAGTGGCCAGAGACCAGTAGGGTCCAGAGGCTAGAGGCCGGAGGCTAGAGACCCAGTAGGATCCAGAGGCACAGAGACCCAGAGCCTGTCCTCTACAGTCGGCTGCCTGCTTCACTCACACCCAAAGACCTGAGGTTCATGAACCACTATGAAGCTCCTCGTCCGGCCTCCCCCCCGTGCCCGCAGTGCATCCCCCTGTTCGTGGAGGCGGTCCTGGAGCGTCTCACGCGCGGCGTGAAGACCAGCGAGCTGCGGACCATGTGCCTGCAGGTGGCCATCGCTGGCCTCTACTACAACCCCCCCCTGCTGGTCCACACCCTGGAGCACATGCACTTCCCCAACAATGCCCAGCCAATCACAGCGCACTTCATTAACCAGTGGATGAACGACACCGAGTTCTTCCTGGGGTGAGCCGCGTCCTTACATCTTCTTCGTTGTTTTCGATGTTTACATTTGCAGTTACATTCAGGGCAATCACCCGACTGTTATCCAAAGCGACTTACGATAAATACAAAAGTCAGTGTGTGTGTGTTTGTGGCTCCACGACCATAAGATGGGCGTGTGTTTCTGATAGTGATCGACCGATATTTGTGTTTTTTATATATTTAGAGACACAGTTTTATGAATGTTCCTTTTTTTAAAATCGAGACTGGTAACATTCGTCATCTTCATTGTGTCACTTCTATGACGTCAATCGATGGAGGAAAAGGAGTATCGGCTCCAAATGTCGGCTCAAGAAAATCGGCAGCCCGTAAAAAACAGTGTCATCATCGATTTGCTCCCTAGTTTCTGAGGGCCCTAACGTTGCGTGTCTGCCTCCCCCCCCCCCAGGCTCCACGACCGTAAGATGTGCATCATCGGGCTGAGCGTGCTGATGGAGCTGCCCTCCAGGCCAGAGGCCCTGGAGGGCGTGGCCGCCCAGGTGCTGCCCTCCGTCCTGCTGCTGTTCCTGGGCCTGAAGCACCTCTACGCCTCCCGCCTCCTCCACAAGCCCGACCTCATGGCCCGCGCTGGGGCAGTGGACGAGGAGCAGGACGGTGAGGGGGGGGGGAGGAGGAGCAGGACGGTGAGGGGGGAGGAGGAGGAAGAGGAGGAGCCGGACAGTGAGGGGGTAGGAGGAGGAAGAGGGGGAGGAGGAGGAGGACAGTGAGGGGGGAGGAGGAGGAAGAGGAGGAGGAGGAATGTGAGGGGGGAGGAGGAGGAGGAGGAATGTGAGGGGGGAGGAGGAGGAGGAATGTGAGGGGGGAGGAGGAGGAGGAATGTGGAAAGAATCTACAGTAGATGCTATGAGGATAAGGTTTGTGCCACACTCTAAAGTGTGTGTGTGTGTGTGTCTGTGTGTCTGTGTCTGTGTGTGTGTGTGTGTGTGTGTGTGTGTGTGTGTGTGTGTGTGTGTGTGTGTGTGTGTGTGTGTGTGTGTGTGTGTGTGTGTGTGTGTGTGTGTCCAGAGGAGATCCCCAGTGACGAGGACGAGGTGACCGAGTCCCGGGGCGGGGCGGCGCTGCAGCGTCCAGGCGTCGCCCCGGTCGGTCGCCACGACGACGAGGAGGAAGACGACGATGACGACGAAGATGAGGATGACTACTGGGACGAGGAGGGACTGGAGGGGACCCCCCTGGAGGAGTACAGCACCCCCCTGGACTACGACAACGGAGAGGATGAGTACACCTTCTTCACCGCCGCCCTGCTGAGTGAGAGACGCACACACACACACACAGACAGAGACACACACACACACACACGGAGACGAACACACAGAGACACACACAGAGACACACACACACACACACACACAAACAGAGAGAGACACACACACAGAGACACACACACACACACATAGACACACACACACATGGAGACGAACACACAGAGACACACACACACACACACGGAGACGAACACACAGAGACACACACAGAGACACACACACACACACAAACAGAGAGACACAAACACACACACACACATAGACACACACACACACAGATACACACACACACAGAGACACTCACAGAGACACACACACACGCACGGAGAGTCTCACACACACACACACACACACACACACACACACACACACACACACACACACACACACACACACACACACACACACACACACACACACACACTAAGACCGACTCTCTGCAGGGGTCCAGACCTCAGACACCAGCTGGTACCAGAAGCTGACAGCCCCCCTGAGCGACGAGCAGAAGAAACAGCTGCAGGAGATCTACAGCCAATCACAGCAGCGCAATGCCGCCAAGGGCCAATGGTGAGGGACCACACGGGGAGGGCAGCCAATAGGAGAGGGCGTATCACAACAACCTGATGTGTTAATTAACCCAGTGGGGTTCTCTCTCTTCACACATTCCCAGAACAAACTAGGAATAGATGAATTAAACACATAGATGATATTAACATAGTCACAGTCTGGTGAGTGTTGTCTGGTGACTGGATGTGATTCTGACTGCAGAACGAGGATTTAAGCTCTGGGTGCAGACACAGCGGTTGAAGACCCCGCTGACAGCGGAGCCGCCCCAGACCGGAACGGATCCCTGTTCCGGACCAGCATAGACCTCCTCCTCTTCCTCCTCCTCCTCTTCCTCTTCCTCTTCCTCCTCCTCTTCCTCTTCCTCTTCTTCCTCATCCTCCTCTCCCTCCTCCCCTCTTTCTCCTCCTCCTACTGGTCTGTTACCAGTTTGACCACCAGAGACTCTTCAGCCCCGACTGGACCTTTGCTATCACAAAAGACACAGGACTGTGTGTGTTGTTTGCACGCAGGTGTGTGTGTGTGTGTGCAGGTGTTTTAGTGTTATTGTGTCATTAACCAGCAGCATTAATTCATAATCTTACACAGTGCAATTCCACTGTGTGTGTGTGTGTGTGTGTGTGGGTGTGTGTGTGTGTGTGTGTGTGTGTGTGTGTGTGTGCGTGTGCGTGTGTGAGAGAGAGAGAGAAGGGAGTTAGTCTGTTAGTTGAGTTGATTGATGGAAGTTTTTATTATTTTTTTGCTGTTTGTTCCTGACATTCGTTTTTGTAACTGTTTTGAGGACTAACTTAAACAAAAAAAACATTAAAAAATATCAAAAAGTTTAATCTACCTCCAGTTGTAGTTCTCCTATTTGTCCTGGACTTCCCGGACTCAGCTCATTGGACAGCAGACCAGCTGTGAATATCAAACATTGAAGTATGTAAACTGGCAGAATTCATCCAATCAGGAGACGGCTGTTGGCTTTCTGAGACGGTAGTAGCCGTCTGCGGCCAGCGGGGGGAGCCAGCGAGCCACAGACGCCGCAGCGTTGCGTGGTAGTGATTAATTTGTTGAGGAACAGACAAGTCTGCGAGGCCTTTGCAGTCGCTAGTGACTGTTAACCACCGCAAAGTATACACTCACCTTGAATATATGATTCGATTTATGCATTTGTCCCTGAACAGTCAAAGTCCTGGGGAGTCAGAGTCAGATGAGAGTCCCAGTCGTTGGAGCCCTGCCTTGAGTGGTTCAAAACGGTGACTGCAGGTCGTGTGTTCTCACAGGAGAGGCTTTACTGTCAGACAACACACACACATCATGAGTCAATGGGTGAACACAATAAAGTTGTGTAAGCAGATGTGATGGAGAATATGATCTGGCGCTGTAAGATCAGGTTTATCCTCCTCAACCAGACATTATGACATTAATAAGCCATTGTTAAAAAATGATGATTATATATCTTTATTAGTATTAATAATGATGCTGAATGATAGAACTATAATAGCATGTGCTAGTATTAATACTGATGCTGATGATAATAGTTAGCTGTCAGATAATGCGCTACACCCCCTCCACCTCTATGTGTTTGTCTCCCCCCTCCTCTGTGTGTGTGTGTGTGTGGTGTGTGTCTCCCTCCTCTGTGTGTGTGTGTGTGTGTGTGTCCCCCCTCCTCCTTTGTGTGTGTGTCTGTGTGTCCCTTCCTCCTCTGTGTGTCTGTGTGTGTGTGTGTGTCCCCTCCTCCTTTGTGTGTGTGTGTGCGTGTGTGTGTCTCCCTCCTCCTCCTCTCTGTCTGTGTGTGTGTGTGTCCCCTCCTCTGTGTGTGTGTGTGTGTGTGTGTCTCCCTCCTCCTCATCTCTGTCTGTGTGTGTGTGTGTGTGTGTCCCCTCCTCTGTGTGTGTGTGTGTATGTGTGTCCCCTCCTCTGTGTGTGTGTGTGTGTGTGTGTCCCCTCCTCCTCTGTGTGTGTGTGTGTGTTTGTGTGTGTGTGTGTGTGTGTCCCCTCCTCCTCTGTGTGTGTGTGTGTGTGTGTGTGTGTGTGCGTGTGTGTGTGTGTGTTTCCCCTCCTCTGTGTGTGTGTGTGTGTGTGTGTGTGTGTGTGTCCCCTCCTCCTCTGTGTGTGTGTGTGTGTGTGTGTCCCCTCCTCCTCTGTGTGTGTGTGTGCGTGTGTGTGTGTGTCCCCTCCTCTGTGTGTGTGTGTGTGTGTGTCCCCTCCTCCTCCTGTGTGTGTGTGTGTGTGTGTGTGTGTCCCCTCCTCCTGTGTGTGTGTGTGTGTGTGTGTGTGTGTGTGTGTGTGTGTGTGTGTGCCCTCCTCTCTGTGAGTTAGTATTCTCAGAGTGTACTGGTGCAGCTTGTTGAAGCTCTGCTCCTGAGCTACACAGACCGGACCAGCAGCTCTGGGGGGTTTTCCGTGTGTATGGCCGGTGTCGGTTTGTGTATGTGTGTTTGTTTGTGTGTTTGTGTTGGTGTGTGGGTGTGGGTGCCTGTGTGTGTGTATGTGTGTCTGTGTCTGTGTCGGTGTGTGTACGTGTGTGTTTGTGTGGGTTAGTGTGTGTGTGTGTGTGTGTGTGTGTGGATGCCTCTATGTGTGCGTGTATGTGTGGGAATGTGTGTGTGTGTGTTGGTGTTGGTGTGTATCTCAGTGTGGGTGTGTCTGTGTGGGTGGCATTGAAATGTCTGCATTCATATCTGTTAATTGGTCATTAACCTCGTTAATACATTTATAACCTTGTGAAATAATAGATTGGTGTCCCACTACTGCACAAGCAGTCACGCACACACACACTTAAGTTAATGTCAGCGTGTTGCAGCATAATCATTTTTCCTTGGGTGTCAGAGAGTGAGAGAGAGAAAGAGAGAGAGAGAGAGAGAGACAGAGAGAAAGAAAGAGAGAGAGACAGAGAGAGAGATTGTGCTCTAGCTGGTTAAATCTGAAGCAGAAATCACACGCACGCACACACACACACAGGCTGGAGTGTGTGTGTGTGTGTGTGTGTGTGTGTGTGTGTGACCTGCTACAGGTTGCCCTTAACAGTCCGTTTGTGTTCCAGCGGCCGCCGCTCTCTGTCTTTACGACGTGTCCACGCCCGCCGCGGCTAAAGGCTAATTGAATAAGCTAGGCTAATCACTTGATGTGAGTGCTTATTTAATGTCCCACATTTAATGTCCTACCCCCCCTCCCCCACCAACATTTAATGTCCTCCCCCCTCCCCCCCCCTCTACGCTCTTTAACTCGCGCTCTTCATAGCCGAGTGCTCCTCTAATTACTCCCCTCCTTTAACGACCCATTTGCCCATAAGCAGCCCGGCACGCGGCGGCATTGAACACACACACGGCGACCTCATCGTCGCGCATCGCCGGCCCACTCCGCTGATTCACTCCGCTGCATCGTTGCCGTGGCAATCGTCCAAAGATGGTTATATGGGCCCGGTTCACCTGGCCGGCGGCCATCTTGGCTCCACCCTGGCGGCCATCTTAGCAGGCTGTGGGAACTGAATGCAGAACTCCGCAACTGGCCGCCAAGACTGAACCAGGATAGAGCCAGGATGGAACCGAGATGGAACCAGGATGGAACCAGGATGGAACCGAGATGGAACCAGGATGGAACCAGGATGGAACCGAGATGGAACCAGGATGGAACCAGGATGGAACCGAGATGGAACCAGGATGGAACCAGGATGGAGTCAAGATGAACAGTTGGAAGAAATTATAGCTCACCCCCCTTTTTTCTATAGACTCCAACAAGAGTACAAAGTGTTTATTAAATCCGAAAAGTGGACCCCTGGATTTGAAAGGATTGCCTAGCTGAGTCTTCAAAGGGAAACAAGTCTGTTTCCTCCAGCGAAGGACCTCAAAGGCTTCACCGACCTCTAAGTAAATACGAACATTCAAATTAGAGAGAGAGGGAGAGAGAGGGACAGGGAGAGAGCAGGTGTTTCTATTCGATCGCCCTGGCCCTAGCAGTGGCTTAATAGTTTCTGTTGTGATTACGTGATCGTGTAGTGTTGCATGCTGGGTAACAGTCCTTGAGTTGTGTGCTGGGTTATGGCCCTTGAGTTGCATGCTGGGAAACGGCTCTTTAGGGAGGTCCTGTGGTTGAGCACCTGTGGGGACTGGGCTGGGTCCTGGGGGGGTATGACCACCGCTAAACCTGGTGGTCATAAACACGGTGCTGAAACTACGTCAGGTACTACAACACCACGTGTTGAGACTACAACATGTTGATGGTGTTCCTAGTGTGAGGGTGTTCCAATGTGTTGAGACTACATCATATGGTTGGTGCTCTGACTGTGATGGTGTTCCCCTGTGTTGAGTCTACGCCATGTGGATGATGTTCTTCGTGGGATGGCGCTCCACTGTGTTGAGACTACGTCATGTTGATGGTGTTCTTAGTGTGACACTGATACCCCTCCTTCTGAAGAGCTTCCCTGTTCTCTCCATCTCTCTCTCCCGCCCTCCCCCTCTCCATCCCTCTCTCGCTCTCCCCCTCCCTCCCGCTCTCCCCTCCCAAACATCAGTAGCTCCGCCTCCAGTGTCCCATGATGACGAGGTTAAAACAAGAGGGGAAAGAGAGGAGATCAAGACCCTCAGGAACGTTTGACTCAACACTAACCGTCTTCAAACCATCTCTCCTACTCTCTCTCTACCCTTCTCTCTTTCTCTCTCTCTCTCTCTCTCTCTCCCCTTCTCTCTTTCTCTCTCTCTTCCTCTCCCTCTCTTTCTCTCTCTCTCTTTATTTTATGTTTTGGTTTCCCCTGAAGACAAAATCCTTTCTTAACTTCATCCCCTCTTCCCTCCTCCCCGTCTCTTCTCCTCCCTCTGTGATGTTCCAGATGAAGGTCAGGTCTCTGTAGGGACGGTCATCTTGTTAGACGGCTGTTTACATGACTCAGACACAACCGAGCACTCCAGCGCAACGCACAAACCACTCTCCTCCGGTCTGTGTGTGTGTTTCTGTGTGCATGTGTGTGTTAGTTTGTGTCTTTGTGTTAGTGTGTATCTTTGTGTGTGTGTGTTAGTGTATGTGTGCGTCTGTGTGTTAGTTTCTGTATGTTTTTGTTAGTGTATGTGTCGGTCTGCGTGTGTGTGTGTGTGTGTATGTCGGTCTGTGTGTGTGTGTCGGTCTGTGTGTGTGTGTCAGTCTGTGTGTCGATATGTGTGTGTGTGTGTGTGTGTGTGTCGGTCTGTGTGTTTGTGTGTGTGTGTGTGTGTGTTTCGTCTGTGTGTTTGGTGTGCCTGTAGCTCGAGTCTAGTGTCATTTGGGCACCAGCTGTCAGCAAGATCACATCATATAATGACACACAAGTATGTGAGCGCACACACACACACACACACACACGCACACGCACACAAACAAACACACAGTAGAACATCCCCCCCCACACTCTCTCCTCAGTAGTAGTCATTCTGGTGACCTGGCCTCCGGTTGGAGCTAAATCATGTTTTATAAACCTTGTTTTGGTTCAGCCCTACAGAGATATGGCTTTATTATCCAGCCTCAGAGCTGTCTGGCTGGGTCTGAGTGTGTCTGTGTCTGAGTGTGTACATGTATGTTAGTGTGTATATGTGTCCGTGTGTGTTAGTGTGTATATGTGTGTGAGTGTGTATGTTTGTTAGTGTGCATATGTGTGTGAATGTGCATGTTTGAGTGTATATGTGTTCGTGTGTGTATGTGTGTGTACGTTTGTGTATATATGTGTGTGTGTGAGTCTACTAGTATGTATATGTGTGTGAGTATATTAGTGTGTATACGTTAATATGTGTGTGAGTATTTTAGTGTGTTTAAGTGTGTTAGTGTGTATAATTGTATAAGTGTGTATGCATGTGTATATGTGTCTGAGTGTGTATTTCCTACTAACAGACTGCAGTAGTAGGGGCTGCATAAATTATTGATGTAAATTATGAACATGACTTCTCAAAGTGATTCAGCTCTTTTTCCGAGGCCGCTAGGCTGACAGTTTAACAAAGAATCGACTTTCGGGAATCAATGGTAAAAGAATAAAAAAATAGAATAATGAACGTTTCGCCTGAAGAAGTGAAGCTCTGAGACGCTTCGTGGTGTCACGATGAAGTCATGACCCGTATGGCCGCCTGAAGCTGACCGCGGACAGCAGCAGGGGTCAAAGGTTATCGGAGCCCCCCAAAGAAGAGCTTCATAACAAGTAAAAGGCGGGAAAGAATGTCAGCGGTCAGCTTACCTCGCGGTACACCCTGTTACAAAAAGCGCTTAGTTTAATTAGTGCAATTAGTTGAATATTATGTAATATCTCCCCGGTTCCCCGCAGTCCTGCTCTGAGCGGACCTCCACCCTATCTGCTCCCCGCTGCTCATCATGACTCCTAATGGATCCCCATCACACCGGAGCCAGCCCAGCGCCTCCACTGCGCATGCGCTGGTAGGAGGTATCTCGCTGCTCGCCTCGCACTGCAACACTCGCTCAGTCTCTCGCGCCGCGGACCGACCAACGATCACCGCACGGCGCTTCATCACCGGACATGGACCCCAGTGCTCCCGCTTCCCCCGCTCCGAGCGGCTCGTCCCGCGACGGCTGACATCATGACGTTCCCCGCACGGGACACCCCGATGCGCGCGCTGCGCGCGGCTGCGGCGGGGCGCTACGCCGCTCTGCTCGCGCTGTGCGCGCTGTGCTACGGCAACTCGCTCCGCGGGGAGTTCGTGCATGACGACGTGTGGGCCATCGTGAACAACCCCGACGTGCGGCCCGGCGCAAGCCTCCGCAGCGTCTTCACCGGAGACTTCTGGGGCAAGAGGATGGCGGACAACACGAGCCACAAGTCCTACCGACCGCTCTGCGTGCTCACCTTCAAGTAAGTTCGGGCGCTCCTGCGTCCCGTCCCTCCAACCGCCGAACTAGTTTACGTTAACGACCGACTAACTAGTTGACGTTAACGGCATCAACAGCTCGAGTGGCCGAACTAGTTGACGTTAACGGCATCAACAGCTCGAGCGGCCAAACTAGTTGTCATTATCGGCATCAACAGCTCGAGCGGCCGAACTAGTTGACGTTATCGGCATCAACAGCTTGAGCGGTCGATGCTCTTCCGTGTTCTTGGTCCGCGTTTGTTTATAATCGGACTTATTTTGCATAAATTGGAGGTCCGATTTCATCCCATTTATGCAAAGTAGGTCCGACATGGTGTTGGAGCTGACGTCATGATGGTAACGGCTGGGTCCGTGGGTGTTGGGTGCTGGAGTGGAGTGGAGGCGCATCTGGTACTTTTTCAACTAGGCAGGACCCTAGTGATCTCTAGTGAATGTTGAACTTTCACTTGAACTGTAACACGTTAACGCAACAAGTAGTGTTGGTTTCGTCTTCCGTTCCAACGACTTGATGCTGCTTCAGTATATATGAGCCTAATCCTAAACATCTGTAGCGCGTTACATTCCAGCATGTTTTCGAGGGGGCGTGTCTGTTTTGGAAAGTGTTTTAAAAGGGGCGTGTTACTAAGAGGGGGGCGTGTCTGTTCTGGATGGGGCGTGTCTGTTTTGGATCGTTTTTTAAAAGGGGCGTGTTACTAAGGGGGGCGTGTCTGTTTTGGATGGGACATGCCTGTTTTGGAAAGGGTTTTCAAAGGGACTTGTTAGTAAGAGGGGGCGTGTTACTAAGAGGGGGGCGTGTCTGTTCTGGGTGGGGCGTGTCTGTTTTGGATCGTTTTTCAAAAGGGCCGTGTTACTAAGGGGGGCGTGTCTGTTTTGGATGGGACATGCCTGTTTTGGATAGGGTTTTCAAAGGGACGTGTTAGTAAGAGGGGGTGTGTTACTAAGAGGGGGGCGTGTTTGTTTTGGAGGGGGCGTGTCTGTTTCGGAAAGTGTTTCAAAGGGGTGTGTTGCTAAGAGGGGGGTGTGTAACTAAGAGGGGGGCTAGTTACTAAGAGGGGGGTGTGTCTGTTTTAGAAAGTGTTAACAAAGGGGCGTGTTAATAAGAGGGGGGCGTGTCTGTTTTGAAGGGGGCGTGACTGTTTTGGAAAGTGTTATCAAAGCGGCATGTGAATATAGAGGGGGGCATTTCTGTTTAAGAGGGGGCGTGTCTCTGTAAAGCCAGATTACGTGATAACGTGTGGTAGCAGAGAAGGAGACTGTAGGAAACCTCTTCACAGCATCGGGCTGTATTGGTGAGGATAGTTCGAAGCCAAAGCAGTTACTATAGCAACATGTGGCAGTCCCTCTCCTGTCTCCAGATGTGTGCTGAAATAGTGTCAGACTAGACACATCTGGCGAGTTCAGAGGAGAGCCAGAAGTTGATGAATTCAACACAAGCTTGCCTGACAAAATCCCAGCATCTCCTTCCCCTTCTCTGCCTCCCACCATCCCCTCTCCTCCCTCCTCCCCCTCTCCTCTCTCCTCCCCCTCTCCTCTCCTCCCCCTCCCTCTTTCCTCTCTTCTCCTCCTCCCCCTTCTCCTCCCCCTCCCCTCTCTCCTCCCCCTCTCCTCTCCTCTCCTCTCCTCCCCCTCCCTCTTTCCTCTCTTCTCCTCCTCCCCTTCTCCTCCTCTCACCATCCCCTCTCTCCTCCCCCTCCCCTCTCTCCTCCCCCTCTCCTCTCCTCTCCTCACCTCCCCCTCCCTCTTTCCTCTCTTCTCCTCCTCCCCCTTCTCCTCCTCTCACCATCCCCTCTCTCCTCCCCCTCCCCTCTCTCCTCCCCCTATCCCCTCCCTTCTGACCCCTCTCCTCCCTCTCTCGTCCCTCCCCTCTCCTCCCTCTCCCCTCCCATATCTATTTCTACAGCCATATTCCACCCAATTAAAGTCAGAAACCATTCATCCTCCTCCTCCTCCTCGTCATCTTTCAACGGGCAGTAAACCAAGACACAAAAACCATGAATCAACCACAAATAGGAATAAATAAATATGACAGATGCCCGCCTTGGCTTCTTACTCTGGCCATTACATCTCCCCGCCTACCCCCGTTGAGCCAGGCATTAATACCCTGTTGTACCTTTAAACACGGCAGAGAGTGGTTCTCACTCTTAAAATAGATGAGGGGGGTGTTTTGTGTTGTGTGTTGTCTAATTACCTTCTCACTGTTACATTCTTTCACCCCCTCCTCCTACTCCCCTCCCTCCTCTCCTCCCCTCTCCTCCCCCCGTCTTCCTCTCCTCTCCCCCCCGTCTCCCCCTCTTGCCTCCTCCCCTCGCTTCCGGGATTCCTAAGAGATGAAGTATGAGATCGGAATTAGGAGGGGCCAGGACTGACGGGATTGTATCCCATAATACGTAGCACTCCCTCCTAGTCGACCCTCCCGCCAAAATCCTTCTGATGATAACACATTTGTTGTGGCAGAAACTACAGATTACCATCTCCTCAGAGAGAGCAGATCTGGCAGCATCTGTTCTACACACGCACACACACACGCGCACACAAACACACGCACACACACACACACACGCAAACACACGCACGCGTCAGCACACCTCTCCGTTGTGAGTGATGACAGAGACAGACAAATAAATCATTCATTGCAACATTTGCTGCCTACATCCTCTTACATTTGGAATGAGCGATGGATCCCAGTGTGGTTGTGATGTAATATGTAAGAGAACAAGCCAGTGTTTTAGCTGCTCTAAAGCGGAGATGAGTCCATTGTTTGTGGCACTGGGAATGTTGTGTGTTGTGTGTTCTGTAAATGTGTGCATGAATGGGGGATTAGACAATATTGTAAAGCGCATTGAGTGGCCACTGGTTGGAAAAGCGCAATAAAAATGCAGTCCATTTACCATTCCAGTCTGACAGTCTCTCTCTGCTTCCTGAGGTTCCTGAGTGAACTGACGAGCGGTTTAAATGATCCTACTGCTAAGGAATGGTGCCTAAGTGCTCCCTTCCTTATCTCCTCATGGTCCAGTCTACCCTCTGTAGACTGGAGCATCATGTGAAAGGAGCAGAGTTCATGCTGTCTCACAGGTCCTAGCTGGAGGAACGTTCGACTCCTCATGAAACAAACAATAGACACGGCCAACGATATGTTCATAGGACAGGAGGAGCCGATCTCAATCAGAGCGTTTAGCTTCAAGTTTGGACCTAGGAGACTATACTCCGACCGCAGTAAAGAGGTTAGATCTACACCGGGTGGTCCAGGTTTATACAGAAGGTTCATACGGCCTGGATGAACCCAGGGTGAGATCACAGAGAGAGAGGTATGGAGAAGCTTCAGTCGTCCGTCTCCTGAATGTTGTGGTTCCACCGGGCTAGACCACCGTCCATAACATCTGCCCTTGCAGAATGACGTAGCCTAGTGCAGGAACACACACACACACAGATAGACAGACAGACAGACAGACAGAGACACACACACACACACACACACACACACACACACACACACAAAGGTGCCCTTGAAAGCTGTGTGTGCGTTGACTTGGGGACGGGCCTGGGGCCGTGTCTACCTCTGTTTCAGTGATTACAGCAGGGGCCCCCGGGAACCTCTCAAGGTGTGTGTGTGTGTGTGTGTGTGTGTGTGCTAGCCTCTGTGTGTGTGGGTGCGGGCCTGCATGTGTATGTGGGTGTGTTTGATTGACTGATCTCGACTGACGCAGAGAGAGAGAGAGAGAGAGAGAGAGAGAGAGGATGGATGTATTCATTGTTATAGAACTGAGGAAATAGAACGTGGTGCAGATGTTTCAGTGAAACATCTGTTTTATAAAGAGGGGTGTGATTACATTTGTTCCGAGTGAAATCCCATTGCTAGTCAAAGCGTGTGAGAATTCACCCTACAGCGCCAGGTCAAAATAAATCACCTTAGTTCAGGATAAACACTAGAGTTAAGTAAGCAGTGAGCTATTGTAATCTTCAGGTTGTGTGACTGATGGTGTGTTGTGGCTCCAACCTTCAGTGAAGGAAATGCTCCCATTGTCTGAGTGAGTATTAGGGAGTGTGAGGACCCTCGACACAGGGCTCTGTGTTTTAGATCATCCTCTTTATATCCGCGCTTTGTCTCCGTCGACTCACCAAAAGTCCATGAACAGATTACTAGAACACATCTGTCAAAACATGTTCTTCAAGATTTCCGCCTAAACACGATGAAGCAAAATGTTTCACACAGACGCCTACACAGAATCTCTTCAAATATAAATCTTGTTTTCCAGAGACGCTAATCTTTAGCATTAATTACATCCATGACATTAAACCGTAGTCTATATGTATTATTCAGGATTTTATGAGCCGTCAGAAAACAACCTTTTTATAATTCCTTGGGGCTCAGGATCGTGTGGCAGCAGAACATCTTTCACGGTGGGTTGCAGTATTATTGACGGCAGACATCAGCTCCAGAGCTTTACTCTGAGCTCTGGAGTGAGGGAAGCTCTGCCTCTGGGGAGCTGGAGTCGTGTGGATTCAGCGGAGACTATCAGCTGAGCTGCAGGAAAACGTCTCTGCTCCTCTCAGCAGCAGAAGTCCTTCTCAGACAGGCTGAGAATCGCTCCGTGGTTCACGTGGATACTTGGGCCACGGAGAGTAGGATGAGATGAGGAGCTGAAAGGTTGCAGGTGGAGTAGCTAAGAGCTCAAAGCTAAAGCCGATCCGGTCACAGTCTGAAGCCATGAGGCCACAGCAGAGCTCTGATGATTCATACCATTGGTGCTGTCTGTGGGGGGAGGGAGGGTTCTGCTCTGCAGTCCTTCCATGGTCCTGATCACGCTGGGAACACTGGGCGTCCCAGCCCTATCCTGTACTCTGAGATTAGCTCTGGGACAGGCAGGATGGGACTCGACAGCAATCCACCGTCGAGTCTCCGTAGACCTTATTTCAATTGGAATGCAGCCTGCGCCGCCAACGGAATTGAAATTCTGTTCAGTATCTGGGATGTTAACCCGTCACGTTATTCTGGAGAGTTACTTGTTAATTGGCATTTTTCCAAATTCCCCGGGGTGAATTCATAGCGTACCGGCCGAGTGGTTGTTCGGTTTCGCTCGATTGATCCTGGGATCCTGCAGGTTCTGCAGTCAGTGTTGAGACTCAGGCCTCACGCCTCAATATGGGCTGGTGATGAAAACGCAAACACCCATGAAAGCATTCTTTTTATATCATTCTTACCTTTTTTACTCTCTTCTTTCTCTCACTCCCATTCTCCCTAATTCCCATTTCCTTCTTTCTTTCTTCTTCTTCTTCTCCTCTTCCTCTTCCTCTTCCTCCTCCTCCTCTGTCTTCATTCATTAACATGACAAACGTGATTATCCTCCATCCTGCTCGTGTGTTCATCGAGCGGCACTCTCTTGAGTCTCCGGGGTGTGTAACCACGGTGACCTCTCCTCCTCCCCAGGTTGAACCTGCTTCTGGGCGGTCTGAACCCGTTCCCCTTCCACCTGGTCAACGTGTGTCTGCACGCCGCCGTCTGCTGCCTGCTCCTGCATACGTGCGAGCGCCGCGTGTTTCGGGACGCCAAGCCGGCCTTCCTGACGGCGCTGCTGTTCACTGTGCACCCGGTGCACACTGAGGCCGTGAGTAGTGCGCACGCACGCACGCACGCCCACACATGCATGAACACACACATGCAAACACACGCATGCACACAGATGCATGTACGAACTTGCACACATGCATGCACACACAAACACGCATTAGCACACACATGTTCACGCGCACACAAACACACACAGGCACGCACACATCCCTGAAGAAGCACGCATTCACGTACCCACACACACACGCACGAACGCACGCATATATACACAACATACACATACTCTTCTCCAGCTCCCCTAAGGGCCGACCGAACTCTCAGCTATTTTTATTTCGCAGAATGGTCTAGTTTAGCCCCTCCTCCATTTAGCCCCTCCTCCGTTTAGCCCCTCCTCCGTTCAGCCTCTCCTCCTCCGTTCAGCCTCTCCTCCTCCGTTCAGCCCCTCCTCCTCCGTTCAGCCTCCCGGTCTCAGAGGTATGTCTGTGTGGAGCAGGCCTGATTTAGAGGGAGCCTCACTCCATTACTGACCCCAACAAAATGGTGGCCTTGGAGGGAGTAGAGCAGGTGCTAGTGGAGGAGGTGCTACTTAAGGATGAGCTAGAGGAGGAGGTGCTAGAGGAGGAGGTGCTTGAGGAGGTGCTGCTGGTGAGAAGGTACTAGTAGAGGAGGTGCTACTAAAGGATGAGCTAGAGGAGGAGTCGCTACTGGAGGAGGTGCTGGTGAGGAGGAGGTTCTGTTGAGGAGGTGCTGTTGAGGGGGAGGTGCTAGTGGAGGAGATGCTGTTGAGGAGGTGAGAGAGGAGGTGCTAGTGAAGGAGGTGCTAGTGGAGGAGGTGCTGTTGAGGAGGTGAGAGAGGAGGTGCTAGTGAAGGAGGTGCTAGTGGAGGAGGTGCTGTTGAGGAGGTGAGAGAGAAGGTGCTAGAGGAGGAGGTGTTGTTGAGGAGGTGAGAGAGGAGGTGCTAGTGGAGGAGGTGCTAATGGAGGAGGTGCTGTTGAGGAGGTGAGAGAGGAGGTGCTAGACGAGGAGGTGCTAATGGAGGAGGTGCTGTTGAGGAGGTGAGAGAGGAGGTGCTAGTGAAGGAGGTGCTAGTGGAGGAGGTGCTGTTGAGGAGGTGAGAGAGAAGGTGCTAGAGGAGGAGGTGTTGTTGAGGAGGTGAGAGAGGAGGTGCTAGTGGAGGAGGTGCTAATGGAGGAGGTGCTGTTGAGGAGGTGAGAGAGGAGGTGCTAGTGGAGGAGGTGCTAATGGAGGAGGTGCTGTTGAGGAGGTGAGAGAGGAGGTGCTAGACGAGGAGGTGCTAATGGAGGAGGTGCTGTTTAGGAGGTGAGAGAGGAGGTGCTAGTGGAGGAGGTGCTAATGGTGGAGGTGCTGTTGAGGAGGTGAGAGAGGAGGTGCTAGACGAGGAGGTGCTAATGGAGGAGGTGCTGTTGAGGAGGTGAGAGAGGAGGTGCTAGTGGAGAAGGTGCTAATGGAGGAGGTGCTGTTTAGGAGGTGAGAGAGGAGGTGCTAGTGGAGGAGGTGCTAGAGGAGGAGGTGCTGTTGAGGAGGTGAGAGAGGAGGTGCTAGTGGAGGAGGTGCTGGAGGAGGAGGTGCTGTTGAGGAGGTGAGAGAGGAGGTGCTAGAGGAGGAGGTGCTAGTGGAGGCGGTGCTGTTGGGGAGGTGCTGGAGGAGGAGGTGCTAATGGAGGAGGTGCTGTTTAGGAGGTGAGAGAGGAGGTGCTAGTGGAGGAGGTGCTAGAGGAGGAGGTGCTGTTGAGGAGGTGAGAGAGGAGGTGCTAGTGGAGGCGGTGCTGTTGGGGAGGTGCTAGAGGAGGAGGTGGCGTGTGGTTGCGGGGTAAAAGATGTATGACTCTGCAAGATGATGAAATGAGCAGAAAGAGGGCGGGCGAGCGAGAGCGGGGGCGGGTAAGTGACAGGATGGAGGGATGATTGATGGGTGACTGATGGGTGGATGGAGGAGAGCTGGGAAGCTGGCCGTTGGAAAGACCTGCTCAGTATAATGTGACAGCGGGTGCAGAGTACAGAGGAGGAAGTCAGACTGACGTTCCTGCTTCTCTCACAGGCAATCATTCACTCACGCCATCACTCGTTCATACACACACATAAAAATGCACATTGATAAGAGATGCTACAGATTACAACATTCACATAGTCGCCGTCCGTTATGAATAAATGCGTTGGGCTTTGCAATCACGAGGCCTGCAACGTCGCACTAAAGTCCTCTCTCTCGCTATCTCTCTCTCTCTCTCTCTCTCTCTCTCTCTCTCTCTCTCTCTCTCTCAGTCTCTCTGTCTCTCTCTGTCCCCCCCTCTCTCTCTCTCTCGCTCTCTCTCTCTCTCTCTCTCTCTCTCTCTCTCTCTCTCTCTCTCTCTCTCTCTCTCTCTCTCTCTCTCTCTCTCTCTCTCAGTATAAGCAGGCTCTGTCTGTATTGAGACCAGATGGCGTTCACTCCCACCATCTTGATAAGAACCCGTAGGAACGTGAGCTGGCTGTGAGCTCGGCCTGTAGACAGGCTGCCAGGGAGGAGAGGAGAGGGGAGGGACAGGAGAGAATGCATCAGTCAGCAGGTCCTGCTCCCCGTGGGATCTGGAGCGGAGGAGGTGTGTGGAGCGAGGGGAAGCTCTGCTCACCGCTCCCTGGTTTGAGTGTAGCGCTGAACGCATGAAGAGGGGTGAACACATGAGGAGTGGTGAATACATGATGAGTGGTGAACACATGAGGAGTGGTGAACACATGATGAGGTGAACTGTAGTGGTGAACACATGAGGAGTGCTGAACATATGATGAGTGGTGAATACATGATGAGCGATGAACACATGATGAGGTGAACTGTAGTGGTGAATACATGATGAGCGGTGAACACATGATGAGCGATGAACACATGATGAGGTGAACTGTAGTGGTGAACACATGATGAGCAGTGAACACATGATGAGCGATGAACACATGATGAGGTGAACTGTAGTGGTGAATACATGATGAGCGGTGAACACATGATGAGGTGAACTGTAGCGGTGAACACATGATGAGCGGTGAACACATGATGAGGTGAACACATGAGGAGGTGTTCCTCCGGAGACGGGCGTTGCGGCGCGGCCTAGGGTTGGGGCTAGCGCAGGCCTAGCGAAACCGCTAGGGCTCGGCACCTTGGCGCTGCGCCCGGGGTTCAAACGATTTCAACTACTACAGTCTGAACACCAGCGGCCTTCTCCATTTCTCGAATCCAACACGTCGTAGGAGTTTAAACACAGACGACCCAGAGGGGTTTGTGTCGGGTGTAGCCCGTGTTCCCAGTCGAGTCTCTCTCTCCGTCCCCGGACGACGGTGTAAACGTCCCACCCCCCCACCATGACGTAACGCCACAGAACTCTTGGCTCCGTTGGCGCTGAACTCTGTGAGCTGGCTGAAGGCCAAACGGCCAGCCCAGCGTCCAGAGCTCAGAGCTGTGTGTGTTCACAGATTAAAGCGGCAGGTTCAGGGAACACAGTCCAGAGAACATCTACTGGAGTGTTCATTAGCAGTTCACCCAGACGCCATAAGATGGATGCTGTGTGCGCTGGCGTTGGCCTCGGAGTGTTCACCCAGACGCCATAAGATGGATGCTGTGTGCGCTGGCGTCGGCCTCGGATCGCGTCTCTGGAAGTCCTGATGTGTTTTTAGTTGTTTTTATGTTTTTAGTTGTTTTCACCGCTGCTCTCTCCCTCCGGTTCCACGCTTAATCTCGTTGGAGTGGGATTTGCCCCTGCAATCGGATCTAAAATCGCTTAACACTGTTTGTAAACCAGTCGCTGATTATCATCCTTCAGACTTGAAAATTGTCTATCCTTCAACACCTCTTCTCTTGTCTCTCCTCTCTCCTCATCTCACCTCCTCCTCTCCTCCTCTTCTCTCCTCTCCTCGGACGGTCGATACAGGGCTTTGTTGATCCTACTAAACTCAAACATATGCGTACACACGCACAAACACAGCCAGATAGACACACTCACACACACTGCCAGACACACACACAGAAAGACAGACACACAGACACACACACACACACCAGACACCAGAGACACAAAATCCAAACTTCTGAGTCTGCCTGAGGTCGGCATGACTGCAGAAACAAGTGTGTGTGTGTGTGTGTCTGTGTGTGTGTGTGTGTGTGTGTGTGTGTGTGTGTGTGTGTGTGTGTGTGTGTGTTTTGTGTCTGTGGGCTAGATTTAGTAGACGCAGCTGCACAGAAATTCCTGCTAAATCATGTAATTGGTCAGAGAGAGAGAGAGAGAAGCGCTCATGAGAGAGGGAGAGAGAGAGAGAGAGAGAAAGACGCTCATGAGAGAGAGGGACAGATGTATAGAGAGAGACGGAGACACTGGCAATGGGATAGAATGTAAATACTCTGACTTCTTCCCTCTATACCTTTGGTAAACTAACCGTTCTCAGTGTGACTGGTTAACTAACTGTGTGACTGGTTAACTACCTGTGACTGGTTAATTAAATGACTGCGGTTAACTAACTGTGTCACTGGTTAACTAACTTTGTCACTGCGGTTAACTAACTGTGTGACTGGTTAACTAACTGTGTGACTGGTTAACTAACTGTGTGACTGGTTAACTAACTGTGACTGTGGTTAACTAACTGTGACTGTGGTTAACTACCTGTGACTGGTTAATTAACTGACTGCGGTTAACTAACTTTGACTGTGGTTAACTCCTCCCAGGAGGAGCCGGTTAGCATGCAGGTAGCGCCGTACATACCCTCCTGAATCTGCACCTCCTCCTCCCAGGAGGAGCAGAAGAGGAGGCTTTGATCTTTGTGTGTGTGTGTGTGTGTGTGTGTGTGTGTGTGTGTGTGTGTGTGTGTGTGTGTGTGTGTGTGTGTGTGTGTGTGTGTGTGTATAAAACATAAATATTTAATGAATGAAAAAAAGGAGTCAGAAGGAATGATGCACGCACACACACACATAAACCCCTACAGAATGATTAATTAGCTGGTATGAACATAGCTAGTAGATTAAAAGATCAGTTTTGTTTTAAGTGAAGGGCGAAGAGTGAGCTTTAAACCCCTTGTGTCTCTCGCTCTCGGTCTCGCTCTTTTTCTCTCCCTGTCTCTCTCTCTCTCACTCTGTCTCTTTCCCACCAAAATGCCTACAAGTGCTATACCTGCACACACACACACACACACACACACACACACACACACACAGCACAAGGTTCAACACAAGGTTTTGTTGTGCCTACTGCCGTTACCTAGCAACGTGATGAACTGTCACTCACGTGTGTGTGTGTGTGCGTGCAGGTGTCCGGTATCGTGGGCAGAGCAGATGTCCTGGCGTGCCTGCTGTTCCTCATGACGTTTCTCTCATATATTAGGTAAGATGATGCCACATGCACACATGCACACATGCACACGCACGTGCACAAACACTCCTCAGGATTAAAGGGACATTTGAGGCGCCAGTGTGTGTGACTTTTCCGTAATGACCGAGACACCAATTAAAGTGATTCAACTAATTAATTATTGTTAATGAACACTGCAGAAACACAGATGAACACGACACACTTTTCTACCCATCGCTCTCTCTCTCTCTCTCTCTCTCTCTCGCTCTCTCTCTCTCTCTATTGCTCTGTCTCTCTCTTTCACTGTGTCTCTGTCTCTCTCTCTGTCTCTCCTTATGTCTCGCTCTCTCTTGTTTCATTGTCCTTCTCTCCTATTTAACCCCTGTCCTTCATCACCCATGCTGTATCCTTCTCTTCTTTTTCTCCTGGTCTCCATTCATCTCTCTTTGTCTTTCTCTTTCTCTTTCATGTGCGTCTCTCCCGCCCGGAGATTGTGCGTGTGTGTTGTTTTACATCGTCTACTAATGATTTACATACTGGAGGTCTTCCCTCTCACCCTCTGTCTTCTTCTTTTTCTGCTGCTGAATCCTTTTAGTCGAGCTCCTTTGAAGGAACGCTCTGTATGGAAATGTATGCACCACCTCAAGCCTGGCGGCTGGTGTTCTGGGGAGGCTCACACGTGCACAGGGACGCACACATACACACACACACATACACACAGACACACAGACACGCACCGGCACACAGGCACAATTAGAGACGCACGCACGCACACTATTGTGTGTGGCATGGAAAATAAACGTTTACATTGCCGATGCAGTGTAACAATGGAAAAGGAAGTGAAATATAAAGTACGGCTAAAGTAGACCGGTTGAGGTAATGGAGCGAATCTCTCTCTCCCCCTCTCCCCCTCTCCGTCTCCCCTTTCCCTCTCTCTCGCCCTCTCTCTCGCCCTCTCTCCCTCCTTATTTCTCTCTCTCTGTCTCACCCTCTCTCCCTCCTTATTTCCCTCTCTCTCTCTCTCCCCCCCCCCCCCCCCCCACTCCCTCCAGGTGTGTGGGCGCGGTCTCGTCGGAGGGCTCCGTGCCGTGCACCGAGTCCCCCTGGGCCCTGGGGGCCAGCCTGTTCCTGGGCACCTGTGCCATGCTGATCAAGGAGACCGGGGTCACCGTGTTCGGGGTGTGCGTCCTGTACGACGCCCTGGAGCTCTGCCACAAGCCCCTCCTCCTCCTGTAAGGCCGACCACGCCCCTCTGTCCTGGTCCCTCTCTGGTCTGACCCGCCTCCTCCTACACTGCTCTGTTGTCTTGGTGAACTTGGTACTGAGTGGGTTGAGTTGGTGTTCGAGGGTGTGTACCGGGTTCGGCTGTGTGTGTGTGTGTGTGTGTGTGTGTGACTGTGTGTACCTATTTCAGGTGTGTGTGTGTGTGTGTGTGTTTCAGGAGACGTTGGGTCTAATCCGGTCATTCCTGTAAACCGGACACCCAGGAAACATAGCCCTCTTTGTTTGAGCTCCCTCTTTCTATCACTGTCTCTCTTCCACGGTGTCTCTTTCTCTCTTTCACTGTGCCCCTTTTACTGTCTCTCAGAGGAACACAACACACTATTCTACCCATCTGTCTGTCTGTCTGTCTGTCTGTCTGTCTGTCTGTCTGTCTGTCTGTCTGTCTGTCTGTCTGTCTGTCTGTCTGTCTGTCTGTCTGTCTGTCTGTCTGTCTGTCTGTCTCTCTCTCTCTCTCTCTCTCTCTCTCTCTCTCTCTCTCCCTCTCTCTCTCTTCCCCCCCCCCCATTGAACCTTGTTGAGAGCTGAAACGATACATGATCTCTTAACAGAGACACGATGAATAGGTTTCTGAACGAGTGTATTTGTATTACTGACTCTATTGTGCCACATATCGTACTACCCTTCTATAAACACGACCGGAGAGAGGAGAGGCAGAAGAACACGTTGGAGTCTGACTGAAGCCTCTCAAACCTAAGGGAGCTCCCGACTCCTCAGGGGAGGAGAAAAGGCAGGGGAGGTGGAGAGGGAGGGGGAAGAGGCAGATAAACACATTAACGTCTGACTGAATCCTCTTGAACCTCAGGGAGGTCTTGACTATTCAGGGGGGAGGAGACACCGGGAGAGAGGGAGAGTGAGAGCGAGAGAGAGAGAAAGAGAATACGAGAACCTGTGTGTGATAGAGAGAAAGAGAGAGTCATGTGTTTAGGATGCTGTCTGGTGATGGCTTGGTGTACAGTGTTCTGTAGCGTGGTCGGCCGTCGACCATCCTCCAACTGGGTCACGGCCCATTTTGGTTCACAGGCCATCATTTAAGAAACACTGCCCAAAGCCATCAGCAGACAGCTTCCTAAACACATGACTCTCTGTCTTTATCATACACACAGGTTCTGTCTCTCTCTCTCTCTCGCTCTCTCGCTCTCTCTCTCTCTCTCTCTCTCTCTCTCTCTGGGGGGTTCCTGTGTGTTTCTCGCTGACGTGTCGAATAAGCAATGAACATGAACGTCTTCATCTCCCTACGCCTTCTCTATACTCCACCCCCCCCCCCCCCCCCCCCCCCCCCCCCCCCGAGATGTTTATTAAGATGTAATTGTGTGTGTGCTTGTACTAACCTGGTCTAATGTGGGTACTGTGTGTGTGTGGGTGTATGCAAGCTGTGAGTGCTTGTGTGTAGACCAGAGCTTCCGGGGGAAGCAGTTATCGTAGCTCGGTGTTAAGCCGCTACCGTCGCACTGTGCTAAGCCGCTGCCGATGCTCTGAGCAGTGTTCACCTGAGTTATTGGGGTGTGGCTGCGATGACTTAGGGAGTTCAGAGTAATTCAGGGTCATCGCAGAAGACTGCATGGTTGGAACCTGCGTGTGCGTGTTTCTGTGCGTCGCCTGCAGCGTTGACGCTGAAGCAGATCTGGAAATAACGTTGTCTGTTTCCATACGCCCGACGAAGACCCAGCAGGCTCTGTAAGGCGTGTGTGTGTCTGTCTGTGTCTGTGTGTGTGATTGACTGTAAGTAGCGTTTTTCTGGGAGTAAAGCCTTAATACTCCGGCAGTCCATGTCCCCCGTCATGGGGAGGGCGTCTGCTGGGTTTAACGTGTTCGTTCTCAGCACATGCAGGACTGCGTGCGGGCCCATGTGCATGTTTTCAAATTCACCAGCCCCCCATAGCAACAGGGTTTAGTCTGAGAGCAAACAGTTTGCTTTGCAGAAGAACTTCTCCACCCATAGGGATTCATCAGGCTCGACCAGGGAGGTCTTTGGCACTCTGAGGACGCCTCGTTGATCATCTGAAGGAATATCTCACGAGGGAACACGGCCGTTCCCGTTTCGTTTTTCCAACATGTAGCAGTACTGCCGCGTTTTTCCGTCTTCTGGAATAAACAACGATAGAAGCGAGGCAGGGGCCAAGAAACTCACAAAGGGGCCCCCATTCTGGTGGTCCTGGGGGGTCTGGGTGTGGCCGGGCCCCTGACACCCTGACGTGGACTTCCGGGTCCGGAGATGAAAAAGGAACTGAAATGGTATTGGTTTTGTTTTTCTGATGAAGATTAATATCGCTAGGATTGCCCTGACATCGAGATCTACTGATGACATGGAGATACACGGCGACTAGCTGAACACACACACACACACACACACACACACACACACACACACACACACACACACACACACACACACACACACACACACACACACACACACACACAATAGAATACTTTAAAAACACACACAAGCACTCTTTAACAACACACACACACACACACACACACTTCAAAAACACACTCTAACAACAAACACTAACAATACACACACACACTCTAACAACACAGCCTAGTTTCCTGTTACGTTACGGAGATATCTGACTAAATCGAACTCATTTGTGAGTGGATGAATGTCCCAGAAGGGATCTTAATGCGTGTATTTCTACAAACATTTACTCTACCGTCACTTTTGTTTGTCTTCTGTTGTGTCTTCTTTACTATTGCTGGAGTTTGAGTTTGATAATAGCTGACAGACCCCGCAAAAGGAACTGAAATGGTATCGGTTTTGTTTTTCTGATGAAGAGTAATATCGCTAGGATCGCCCTGACATGGAGATCTACTGATGAAATGGAGATACACAGCGACTAGCTGAACACACACACACACACACACACACACACACACACACACACACTAACACACTAACAACACACACACACACACACACACTCACAATGGAATACTCAAAAAACACACACAAGCACTCTTTAACAACACACACACACACACACACACACACACACACACACACACACACACACACACACACACACACACACACACACACACACACACACACACACACACACACACACACACACACACACACACCACCAGAAAAGAAGTGTCCGTCACCCTGAGAGTGAGAGTTTAGTGAGTCCAGAGTGATTGATCTGGATTAGAGGGTGAGACTCCTTCAGAACAATCGGCCTGTCTCCCTTTACCTCCCCTTCCCCCTCCCCCCTTTATTCAACCGCTCCGTCGCTACGGTCACAGTTGTCATGGGAAATCACCACGCCGGCCCGTGATTGGGCGCTCCTCTCCAATGTTCCCTCGGACCAAGTTGAGACCCACGGAGTGTAGGACCCTGCATACCTGAGAGTGTGTGCGTGTGTGTGTATGTGTGTGTGTGTGTTTAAAGTGTGGATGTGATCTCAACTGTGTCGGGGGCAGAGTCTGGGACTAACCTCTCTCTCTCTGTCTCTACCTCTGCTCTCTCCTTCTCTGTCTCTACCTCTCTCTCTCTCTCTGTCTTTGTATCATGCGCGCTGAAAGGGAGTTAGCTTTCGCTACCTCCCTTTCATCCACTACTCGGACACACACACACACACGCACACACAGATTAGAAACGCAAAACTCAGCACGCATATATTAACAAACTGAGACAAACAGACACACACACAACCACACACACACAAACAGACACACACACACATTACCTAGAATAAATTCTGCAGCCTAGTAATTCAGTTGTCCCAGAAGGACCCCACGGTAGATGACTTCAACAACACATCTACTGTGTTTCTATTGTCACTATACCTTTATAACACTCTAGTGTGTTTATCCAGTCCCAATGCCAACCTTACCCTGATTTGTATTCTGTGAGAACAGACTTTGGGAAAGTTTGGATCCCAGGGCCTTCACTTTATCTTTGGAATACAAATGATCCACCCCACCTCCCTGCCTGGCTCTTTGTTTTGCTCTTTCTCTCACTATCTATTTCTTTCCTCTCTCCCGCTCCCTCTCTCTCTCTCTCTCTCCCTCTCTGTTCTCGCTCTCGCTCTAGCTCTCTCTCTCTCTCACACTATCTCGTTCTTTCCTCTCTCACTGCCTCTCTTTCTCCTGCTCTCTCTCCCTCTCTGTTGTTGCTCTGTCTCTGTCTCTCTCTTCTCTCCTCGCCTCGCCTCACCTCGCCTCTCCTCGCCTCTCCTCTTCCTCTTCCTCTTCCTCTCATCTCATCAGAAGAACATCCCAGTGCTAGTGAAACTTCCCCCAGTCTTGATAAACCAGCGCTAGGGCAGTTGTTCCCAGGAGAGCTGAGCTCTCAGTGTCTGATTCTCTGGGTGGGCTCATCCATCAGACGTGAGACTCACTCCTTCTCCATTCTCTCTCCCGCCCCCCTGAGAGCTCACTTCAGTGGATCCCCGTCTCACAGTCGATATTCAGCTCTCCTCCTGAGTCTCTTCAATGGGTGACCTTCTGGGCGTCATGTCGTGTTCTGCTGCTTCCACCCCGCTCCTCCTCTCCTCCTCTCCTCCCCCCCGCTCCTCCTCTCCTCCTCTCCTCTCCTCCTCTCCTCCTCTCCTCCCCCCCGCTCCTCCTCTCCTATCCTCCTCTTCTGCGTTGTTTTCAGTTAGGATGATGGATGGGTGGCTTTGAGACACTCCGATCATTACATTGATTGGTTTATTGATGACGGCTTTAAGAGAGTTGTTGATTATTTTTTGGCTGGATGGATGAAAACAACACAATCAGCTTCTGAGTGCTCTGATGCATTCGGCCTGTTGCATGTTAGCATGTGTACAGGTTGTGTTTCAGGTGGGGACTGGTTGTGGTTCTAACAGGTTCTGGTTCTAGCTGGTTATGGTTCTCACTCCTTCTGGTTCTAACCGGTTCTGGTTCTGGTTCTAACAGGTTGTGGTTCTAACAGGTTCTGGTTCTCTCTGATTCTGGTTCTAACAGGTTCTGTGTTGTGTTCTAGGCGTCGCTCCGGATCCAGCCTCAGAGAGCTGGTTGGGTTCTCTCTGGTTCTAACAAGTTCTGTGTTGTGTTCTAGGCGTCGCTCCGGGTCCAGCCTCAGAGAGCTGGTTGGGTTCTGCAGTCCTCTGCTCAAGCGTGCCGGCCTGGTCTCCGGATACGTGAGTTCCCTCCCTCACACAACACACAACGATACGTTCAGCCGTCGGAAAAAGAACCCCTCAAAAATAACCACAAAACGTGTCGGCGCGGGGGACTGTGGGGGCCGAATGTCCGAGTCAGACCCTGACTGTGTTTGGGCCTCCGGCCTCCAGGTGGCGCTCATCATGTCGGTGCGGCTGTGGCTGATGGGCGGTTCCATGCCCCTGTTCTCTGAGCAGGACAACCCCGCGTCCTTCTGCCCGTACCTGCTCACCAGGTGGGTGCCACCGCTCACTCACGCACTCGCTCACCCAGACACTCGCTCGCTCTCACACACACTCGCTCACTCATTCACGCATGCACTCGCTCGCTCGCTCGCTCACTAACTCACTCACTCACTCACTCACTCACTCACTCACTCGTGGGCTCATCAAGCTAGGGCTAATGATGAGTCAATCTTCAAAAAAATAAAGAATAAAAAGTCACTTAATCCTTTATCAAGAACAAATAACACACTGGCTGCTTAATTTGACAGTTAAATTGATCTTTATAAAAAGAACAGTCTCGTTTCTCCTGATCTCTTGTCAGATGAAGCACATTGAAGACATTACTTTGAACTTTTTTAATGGAAATTGCTATTATTTATGACGTTATATAGTCTAGACTAGGATTAATGGATTAGTAAAAGATACTTGTATAATCGACTATTAATATATTCAGTAGTTGCTGCCCAGCATGCTTCACCTGCACACACACGCACACAAGCACACACACACACACACACACACCTCATACATAGCAAATGAGCTGACTGTCTCAGGGAAGCATTGATATTCCTCTCCTCTACCCACCAGTAGTAATATCTGCCTAGTATATATAGCTGTGTGTGTGTGTGTGTGTGTGTGTGTGTGTGTGTGTGTGTGTGTGTGTGTGTGTGTGTGTGTGTGTGTGTGTGTGTGTGTGTGTGTGTGTGTGTGTGTGTGTGTTTGCTGTCTGTACTGTCTGATGAGAAGATGTTCCTAATGGAGATATAGTGAGGCTGTATTGTCTGGTGAGAAGGTGGTGCTACACACACACTCATGCCTACACACAAACGTATGCCCACAAACACACACTCATACCTACACACACACACACACACACACACACACACACACACACACACACACACACACACACACTCATACCTACACAAACACTCATGCCTACACACACACACACACACACACACTCACACACACACACACACACACACACATAGGAAGCGTTTGGGCATGAGTGTGTGTTTAGCAATGAGTGTGTGTGTGTTTGTGTGTGTGTGTGTGTGTGTGTGTGTGTGTGTGTGTGTGTGTGTGTGTGAGACAGTAATCTGCTTGTGGGTTAAAGAGAGGATGAGTTAGAACTCCGGATGGCAGTTGGTGGAACATCTTCTGCCAGCGGCCTCAGGCGGCCTGCTGTGTGTGTGTGTGTGTGTGTGTGTAAGAATGTGTTTGTGTGCGTGTATGTGCAGTTGCGCACGTGCATGCGTACGCTGCAGGTGTATGTGTCTTTTTGTGTGTGCACCTACGTTTGCTTAAGTATATGTGCGTGTGTGTTTGTGTGCATATCCGTGTGTGTGTGTGTGCGTGTGCGTGCATGTATGTTTATGCATACGGTGTGTGTGTGTACATTCCCTTCACACCTCTGCACCGCTCTTTTCTGATGTTTGTTCACAGGCCACATGTGATGATCAGTATTGATGATTGTTTGTGGGGATCAATGGTTCTTCTGAATGTTTTTCTAAATTTAAACTCTGTTGAGGTTGAATAATCTAACAGGACTCCCAGCATCCTGTTTCCTGATCATTAGTCTGTTAACCTTGCTTACCCCGTGTTCAGGTCCTTAGATCAGCTATTATTCAGATCTATAAATGCGATCCTCATGGTTTAGAGGAGAGAGATTTCAGTTCCGTGGTTTAGACTCTAAACAACGGAACTGAAATCCCGCCCTCTCTCTCCTCTAAACTTTAGGGAGAGCGTGGGCGGAACTTCAGTTACATTGGTTAAGATAGGAGACAGAGGGCGGGACGTTCAGTTACATGGGAGTAGATTGGGAGAAAGGGCGGGACTTCAGTTCCATTGTTCAGACTAGAGGAGAGAGGGCGGGACTTCAATTACATGGCTTAGAGGAGAGAGAGAGGGCGGGACTTCAGTTACTGGGGTTAAGAGGGGAGAGAGGGTGGGACTTCACTTACTGGGGTTAAGAGGGGAGAGAGGGTGGGACTTCAGTTACTGGGATTAGGAGGGGAGAGAGAGGGCGGGACGTTCAGTTACATGGTTTAGAGGAGAGAGAGAAGGCGGGACATTCAGTTACATGGTTTAGAGGAGACAGAGAGGGCGGGACTTCAGTTACATGGGAGTAGATTGAGAGAGAGGGCGGGCCTTAAAGGGAGGGACGTTCAGTTACATGGTTTTAACTGGTTTACAGCTCATAGGAAGTAGGAGACCTGATATTGCGTAGCGGTGGACAAGATCTGCAATACATTTCATGAACACCTCTCAGCCTACTTCCACAACAGCGCCGCACACAGCTTCGCTGTGATTGGACGTACTGGATCTAATCCCGCCCACCTTGCAGGTTCCTCACCTACTCCTACCTGCTGGCCTTCAACGCCTGGCTCCTATTGGCCCCGGTGGTGTTGTGCTACGACTGGCAGGTGGGCAGCATCCCCCTGGTGGAGACGCTGGGAGACGCACGCAACGGCGCCACCCTGCTGCTGGGGGCGGTACTGCTGGCACTCTGCCGCCACTGCGCCTCCTCTCTGCAGGTGGGCCCTTCTATAATATAGATCTATACTGTCATTCTAGACGGTTAGTATAAAAGCTGTACTGTCATTCTATAGTATAGGTCTATACTGTCATTCTATACTGTTATTCTATTGTATAGATTTATACTGTCCTATAGTTTAGAAGACATACTGTTGTTCTATATTATAGAAGCTATAATGTTGTTGTGTAGTATAGATCTATGCTGTTATTCTATGGTATATAAGTTATACTGTTATTCTATAGTATTGAATATACATGATATATAACAGTATAGAACATATACTGTCATTCTATAGTGTAGAACGAACTCTGTTATTCGATAGAATATAATATATGTAATATAAGATAAAGGATAACGTTATAGATTGTTTTCTGTTATTCTGCGTTTTATTCATCATCTCGATGTTTGTCGTGATTCGGGGACTGACAGTGGAATGAGGACCTAAGTGGGGCCTAATGAAGAACCCACTGATCCCAGGGCGATGTACCGCAGAACGGAGCCTCTGGGATTGATTGATTAATTAGGCTCTAATTAATTAAGGCCCTGTGTTGTTGACAGGCTCATAACAGGAGAGGAATAGATTGGTTCAGACTGTGTTTGTGTTTCCTCATATGCGGTTCGAAGACGGTTAATTAAAAACATGTCCTTCGATTATTGTATTTATTGATTAAGAAAACATTGCATGAGATGCCGGCTGCACGTCTCAGAAAAAAAATGGTGGCTTTAATTCTCTCTCTCTCTCTCTCTCTCTCCGTCTCCCTCTCTCTCTCTCTCTCTCTCTCTCTCTCTCTCTCTCTCTCTCTCTCTCTCTCTCTCTCTCTCTCTCTCTCTCTCTCTCTCCCTCTCTCCCCCCCCCCCCCCTCTCTCTCTCTCTCTCTCTCTCTCTCTCTCTCTCTCTCTCTCCCAGAGGCGTCCCAGTGGGGAGCTCCTGGTAGGGATGCTGTTCCTCACCTTCCCCTTCATCCCGGCCAGCAACCTCTTCTTCAGGGTGGGCTTCGTCGTGGCTGAGAGAGTGCTCTACATGCCCAGGTGTGTGTGTGTGAGTGCGTGTGTGTGTGTGTGTACACCTGAGTTGTGTGTGTGTGCACACACAGTTTTCATTTACAAAGCAGAAATAGTGAAATTGTATCATAAGATTCAAACAATCATAATAAAATTTACATGTTAAATATTTAATGTCATTCTCCCTCGAAATCCCCTCCGCACTTTAGAATTCCTCTTCTGTTCTGCTGTCTGACCTCAGTCTCTCTCTCTCTCTCTCTCTCTCTCTCTCTCTCTCTCTCTCTCTCCTGTACTCTCTCCCCTCGGCCGCCCCCGGGTCCTTTCACGCAGCATTACTACATTAATCCTTTGGTCTCCAGCCACACGTCTGCAGCCAGCAGATACCCCCCCCCTTAGTCTACACACACATCTGTTCCAACGGGATTAGCATGACCCGCGCTAACACACACACAGACACACTCATACACACACACACTGGGGAAAGATGCCTTCAGGGAGAATGAGTTGTTCACTGTGGGCATTTAGCTTGCGTGTATGTGTGTTTGTGTGTGTGTGTGTGTGTGTGTGCGTGCCTGTGTCTGCGTGACATCACAGTATCCCACATGACAAACAACCACAATAAAACCTTTTTCCTTTGATGTCGTAAATCAACAAGATATTAACGTGTCCCCTCCATCCTCAATCTCTCTCTCTCCTTCCCCACCTCTGTTTCTCTCTCTCCTTCTGTATCTTCTGTCTCTCCTTTCCCCTCTCCCCCTATCTTCTTCTCCCTATTTGATCTCTCTCTCTCTCTCTCTCTCTCTCTCTCTCTCTCTCTCTCTCTCTCTCTCTCTCTCTCTCTTCTCCCACTCTTCCTCTTCCCCTCCCCTCCCCTCCCCTCCTCCTCCCCTCTCCGCCCCCTCCCAGTATGGGCTACTGTATCCTGGTGGTCCACGGCCTGGGTCGCCTGTGGTCCCTGGTGGGGCGGGGGGGTGCAGCGGCCCTCAGCCTCTCGCTGCTCCTCCTCCTGCTCCTCTTCTCCCTGAAGACCGTCCAGCAGAACCACACCTGGCTGTCCCGGGAGGCGCTCTTCAGGTGGGGGCGAGATGGGGGTCACCTGGAGAACTTCACTATCGCCTATATTCACTATGACTGTATTCATTATTCACCATCACTGTATTCACTATGACTATATTCATTATCCACTATCACTGTATTCACTATCACTGTATTCATTATCCACTATCACTGTATTCACTATGACTATATTCATTATCCACTATCACTGTATTCACTATCACTGTATTCATTATCCACTATCACTGTATTCACTATGACTATATTCATTATCCACTATCACTGTATTCACTATCACTGTATTCACTATGACTATATTCATTATTCACCATCACTGTATTCACTATGACTATATTCATTATTCACCATCACTGTATTCACTATCACTGTATTCACTATGACTATATTCATTATTCACCATCACTGTATTCACTACCACTGTATTCACTATGACTATATTCATTATTCACCATCAATGTATTCACTATCACTGTATTCACTATGACTATATTCATTATTCACATCAATGTATTCACTATCACTGTATTCACTATGACTATATTCATTATTCACCATCAATGTATTCACTATCACTGTATTCACTATGACTATAGTCATTATTCACCATCAATGTATTCACTATCACTGTATTCACTATGACTATATTCATTATTCACCATCACTGTATTCACTATCACTGTATTCACTATCACTGTATTCACTATCACTATATTCAATATTACTATATTCATTATTCACCATCAATGTATTCACTATCACTGTATTCACTATCACTGTATTCACTATCACTATATCCAATATTACTATATTCTTTATCACTCTATTCACTATCACCGTATTCACTATTCACTATCATATATTCACTATCCTATATTGACCATCACTATATTCACTATCCTATATTCACTATCACTATATTCACTATTCCCTATCCTATATTCACTACCACTATATTCACTATTCGCTATCCTATATTCACTATTCACTATCCTTTATTCACTAACACTATATTCACTGTTAACTATTCTATATTCACTATCACTATATTCATTATTAACTATCCTATATTCACTATTCAGTATATTCACTATTCCCTATCCTTTATTCACTAACACTATATTCACTGTTAACTATTCTTTATTCACTATCACTATATTCACTTTTACTATATTCTCTATCACTATATTCTCTATCACTATATTCACCATCACTTTATTCACTATTCACTCGCCAATGTTCCTTATATTCTATATTCACCATCACTCTCCTCGTGTCCAGGTCTGGTATCCAGACTCTTCCTCACAACGCAAAGGTTCACTACAACTACGCCAACTTCCTGAAAGATGGCGGCCGGCACCAGGAGGCGATCCACCACTACACCACCGCTCTGAGGTGGGTGGAGTCTACAGCCTCAAGGTCTGTAGTTTGATTCCTGCCCTGACTCCTCCTCCACTACACCACCGCTCTGAGGTGGGTCAAAGTCTGTAGTTTGATTCCTGCTCTGAGGTGGGTGGAGGTCTGTAGTTTGATTCCTGCTCTGAGGTGGGTGGAGGTCTGTAGTTTGATTCCTGCTCTGAGGTGGGTGGAGGTCTGTAGTTTGATTCCTGCTCTGAGATGGGTGGAGGTTGGTAGTTTGATTCCTGCCCTGACTCCTCCTCCCTGGGACCAGCTGGTCTCCCCCACACAGCAGACCTTCCTCTGCTTCGTCCTCCTGGACTGACTTTGACCCTCCACAGAGTACCGCTGCTCGGTCCGGATCATTCTATAGACCAGGAGCTAGTCTGAGACCAGCATTAGCTACGTCTCTACTGGCGCCGATCCAATGGGACAGCCTTTCGGGGGCGTCGTGTGGCTCAGGAGGTAGAGCTGGCTGGCTAGTAACCGGAAGGTTGCTAATTCGATCCCCGGCTCCTCCTAACTGAGTGTCGAAGTGTCCCTGAGCAAGGCATCTCACCCTAACTGCTCCTGACGAGCTGGCTGTCGCCTTGTGTGGCTGACCCCGCCGTCGCTGTGTGAATGCGCACATGAATGGGTGACTGTTAGGCGATATTGTAAAGCGATTTGAGTGGCCACTGGTTGGAGAAGCGCGTTAGAAATGCAGTCCATTTAGCGTTTACAAACGCTCCCAGTGCGTCCTCATGGCTGGGGTACAGAGGGGCGGTTTGTAGCGTTCTGTAATACTCCCAGACTCACTGGTGGCGCGTGGTGGCTGGGGGGGGTGGGTCTAAAGGACCCTTTAAAGAGCTGCCAATGACTCAATAATGAATGCAGGATGTTTGGCAGACGGTTTATTGGGAAGGAGGGAGGGATGGAGGGTGGGAGAGAGGGAGGGAGGAAGGGATGGAGAGAGCCGGGACGGTCTGTTACTGCCGCATCACGACTGACGTGGGAGTTTGTAGGTGGAACTCCAGAGCGCTGCTGCCCCACTGAAGTCCAACCGTTTACCCACAATGCCTTTCATCGTAAGGACGTTTTCCCTTGCCTGACTCCCGCTGATGAGATGTTCTGTCCCATCCCAGGGCGCCCTGAAAACCTACTGTATATGTGTGTCAACGTGTCTGTGTGTTTGTGTGTCCGTGTGTGTGAGTGTTTGTCCTCATGTCGGTGTGTGTGTGTGTGTGTCCTTATGTCTGTGTGTGTGTGTGTCCCCATGTCTGTATGTGTGTGTGTGTGTGTGTCAATGTCTGTGCGTGTGTGTACCATCTGTGTGTGTGTGTGTGTGTGTGTGTGTGTGTGTGTCACCATGTGTGTGTTTTTGTGTGTGTCCCCATCTGTGTGTTGTATGTGTGTCCCCATGTCTGTGTTGTGTGTGTGTGTGTGTGTGTGTGTGTGGCTGGTCTGGGATTTTGCACAAAGGGTCCATATACAATTACTGTGAACACACACACACAAAAACACACACACAAAAACACACACACACACACACACACACACACACACACACAAAAACACACACACAAAAACACACACACACACAAAAACAGTGATTGCTCATCATGCGTGTAATGGCGTTGGTTATGTCCAGTGCCCGTGTTCTGTTCACCTGAAGCACAAAGTGGGCGACTATCGATTCATTCAGTTAAAGTGACAACGTGTCCTTTTAAAGGGTAAAAACCAAAAACACTTTTTCAGTTGAAAGCGCCTGATTCCATCAGAATGAACATGCCTGTGTTTCCTTTTCCTGTATAAAGTTGTTAAACAAAAGGGAATTCTCTGTAAAATACACAAAGCCTGCTTCTTTAACTAAAGCAGCAGGCTTCTGTAATATACCGTGTCAGTGGCGGATGTGGTGGCCTATAGATAATACTAATCATGATAATAATAACTAACCTGGCCCCTAACCTGAGGGGCCAGTGACTCACCTCAGACCAACGCGGTCTCCCTCCACCTGGGTTTATTTTGGCTTCTCTCATTTCAAAGACGTCTTCTCAAAGAACGGACCGATGAGCACCAGGCCAAGGCGTTACCATAGAGATGCAGAGACGGTTGCCAGGGCAGCCACTTACATTCCCTCTGCCCTGGTGGGGGAGAGTTCGTGTCTGAGCGGAGCTGTCTGGTCCTGAGTCTGAACTGTGGAGGAGAGAGGAGGAGGTGGGGAGGAGGGGGGCGGGAGGAGAGGGGAGGTGTATGAGGAGGGGGGAGGAGGAAGGAGGAGAGGGGACGGCAGGAGGCCGGACCCCCTCAGCCTCAGAGTGGTCTCTCCAGGTACTCACGCTCCGCGGCCCTTAGTGGAGATCCTCAAGACGGGAACAGATACAGAACTAAAAGTGATGGTGCTGCCCCATCTAGTGGAGAGGGGGAGAGAAGCTGTGGGAATCACAAACACAAGATTAAAGTCAATTCATTCTTTCTCTCCCCCTCGCCTCCCCATCTCTGTCTCTCTCTCTCTCACTTCCCCATCTTCTCTCCCTCTGTTCCCAATCTTTCTCTCCCCCTCTTCCCCATCTTTCTCTCCCTGTCTCTCCCCCATCTTTCTCTCACCCTCTCTACACCTCTTTCCCATATTTCCCTCCTCTCTCTCCCCTCTCCTACCTCCCCTCGCTCTTCTTCTCCCCTCCCTCTCTCCCCTCTTCTCCCTCCACCTTCCACCCTCTCCTCCCTACCCTCCTCCCTCTCTCTCCCCTCTCCTCTCTCTCTCCCCTCTCCTACCTCCCCTCCCCCCCTCTCCTCCCTACCCTCCTCCCTCTCTCTCCCCTCTCCTCTCTCTCTCCCCTCTTCTCCCTCCACCCTCCACCCTCTCCTCCCTACCCTCCTCCCTCTCTCTCCCCTCTCCTCTCTCTCTTCCTTCTCCTACTTCTCCTCTCTCCTACCTCCCTCTCCTCCATCTCCCCTTCCTCCCTCTCCTCTCTCCCCCCCTCTCCTCCCTCCCTCTCCTCTCTCCCCCCTCTCCTCCCCCAGGCTGTACCCGCGTCACGCCAGTGCAATGAACAACCTGGGCACCCTGACACGCCACCCGGAGGAGGCGGAGCGCTACTACAGGAGAGCTCTGAAGACCAACCAGCAGCACAACCGGGCGCTGTTCAACCTGGCCAACCTGCTCAAGTAACCGCACGCACGCACGTGGACACATATACACACTCACGCATGCACGCACGCAATGCACACACACGCACACAGACAGAAACACACATAAGAGACATAGACAAACAGACACATGAACATAGACATACACCCATACACACACACAGACACACACAGACATTAGTATATCTACAGTATATTTATATTTATATGTATATGTAAATATATATACTTGCACACACACGCATGCAGACACAAACACCTACGCACACATATACACTCACTCACTAACACACACACACACACTCACTAACAAGTGGTGATGATGGTGATAAAGATGATGGTCTTAGCTGTGTCAACTACGATGATGATGATGATGACGGTGGTGCTGGTCTTAGTGATGATGCTGATGACGATGAAGGTGATGGTGCTGGTCTTGGTGGTGGTGAAGATGATGATGATGATGACGATGGTGGTGCTGGTCTTAGTGGTGGTGAAGATGATGATGATAGTCTTAGTGATGATGATGATGATGACGATGGTGGTGCTGGTCTTAGTGGTGGTGAAGATGATGATTATAGTCTCAGTGATGATGATGATGATGACGATGGTGGTGCTGGTCTCAGTGGTGGTGAAGATGATGATGATAGTCTTAGTGATGATGATGATGGTGAAGATGATGTTGATAGTCTTAGTGATGATGATGATGATGATGATGATGACGACGGTGGTGCTGGTCTTAGTGGTGATGATGATGATGATGAGGATGGTGTGTAGGTCCAGGGGGGAGGAGGAGGAGGCGGAGCTCCTGCTGAAGGACTCCATCCGCTACGGCCCACACTTTGCCGATGCCTACTCCAGCCTCGCCTCGCTGTACGCTGAACAGGTGCAGACACACACACGCACACACACACAAGCACGCACCCACGCTCACGCACACACACACACACACACACACACACACACACACACACACACACACACACACACACACACACACACACACACACACACACACACACACACATACATGTACACACACAAACACAGACGCACGTGCATTTACATACTCACAGACAAATACACGCACGCACGCACACACACACACATACACACACACACTACAGGCAGAGACACACACGCGTGCACGCACACACACACACACACACGTAGAGACACACACACACACACACACATAGACAGAGACACACACACACAGACAGAGACACACACACACTCAGAAAGAGACAAACACGCACACACACACAGACACACACACACAGTCCCACTGTGCTGTGTTATCATGACATAAGGGTGATAAAGGGGGCTTGTCTCCTCCGTTCTCCCACAGAAGCGCTTTGCGGAGGCCAACGAGGTGTACCAGCGGGGGATGGAGAAGTGTCCCGACAGCTCTGACCTCCACAACAACTACGGAGTGTTCCTGGTGGACACAGGTGGGCTCGGAGACCCTCACCGCCTCACCTGTATGACGGATCACACCTGGTGCTGCCACCGGTTACTCAGAGCTACCGGTGGACAGAGCGCTGTTATACTGACGACCACACCCTCCTCTCCTACCCTCCTCTCTCCCTCTCCTCCCCTTTCCTCTCCTCCCCTTTCCTCGCCTCTCCTTTCCTCTCCTCTCCCCCCTCTCTTCTCCTCTCTCTTCATTCATCCCCTCTCTTCACTCCTCTCCGCCTCTCCCTCTCCTCCCCCCTCCCCTCTCTCCCTCTCCTCCCCCCTCCCCTCTCTCCCTCTCCTCCCCCCTCCACTCCTCTCTCCTCCTCTCCTCTCTCCCTTCCCTCTCTCCCTCCCCTCTCTCCCCCTCTTCTCTCTCCTCCCCCCTCTACTCCTCTCTCCTCCTCTCCTCTCTCCTCCTCTCCTCTCTCCCTCCCCTCTCTCTCCCTCTCCTCTCTCCTCCTCTCCTCTCTCCCTCTCCTCTCTCCTCCCCCCTCCGCTCCTCTCTCCCCCTCTCCTCTCTCTCTCCCTCCCCCCTCTCTCTCCCTCCCCCCTCTCCCCCTCTCCTCTCTCCCCCTCTCCTCTCTCTCTCTCCTCTCTCCTCTCTCTCTCTCTCCCTCCCCTCTCTCCCCCTCTCCTCTCTCTCTCTCCTCCGCCCTTCCGCTCCTCTTTCCCTCTCTCCTCTCTCTCTCTCTCCTCTCTCTCTCTCTCCTCCCCCCTCTCTCTCCCTCCCCTCTCTCCCCCTCCGCTCCTCTCTCCCTCTCTCCTCTCTCTCTCTCTCCTCCCCCCTCTCTCTCCCTCCCCTCTCTCTCCCTCCCCCCTCTCCCCCTCTCCTCTCTCCCCCTCTCCTCCCCCCTCGCTCCCCCTCTCCCTCCCCCCTCTCCCCCTCTCCTCTCTCCCAGGAGAGGGAGACCGTGCCGCCGTCCACTACCAGCACGCGGTGCGTCTGAAACCACAGCACTACGTTGCCATGGTGAACCTGGGCCGTCTCCTCCGCTCGGCCAATGACAACAAGGAGGCGGAGCTTTGGTACAAGAGGTGAGTGTGTGTGTGTGGGGGGGGGGGGGGGGGGATGAAGACCAGGTCCCATAACGGGAGACCAGGGCCTATAGAGTGGCAATGTCACGCCCCTTCCTGTAGAGCCCATGGGACCTCGAAAAATATGAATGGGTTTCAATGGAGAGAAAGCAATTATCTTCTGGCCCGGATTACCCATATGTTCTTTGTGGATTTAAATGATAATTTTTCATGTCATATTTGACCGTTTATTGTGCAGTTGTTCAGTTAAAGGCTGTAGAGAAAACACAATGAGAAAGACTACATGTCTCGTATGTGACGTCACGCTCCCTGCGACTGGCGTGGACAAGACCGACAATCTCCCCATCGGCATAACTGAGACTCTCCACATGCCCCGACTTATAATGGTTTTTCACAGAGGATTTAGGAGGAGCGTCTGGCTTCAGTCTGACCCGACAGGAGGAAGTCATCTGGAGACGTAGCAGGAAGCCAGAGGAGAATCAGATCCCAGAGACCAGACTATTGGAAAGCAGCCCTGGTTGTGTTACTGGTTCTGTTCCTTTTTGCTCCAGTCCCAGTGGTTCCTTCTGAAGCCTGACCTTGTGACCTTTGACCTTTGACCCTGGCTGGGCGTGAGCAGGAAGGTGGACATCCTGGTGCCCGACCTTGTGCCCTATGACCTTTGACCCTGGGCGTAAGCAGGAAGGTGGACATACTTGGTGCCTGACCTTGTGCCATATGACCTTTGACCCTGAGCGTAAGCAGGAAGGTGGACATCCTTGGGCCTGACCTTGTGACCTTTGACCCTGGCAGGGCTCTGGCCGTGAGCAGGAAGGTGGACATCCTTGGGCCTGACCTTGTGACCTTTGACCCTGGCAGGGCTCTGGCCGTGAGCAGGAAGGTGGACATCCTTTGGCCTGACCTTGTGACCTTGTGACCTTTGACCCTGGCAGGGCTCTGGCCGTGAGCAGGAAGGTGGACATCCTGGTGCCCCTGGGGGCTCTGTACTACAACACGGGGCGCTACAGGGAGGCGCTGGCCGTGTACCGGGAGGCCGCCGCCCTGCAGCCCGACAACACCGACATCTGGCTGGCCCTGGTGGGACACACGCACACATACACACACACAGACAGAGGCACGCACACACACACACACACACACAGACGGAGGCACGCACACACGCATACATTAACACACACATCCACGCGAGCACACGCACAGATAAACACATAGCCACAGACAGACGCACACGTACGCACACACACACACCTATACCTGTACAAACTAAGAAATACACCTAAACACATGGATGCTGACACTCATACACCAAGGTGAACAACCTGTGCCACTGCAACTCTTAAAGAAGGAATACATCTCTCTCCCCCCCCTCCCTCCCTCCCCCCCACCCTCTCTCTCTCCCCCCCCCCCCTCCCTCCCTCCCCCCCAGGCCCAGGTCCTAGCGATGGCGGGTCAGCCCCAGGAGACAGAGGACATCACTCTGGGGATCATCTCCAGACAGGGCGGCTGCATCGAGTGTTACCGCCTGCTGTCCGCCATATACAGCAAGCAGGGCAACTACACACAGGTGGGTGGGGGGGGGGGGGGGGGCGTTAGTCTATGTTATGGTCTGTCTCTGTCAAATGTTTGTTAGTGTGTGTGTGTAACGTGTGTCTCCCCCCCCCCTCAGGCAGTGGAGGCCCTGGACCAGGCCCTCCTCCAGAGCCCCAGTGACCCGGCGGTCCGGGCTGAGCTCCACTTCTCCAAAGGGAACCAGCTCCGCGAGATGAACCATCTGGACCAGGCCTTCCAGGTACCAGACCCCCAGGACCCCTCAGGACCCCTCAGGAACGGTCTGGACTGTCTGCTCGTCCAGACCCCTCTGGACCTGTTTATACCAGTCTGGACCGGTCTGGACCCATCTGGACCAGTCTATACCAGTCTGGACCGGTCTGCTGGTCCAGACCCCTCTGGACTAGTCTATACCAGACTGGACCCATCTGGACCCATCTGGACCAGTCTATACCAGTCTGGACTGGTCTGCTATTCCAGACCCCTCTGGACCAGTCTATACCAGTCTGGATTGGTCTGGGCCGGTCTGGACCAGTCTATACCAGTCTGGACTGGTCTAGACCGGTCTGGACCAGCAGACCTTTCGGTCCAGGGGTCTCCCCCAAGCAATGGTTTAAAATGTAACCAAGAATCTCTTACTTCCGAAATGGTCAAACCGACCTGCCATTGGCCGGGGGGTAAGTGTGACCCTGGACCCCGGCTGAACACTATTGGTTGGTTCTGTTTTCAGAGTTACAAGCTGGCGGTGGAGCTCAAGCCTGACCAATCACAGGCCTGGATGAACATGGGCGGGATCCAGCACATCAAGGTGAGTGGAGAGAACAAACAGGCTGTCAACGACTAATAGGAACCGGCAGGATTTATATTTTTTGTGTGTGTGTGTGTGTGGTCCGTGTGTGTGTGTTATCGTGTGTGTGTAATAATGTGTGTCCAGGGTGACTATGCGGCCGCCAGGACCTTCTACCAGAGAGCTCTCCTCCTCAACCCCGGCTCCAGGCTGCTCAAGGAGAACCTGGCCAAGCTGGACCGCCTGGAGAGGAGGCTGACAGAGGGGGTCTGACCTGGACCTGGACCAGGACCTGGACCGCCTGGAGAGGAGGCTGACAGAGGGGGTCTGACCTGGACCAGGACCTGGACTGGCCTGGAGGGGAGGCTGACGGAGGGGGTCTGACCTGGACCTGGACCTGGACCAGGACCTGGACCGCCTGGAGAGGAGGCTGACGGAGGGGGTCTGACCTGGACCAGGACCTGGACTGGCCTGGAGAGGAGGCTGACGGAGGGGGTCTGACCTGGACCTGGACCTGGACAAGGACCTGGACCGCCTGGAGAGGAGGCTGACAGAGGGGGTCTGACCTGGACCAGGACCTGGACTGGCCTGGAGAGGAGGCTGACGGAGGGGGTCTGACCTGGACCTGGACTGGCCTGGCTCACCTGGACCCACTGCCGGCTGGTCTCAGAGCCAGCCGTCCCTCACAGGAGGTCTGGGACCCAGCGCTGGGGAGCCGGGTCTGAACCCCTCCTGGTCAGGGGGAGCGAGGATGACATTCAAGCCAGCCTCCTGTGGACCTGGACCCCCTGAGACCCAGACCCCCGGAGACCCAGACCCCCGGAGACCCAGACCTGGGGGATGAAACACGACTTAAAGAGAGACTTCGTGCTCACCGGTTTACGAAATAAGACTGAGACTGAGTCCCGGATTCCCCGGAACGCTGACAGCCAATGAAAGTCTTGTCTTCAGGTTTCTGAGGCTTGCCCTGTTCTGCCTCCTTCCTCTCTGTATCAGAGGTTCAGGGCACATGGTGATGTAGGGCTGAGGCTAGTCCTGCATGCTCACAACACGTAGCCGCTAGCTCCCAGTCCTGCTTGGTCTACGGTCCAGGTGAGGACCAGGAACCGGTACCAGTCCTGCAGGTCAGTTGGACTGTAGGCCTACATTATGGGTCTGTAGGCCTACCTGTCAATCATCAGTGAAGCTAAATGAAGTAAACGTTTGAGGGTAAGAAACAACGTCCGGACTTCAGCTCAGACCTGGCAGAGAAAATACAAGTCTTTGGTTTTCATTTCCCAGCGCTTGGCTCATTTGAGCTGCTGAGAAATGAACGTCTGAACAATGGCACAAGAAAAAAGACTCACTGGGTGTTGAGACCGTGTTTGTGGTTTGGGAAGGTTTGCTCTTCGGTACGATACATTTTTAAAAGGACCAAAAACGTTTCCATCGCTCTGTCCCTCTGCTGAAGTATATTCACGGCTCCTTGTATCTTCAAACCGTTTACCGATATAAGTGTTGCTAGTGTCGCCATGGACACGAGGGTTGAAGTGATGGCCTCAATCAATAACATGACAATGATGATTTGTGAGATGAGATTAGTGTTTGTGTTCTGTCGATGGCGTTGTGCGTTGTGAATGAAATGTTCTGGAATGTAACAGAACGTGACTGAATTGCACAATTAAAATAAAATATATGTTTTCCTTACAGCGCATCTTTTGTTTTTTAGAGCACAACGGTGAATTTTAGACTAGATCGGACCACATTAACATGCAGAACATGCTAGCCAGCTGATGTTAGATTGAACGTTTTATACCAGGGATTAGAAAGTCAGATATAGTTTGAATTGTTGTTGTCAGACACTAAATTACCTTTGCTGTCAGGGACGTCGTTAAGCCTATTGTGGGTGGGCTAAGCGCCCCCAAGATGTTCAAAAGCCCCCCCTACACAAATTATAATAACATAATCATACCAACTCTTACATTTGTTTAGCTTATTTATATTTTTAAAAAGGAGGACATCCTGAAGACTCAGGAGAGGGAAGCAGGAGGTCTTAAGGCAAGTGAAGAAAAGAGAATGAGCCAGAAAACAGGCCCTGATAGATGCTCTACTGTACTCTACTGTAATAAATGATGAATTTAAGCACCACATTAAAGATGTGATGAAAACATTTCGCACTTCGGGAACTGCTAGGGGTTAAGCCCCCCCAGCCTCTAAATCCTAGTGACGTCCCTGTTTGTTGTTGAGGGCTCTTGGAAAAATCTGTGTTTTAGTGACATCACAAGTGGCAGTGGGAGTGTTATCAATCCAGCATACATCTAGGTGGACACGCCCACTTGAGATCTCACTAAGGCACAGGGATGGGCAGATATTGAAACTACTTGTAGTGGCTAACAACGCTATCACCTGGGAGTATAATCAGGGCCCTTTAAGTCAAGCTCAATAGTTACACTTGGCTTTCTGCCTTACGATAAGATGTGAAATGTGACAAACAAAACCAAAACTACTGTTTTATTCTAATGGGCCGGTCAGGTCCTCAGTGAAAGCCTCTCCAGCTCGGTCTATGGGAGGGGGGAGGGGAAGCACTCATTAGCCGCAACACAGCTCTCTCAAGGCACAGTACAGTGAAAGATGAATCAATCAATGAATGGATAAGTCAACCAGTCGCTGATGGTCAGATGAAGACATAGTTTATGAGGACTGCATACTGCTAGGCTTCTATTTGTGTGTGTGTGTGTATGTGTGTGTGTGTGTGTGTGTGTGTGTGTGTGTGTGTGTGTGTGTGTGTGTGTCTGTGTGACTAAATAAAATGACTGGAGTCAATAACATGAGCAAAGATATATTCAAGATGAGGAATAAAAATAAGAATGACAACCTAATTCATATAATTTCTTTGGGCAGTGATTAATTTATACTTGTCAATACATAGGACAAAATTTCATTTACCAGAGTAGAGGCGATCTCTAGCGGTCAGTAGCGGTCACTGCAGGCTCTGTAGCCACAGTACTGATCCCTAGCGGTCAGTAGCGGTCACTTTAGGCTCTGTAGTCCCAGTACTGACCCCTAGCGGTCAGTAGCGGTCACTTCAGGCTCTGTTGTCAAGGTACTGACCCCTAGCGTTCAGTAGCAGTCACTGCAGGCTGTGGAGTCGCACTGCTGATGTCATCGCTGGAGTCTGACGTCACGGGGATGAAGCGTCAACATGGAGGCGACAGGAGAATCTTCCACGAATTCACTTTTAAAAGATGGTAATTCTCTTCCTTTATTCTTCTCCTTTCGTGCTTGATACTGTTCTGTGTCGTCGGTCCAAACGGAACGTGTTTGGAACGTTTAATTCATACTAGTAGTACTACTTATGATAGTAATAATATTGATGTGGTCGATAACAGCGGCTCACCGTCCAGTCTCTCTTTACCCCGTAAAGAGAGACTGGACACTACTACTACTATTAAATACATCTAGCACTGAATAAATTGAATGGTACTGAATACATCTTGTAATGAATACATCTAATGGTACTGAATACTTCTAGTGTTGAGGACCCACCGGCTCTACTATGAGAAGTGTGTGGTTAAAACGTCGTTCTTCACTACAATGGACTCACAGGTAGATAGATAGATAGATACAACTTTATTAATCCCCCGCAGGGTAAATTCCTGTGTTACTGCAGAACACCAGCACTGGAAGACACAGGACATAATACATTAAAAATAGTTGTAGCAGTGGTTAGGGAAACAAAAAGATGCTAAAGTGAACATACAAGGCAAACAGGATAAACAGAACAAAATGTATAAACTATAAAGTGGCCCAGTGCCAGTACTTCTCAATAGATTAAAGTGTGTAAATGTAATGTCAAAACAAAGTGTACCTGTAACATCAGTGCACCGTCCTCTCAGTAGTGCGCCATTCTCTCAGTAGAAGTCAGTACTTTTTGTTAATGAGGGAGATCCACCATCCTGTTGGGCTTCTAAGGAAAAACTAGGGTCAGTTTCCTGAATTCTTCCTCGTTATTGAAGCATTGAACATTGGTTTACTCCCGGGAACCGCCCTGTTTGCAGAGTGCTACGTGGACTTCCTGACGGAGAGCTTTGACGTGAAGACGTACACCGCCCAGGTCATCCACCATGCGGTCATCACTGAGCAGCTGGCCAAACTGGCCCAGGGCATCAGCCAACTGGACCGGGAGCTGCACAGCCAGGTAGACACGCACGCACACACACGCACAAATACAGACACAAACAGCCTGGTACGCGTGCACACACAAACGCACACACAGCCTGATACACACACACACACACACACACTAACACACGCACAGATACTCACTCACTCACTCACTCACTCACTGACTGTTTTAAGGGGGATTGTCCAAAGTCATAGTCTGAAATAAAGGTCTGACATGTGCTCCTGTTCCTGACCTTCATTCACTACTGCTTGGTCAGAACCCCAGAACAGTCCATATAGCATTAAGGAAAATATGAGTTATCAGATTTAATAGTGACAAACACACCAAGATGGCCCCTTATGGATAGCATGGATCATCCTTTTTCTTCTGTCAACTGTTGCGTGACACTATGACTGACAACATCTTGTCCTGTTACTGACTCCATCTTGTCCTATCATGACCCTGTTACTGACTCCATCTTGTCTCCTGCCGTGTGTCGATGTTCCCGCCCCGGTTGGCAGGTGGTTGCTAGGCACGAAGATCTGCTGGCCCAGGCCCCTGGGATAGAGTCACTGGAGGGTGAGTCTCCTGCTATGCATCATGATACCTGCATGTCTCCTGACTGACCACCAGATGGCACTGGTGTTCACCTAATTAAAGCCCTTAATGCAACGCATCACTTCGTGTTGAAATTAGCTTTACTTCCTGTAGGCTTTTATTTATAAAACACTATGAAGAGGATTTCGAATTGAAATCCACACATACAAGACAGACAAAGGTTTGCTCGGAGTTAACAGGGAATTATCTATGGAGTTTGGCTTTGTTGGAAAGCTACTATAGAGACGGAAGCATGTGTACGTTTTACATTCACTCTGGAGCGTTTTACATTCACTACATTCAAGGCACCTCCCCATTTACTGTCGCCTTGCAAGACTGACACCGCCCTGGGTGTGTGAATGGGTGGATGTGAGGCAATATTGTAAAGCACTTTGAGTGGCCGATTGAGTAGCGCTGTATAAATGCAGTCCATTTACCGTTTGTTCATCAGGGGTCCTCCAGATGATGCAGACCAGGATCTATGCTCTTCAAGGGGCTGTTGACAGGTATGTCCCTCCTCCACGCCCCCAGGCCTCTATAAATACACCTTGATAAAGCTCCAGGCCTCCAATCACAGCGTGTGCTTGTTCCCGCCCCCAGGATGCGGTCTAAGATCGTGGACCCCTACAACAAGATCGTGGCCCGGACCACCCAACTCGCCAGACTGCAGGTGAGGTCCAGCCCCTTGAGCTCCAGCCCGTACCCGCTGTGTGCTCACGGGGGGGGGGGGGGGGGGGGAGGGAGGACTGGGGTACTGAGGAGTTGGGCCTCCATCCCACTGCTCAGCGTCCCGTGAAGGAGGTTCTTCCTCAAGGTTCCCTGATACTTAAGGGTGGTTCTCCTCACTCCTTGACTGTGATTGAGATTGAGACTGTGGAAGCACCTCCTGGTCATGTGGCCATCTCGAATAGTGACGCGAACGAGGTGGTCGTGTGACCTGGAATGATTGCCACAGGCCTTATTGAGCTGGCGGCCATCTTGGTTGTAAACACTAGCTTGGTTGGTACTGGATGTGATTCCCAGCCACCACTAAGAACCAGTTTGGCTGGCATGCCGACGCGCGAAACAGAACACCGACGGCACTTCAGTCTGTTTGTGATCGTTTCATAACACACTCGGTACCTGGTGGTGAGCGATCGGTCCGTTTGTCGGCTGTGAAGGCGTGGACTGTGTGTGCGTGGGTCCTTCTGCCTGTGCGTGCGTGCTCATGCTCGTTCTCGTCCGTGTGCGTGCGTGTGTGTGTGTGTGTGCGCACTGGTTCTCGTCCGTGTGCGTTTGCATTTGCGTGCTCGTGCGTGTGCGTGCTCGTGCAAGCATCCGTGTGTGTTTGGGGATAGAGCCTGTAACGTAAACCAGCGCTGCAGAAGGGTCTAAGATATGGGGTCATACTGGTTCAACAGGATCGTCATTAGTATTTCCTGTTTGTGCACTATTCTTTATTATGTGTGTGTATGTCTGTGTGCGTCTGCGTGTGTGTGTGTGTGGCTGGCGTCAGGAAGAGATCCATATGTCAGATCTGAACTGTGATGACGTGACCCAGCAGGGAGGCTGTCTGAGTGCCGCGCTGACCGGGCTTTTCAAAATAAGAGTCACTTACCAGAACCATGTGTTAAGGTGACCTGACCTTTCTGGATATGGATCAGTCTGTTTCCTACTGCCCCTACTGCAGAGACGATCAGTATGTAAGCGATACACGGTTGCCGTGGGTCCCATTCCATCCTCCGTTATTTTACATCTCTCTGGGAGTCAGACCTTCACCGTGACCGCTAGAAGAGGCTGACGCCATCAGGCTCTGCAAAGTGAGCACCAGTCACTGCGTTTGTCATGTTGAGTCTATTTTAAACGGTTCTATATTTTGTAATGAGTGTTCATCACAGCAGTGAAGCAGTGCGGCAAATGAACAGGCTATGAAGTCCATTATGGAGTAGATCCACAGTGATGTAGTGAACCTTTCGTGGTTATCCATCCACCCCATGAGCGGCCTGTGGCTCAGGAGGTAGAGCGGGTTGGCTGGTAACCGGAAGGTTGCTAGTTCAATCCCCTGCTCTTCGATGTGTCCCCTGAGCAAGGCACCTCACCACAAGTGCTCCCGACGAGCTGGCTGTCGCCTTGCGTGGTTGACACCGCTGTCGGTGTGTGAATGTGTGCATGAATGGGTGAATGTGAGGCAGTATTGTTAAGCGCGAGTGAGTGGCCACTGGTTAGAAAAGCGCGGCGTAAATGCAGTCCATTTACCGTTACCTGACCGTTTTCCTTCCTGCGTAACAGATATCAGAGAGGATGCCGGCGACATTCAGGAGCTGTTACTTGAGTGTCGTTGGTTCGTCCGTCAGCCATTAGAGAGTTCAACGTGCTGTGAGAGAATCGGCTCCTCTGCAGCCGGTGGAGGGCAGTCAGCTAGAGCCCTGATGGATGTGAAACGACAATGTGATAGTAACACCTTTATTTTTCTTTTTAGTTGAATAATCAGACCAAAGGGATTTATGGATTATTGTTTGTGACTTTGTCCGACTGGAATCGATGAGAGAAAAGTGAATAAGCGTTTGAGTGTAGCGGCGGTCAAGTGTATCTGGTCCGGCACAGAGTGTCCCTGGTCCGGGTCTGAGTGCTGGTCCTGTTCTGAATGTCCCTGGTCCTGGTCTGAGAGTGGGTCCTGGTCTGAGTGTCCCTGGTCGTGGTCTGAGTGTTCCTGGTCCAGGTCTCAGTGCTGGTCCTGGTCTCAGTTCTGGTCCTGGTCTCAGTGCTGGTCCAGGTCTCAGTGCTGGTGCTGGTCTGAGTGTCCCCCTGTCCCCCCCCAGGTGGCCTGTGACCTGCTGCGGAGGATCATCCGCATCCTGTTCCTCAGCAAGCGGCTGCAGGTCCAGCTGCAGGCGGGCAGCCGGGAGATCACCAAGGCGGCCCAGAGCCTCAACGAACTGGGTAGGAACCAGAGCTCCCCCCTACACGGACCCCCAGGTCAGGACCGCTGTGTGGGGGTCCGAGGTGTGACTATGAACCTGAGGTCTGGTGAACAGGGGTCGCGTTATTAACATCGGTCTCTGTTAATAATGCATCTGTTCGGTATAACAAACAAACGTGTGTTAAACAACGGTGTGGTGGCGATGTCGCTTCAGCAGCTACCGCACCGCCGTTGATGAACGAGGGATGTCCGTACGGTACTGTTCTCCGCTGTTCCACTGTACCACAGTGGGCCGGATAACTCGTTATTAACAGGGTGAATTACACGCAGCTTGTAGCCATGGCAACAACACGTCCGCCAGAGGTTCACCCGGGTTCGGTGTGTTTTACCGTTTGTTTATTACTGTGGTAAAATGTGGTGCGCTGCTGCCCCCGAGACCACCCACCTGACCACCGTACGCCCCCACCTAAACTCCACCTAACTCCACCTAACTCCACCCTACCTCAACCTTAACTCCACCCTATACCTCCACCGTACCTCAACCCTATACCTCCACCTTAACCCCACCCTATACCTCCACCCTATACCTCCACCTTAACTCCACCCTATACCTCCACCCTATACCTCCACCCTATACCTCCACCTTAACGCCACCCTATACCTCCACCCTATACCTCCACCCTAACTCCACCCTATACCTCCACCCTATACCTCCAACTTAACTCCACCCTATACCTTCACCCTATACCTCCACCTTAACCCCACCCTATACCTCCACCCTATACCTCCACCCTACTTCAACCCTAACTCCACCCTATACCACCACACCCCCCACCCTACCTCAACCCTTACTCCACCCTATACATCCACCCCACAGCCTCCTCAGAAACGCAGTGCAGTGCACTGCAGGTGTTTTATAAATCCCCCCCCCCCCAAAGCGTGTGCAGCATAAAGCTGCACTCTGTAAATAGCTCGATCCCCTCTCCTCCTCCAAGGACAGGGCTTGTTATGAAGTGTTCCCGGGCGCCCCAACTTCCTTGGCAGGGCTGGTGGACGGCCCCGCCGAGGGCACCCCGACCTTCCGTCGGAAAAAGCGATATTGACCAGTGCTGTGTCACAGCTAGCGGCTATCCGTGCTATCGCTACGTCAGCTTTTGGTTTATTGCCCGCCAGTGGAGCGTGACAGCAGGGCTCGACGAGACCCGTGTTTTTACCCAGCTCCCGCTGTGTGTGTGTGTGTGTGTGTGTGTGTGTGTGTGTGTGTGTGTGTGTCCATTAAGCGTGTGGTGCACAAAGCAATCATTCTGCCTTTTTTGTAGTACAAACACACACACACACACACACACACACACACACACACACACACTGTGTTGCCTTTCTTCATCTTGGAGGGAGGGAAAGAGAAACCTGTTTCAGCTCGATCCTGAACTCAAAACGGTGAGTTCTAAGGAGGAGGGGGGGCTGTCATCCCCATGGTAACGGCCCACACCAACGTCGCGCTGGCTGGTCCGCGTCGTCACGTGAGCGTTCACGGTGCTGTGTATGAAGTAGGGCACACACCGCTGCGTGACACTATAAGTATCCCAGAAGTTAACCCGTCTCTCGGACGCTGCCGTCAGGACCCCCGCTGCCCAGAGAGAGCTCTACGCTCACTCACTGGTTCAGAGTTCACCTAGACACTGCGAAGCCCCCCCTCCCCTTACCCCTTACCCCTTACCCCTTATTGTGTGTTGGACGTCCTGGCACTTAATGTACGCAATGCTTGTAAGTTGTATGTCCTGGAACAAAATGTACACGCTTATTCTACGTTGTACGTCCTGGCACTTAAAAGTAGTACTTAGCATTGTGTATCGTCTTATCCTAGCTATCTGTGTTAGCTATGGGTTATCGTAGCGATTGTTAATGACTTGGCTCTTGGTTCTATGAACAAATGCCAGGGCCCGGCCGCCTGGCATTTGGCAGTGACTGCAGCCCAGTCCTAATAAAGACACCAGCCGAAGGTCAGCCTGGGGCAGATAAGACTCGAGTGCCTCTCATCGGGCTGATCTAGAGCGGCCCACTCATTAGAGAACGCTCTCAGAACGTGCCCTGCGTTATGATCCCTTCATGATCGGGCGGCATGCGGTTCCGGAGGAAGAGCGGGTCGGCTGTTCACCGGAAGGTTGCTAGTTTGATCCCCGGCTCCTCCTCGTAGAGTGTAGAGGTGTCCCTGAGCGAGACGCCTCACCCTACCTGTTCCCGACGAGCTGGCTGTCGCCATGCGTAGTTGATATCGCCGTCGCTTTGTGAATGGGTGCATGAATGGGTGAATGTTAGGCCCTGGTTAGAAAAGTGCTGTATAAATGCAGTCCATTTACAATTATACCATAATGACATGGTGTGCACTGAGAGGGGATTGATCTGGGCGACCAGGAGGCATATACCCCCCCCCCCCCCGGTGTGGCAATCGGTCCAGCCCAGGACTCTCTCTCTCTCTGAGCCCTGCTGGTCTCTCTCTGTGTTGTGTGCATACTGCAGTGCAGTGAGACCTTCTACTTTCGTTTCACAGAAGGATTCAGGATGCAGGGTTTTGTTGTGTTTCTTTACTCCCATGACAACGTGGATAATGTGTTCAAATAAACCGTACATTTCTATGGAACATTTTCACAATATTCATACGAGTTAATCGGCATGTTATCACAAAGTTCACGTCCCTGTTGGAAAAATGTTCTGCCTCTCGGTGTTGCTGACTCATTTTCAGCGCTTTTCAGATATTCCGTTTTTTGATTTTGACCATGACCCTAGTTTAGGGCCACATGTCCGAGTGACGTTAATTATAGCGGACGGGGTCGTGCCTTTGACCCTTTGACCTTTCTGAAATGTTCTGCACTCTCTCATCATTATGCAACTCACGGGCAGGACCTTCTAGGTCTGGGTGAGATCCTGCGAGAGAGCCACTCTCAAACCCGCCAGCATATAGTTAGATCTGAGCCTCCGTGCTCGTGTATTTGAGCTCATCTAATTTACCCTTAACTAACGGTTACCTCTGATAGCAAAGAACAAAGCCTGAGGTTTCTGGCATGTCTCTGGCATGTCAGGCCTCTATGGAACACAAATAGGTACATAGTCTTCTCCTCATGAAAGAACGAATCATGGCGACTGAAACGATGCCTAGGAAAAGCAAAGTGTTATGTGTTGATGTGATCACCTGACAGATGGAGAGGGAATCCCTACTGAGAGCTGTTTGGAAATAGACTTCACGTGTCTCTATCACTGGCCAAACATGTCTGCTGGGACGCTGCCACTGAGTGCACCTTTTTATCCTCATTCAATACAAAAAGTGGACAAATACTATTAAATACTATTAATGAGTTCAAGAACTGTACATCTGTTACACACATTGGACTCATTTAGGAAAAACCAAAGACCAGACATCACTGCAGTTTAGAGTAAAGGTTCCTTACTGTAGTGGTGCTGACGTCAACCCACAACACCACCGATAAATACTCATTATCTCCCTAAATGAGCTGTGAAGCCCGGATAAAGCCTATTGTTCTTTTAATCGTGGTACTAATTAATACAGAATTCAGCTCACTTTATTGCTGCAAAAGTATGTCTCAAACATCTACACAAGCAAATGATGCCAGCCCCGGTTCAGAGTGGATCTTCTGGGCGAGATCTCCCTCATCGAACCCTTCCCAAGAGGATCTCGCAAGCTTACCCTACGACAAACGAGAACTCAACATAACGTTTTGTTTACACCTCAAAACCTTTTTGCGCAACCACGTTTCTTAAAGGAATTTTGCCCCTCCTCCTCGGAAGCCCGGGAGTCTCTACGGATCAGTCACCGTATTCCGTAACGTTCCTCATTCCCGGAACATATTCCCAGAGTTACTCAACGTTCCCCGAGGAGAGACACTTCTGTCGGGCCTCTGCGTCCTCGAAGGTGACCTTCTTGTTCCTCTTGGGGTCGATCCAGGAGTTGTGGATGACCACGTTGGGGGTGGGGTCGGCCTCCACCACGGACACCACCCTCTTCTTCATCTTGCTCTTGAGCACCTTCTGGAACTTCTGCCGCGTGAAGGCGTAGAGCAGCGGGTGGAAGATGGTGGTGCCGTAGGCCATGACCAGGAAGGCCAGCCGCAGGCGCGCGGTGAAGCCGCTGGGGCCAGCGCTTAGGATGATGGTGTTGAGCACCGTGATGGGGGTCCAGCACAGCAGGAAGGTGGAGATGATCAGCAGGGACATCTTGAAGACCCTCCGCTGGCGCTCCCGCCGTTCGCGGTGCCGCTTCACGGCCCTCCGCAGGGCGATGATGACGGACACCGAGGCCCTCATGCCCATGGTGGCGCCGGAGCCCCCTCGCACCCCCGTGCTGCTCTGCGATGCGTCCGTGGACTCGGCCGCCGCCGCCGTTGCTGCCGCCGCCGCCGCCGGCGGGGTCGTCATGGAGATGGCCTTCTTCCTCGGCGGCGGCTTCTTCTTGGGCGGGTTGTGCTGGAAGCGCGTGCCGATGCGGATGTTGAGCGCCTGCAGGATCTTGTAGTAGGTGACCAGCATGACGAGCGCCGTGAAGAAGAAGATGGGGATCTGGGCCAGCAGGTGGTAGTACAGGCCGGGCTCGGTCGAGTACTCGTTGGCCTGGGCCGCCCCCCCCGCCGGCGTCAGCGCGGCGGCGGTGGTCCGGTTCAACGGGTCCGCCCCGGCCTGGCTGAAGAAGCCCACCTCCATGAAGGGCACCAGGAAGCTGAGGCCGGACAGGGCCCAGATGAAGGCCAGCAGGGCCACCACGCGTCCCATGGTCAGCATGCGGTTGGCGGGCCGCACGGAGATGTCGTAACGGTCCACCGTGATGGCCAGCACGTTGGCGGCCGTGGCCACGCTGGCGAAGGAGACGCAGGCCTCGTGGAAGCAGCTGAGCAGGGCGGTGTCCGACTCCAGGGGCAGCAGGATCACCACGGCTGTCAGCGGGATGCAGCCCACGCACACCTGGAGGGGGGAGGGAGGAGCGAGGCCGGGGGATGCATGGACACACTACATTATAAATTATAAATGTAAATGATCTAGTTCTGAAAAAAAATTGTCGACAGTAGGTGAACCAACTATACATTGCCATCATCGTAAGAGAAACCTTTAATAAGAACAAGTGCTATTAGTAGTTACAATGCTAGATGCTGTAAAGGTATATACTCAGAGCCGGTTGATACCACTAGTTTAGGAATCGGTATCGGTAAGGACATTTCTTTATCGAACATCTCTAAAGTAACCCCACAGACATTGAGGAGTTAGGGGCGCTGGGACTCACCAGCACATCCAGCACGTGCAGGTTCATGGTGACGATGTTGGAGACAGAGCTGACCAGGTTCTGCTTCATGCAGTACAGCACCAGCACGGTGAGGTTGGAGCTCAGGCCCAGCACCATCTCCAGGATCAGGAGGCTGGTCAGGGCGACCTGGGGGGGTGCACAGTGTTCGGTCAGGGTTGGTGACAGACAGACGACCGGTTCAGAAAGTGGTGTGAGTCAACCGTCTGATTCTGATAATCACCAACCAAGGCGTACAAACAATAAGCAGAAGCTGTTCCATTACCTCCTCCAGGCACTTCCTCAGTTTCAGCGCGTACGTTTGCTCCTTTGATAAAAGCGCATTTCGTAGCAGTGGTTATACGTTGTACGTAGAACATTGAGTTCAGACGACAACCGATTCGAATCCTTGTATAGACCTTACCCTGCCTGATCTCAACCTGGCCTATCCTGTCATATTAGTCACTGTGATGTGGACGTACTTGGAAGCTGAGTGGGTAGACGTCCATGTCTGCGCTGGTGTCTTCTTCCCCAGTGTCCAAGACAGTCAGGTTGCTCATGTTGGCCGCTAAGCTCAGCACCAGGGAGATGTGCATCATCCTCAGTGGCGCTGGAGCGCTGGGGAGAGCAGGTCGGTGTGGGGACAGGACTCATTAGCAAGGAGCCAAGGCAGAGCGAGCCTTGGCTGCAGCATGCACCTTTTCAGTCACTTAGCAGGTTGAATAGTGTTTGACATGTTGGATACAACATCGCTGATCATTGGTGTTGCCTGTTGGTGATTACTAAGATTCCAATCGGTGTCTCTTTGTATCCCTGGTAACACTGCTTGTCTTAATAGTTTCAGTCAAGAGCAGACTTTGAATGTATGTGTTGGGCTTGGTTATGAGATTCGATTTGTAGGATTGCTTAGGGTTCTCGTTGTTACTCCAATCATTTCAATTGTAAGTTGTACAGATGATGGGGCCCAAACAGGGGTGACTTTCCATCCGTGGAGTCTGAATAGCACAGACCCTCCCTCCAGCCCTGGCCTGTACACTAACTCTGAGGAGCTATTGAGACCTGCGGGCCGCTGAGGGGAATGTACACAACGGCTAAACCTTTGTTAGGCCTTCAGACCAGACCTGGGGAATACATGGCGTTCTAGAGAGCTTTAGGCACTGGACAAGTTCCAGGGGTGGAGATGTAGAATCTCTACATCGCTACACGTTGGAGTAAAACACATTCAACATTTGAGTAAACAGCTAAAGATGGAGCGTCTATTTTTAAGCGTGGCTGATAAACTCGTAGCTTTTTTAAAGTCGGAACTTCTCAGTTCCTGTTCCATGTAAACATATGCGTTGTGTGCGGTGTGTGTATACGGTGGATCATCCTGACGGATGATCTGGGATGTGATGTTCCAGGAGGGCTTAAAGGTGTTTACTGTGTTGAACTCACCCCTCATCCCAGTGGACTGCTCTCCCACTCGGCACCGTTTGGAGGAGTCCCAGCTCAGCCGGCAGGACCCGACCCCACCATCCTCGTGAGGACCTTCGTACCCGGGGTGGTCGGGGTTAGACCAAGGGTGGGGCGTTCCTCCGGGTACCCTCCTACCCCTAACCCCGTCGACTAAGGGCTGGGCTGATGTGTTTCCTCCACCTCTGGTCTCCACCAGACAAGGACAAGAGGGTGGGGGTGAGAGCTGATTGTGAATTAGTGAGAACACTGACACCGGTCCCTCCCTCCCTCCCTTCCTCCCTCCCTCCTCTCCAGGGCTGTTGTACAACCGGATCAATGCTCTCTTTCATTAGCTGCTGTGTCCCGCTGTTGTCCCCTTACGCCCAGGCCTGAGGCCCCCAGTGTGTCCCCCTCCGTCAGCTCTCTGTCCTCTCTCCCTCCCCTCTCTGTCGTCTCTCCCTCCTCTGTCTGTCGGCTCTCCCTCCTCTCTCTCTTGTCTCTCCTTCCTCTCTCCGTCAACTCTCTGTCCTCTCTCCCCCCTCTCTCCCTTCTCTCTCTGTCATCTCTCTGGCGTCTCTCCCTCCTCTCTCCCTTCTCTCTCTGTCCTCTCTCCCTCCTCTCTCCCCCTCTATCTGTCGTCTCTCCCTCGTCTCTCCCCCCTCTCTCTGTCCTCCCTCCCCACTCTATCTGTCGTCTCTCCCTCGTCTCTCCCCCCTCTCTCTGTCGTCTCTCCCTCGTCTCTCCCCCCTCTCTCCCCCCTCTCTCTGTCAGCTTTCCCTCAGCACCGAGATACGAAGACCGGCTCAGTCATCCTTTATTTATCCACCTATTCCTCCGGCCGTCCTCCTCCTCCTCCTTCTCGTCTCTCCTCCTCGTCCCAAAGCCTGAGCTCCACGTTATAATCCACCGTATTTCGATTTCTCCCGGGCGTCGCTCCACGGAGACACCGAGAGAGAACCTGGATCTGTGGAGCAGTGTGTTCTGTGTTCTGCCTCCCTGGATGTCCTCTGAGGTAAGCACCTGAACCCAAGGTCAGAGTGCCCGGTAGGGGTCACCGGCGGGGGCCCCCTTGCTGGGGGAGTGGGCGTGACCCCGTCTGACCTTCACCGCTTCCCCGGAGCCTCAGATGGAGAGACAATGGGTCCATGCGGACGGTGACATCATCTCGGCCAGGCGGCTGTCGCCAACGGTTACGCCTGGCCCCCACCCATCGCCTTGCGTGTTACAGACCTGAGGGGGGAAGGAGGGTGGTAACTATGGGTTACAACTGGTTAACCAACAGGAGGCGACGGGGAACATCACAGCCGCCTCTGCCATTATCGCTTCATCTTCTTCGTCTCTGTGTGTGTTTGTGTGTGTGTTAAAAGGTTAGTTGTCAGTAGATTGTCGTGCATCTCAGGAAATAGTTTTTTAGATGTGAAAATGCTACTCTAGGCCGCTACAGTATTTAGCTCGGTCTGTGTAGCTAACGCTTGGCCGCTACAGTCGTTAGCTCGGTCTGTGTAGCTAACGCTTGGCCGCTACAGTCGTTAGCCCGGTCTGTGTAGTTGACGCTAGCCCGCTACAGTAGTTAGCGTGGTCTGTATAGCTACGCTAGGCCACTACAGTCGTTAGCTCGGTCTGTGTAGCTAACGCTTGGCCGCTACAGTCGTTAGCTCGGTCTGTGTAGCTAACGCTTGGCCGCTACAGTCGTTAGCCCGTTCTGTGTAGTTGACGCTAGCCCGCTACAGTAGTTAGCATGGTCTGTATAGCTACGCTAGGCCACTACAGTCGTTAGCCCTGTCTGTGTAGCTATGATAGGCCTCTACAGTAGTTAGCATGGTCTGTGTAGCTGATCCAGCTTGTTGTCTTCACTATGAATAATTAAGTACTTGTTATTGACAGTCAAACGTCGGATATGAAGAGTACAGTTTCATATCTGTTTATCTTGTTATTTCAGCAATTGTAAGGCTTTTGTTTTTGCTGCTTAAATGTATCCTAGATTAATTGGATAGATAGATTCACTCACCAGGCTCTATTGAATAGAGCTTGATTCATAAGATAGATTCACTCACTAGACTATTTTGAAAAGAGCTTGTTTCATGAAATAAATTCACTAACTAGACCAGTGAATAGAGACAGAATAATCTGATGGCATAATCTCCCACGAGGTTCAAGTGAATAGAGTTATGTTCATTCAGAAGGATCATCGTATAGTGATAACAATCACGTGTTCCAAATTATCATAGGGCTTTGTGTGTGTGTGTGTGAGTGCATGTTTGTGTGTGTGAGTGAGTGTGCTGCACGTGTGAGTGTGTGCATGTGAGCCAGCGTGTCTGCGTTTGTGCGTGCGCGTGCTACACATGTGTGAGTGCTTGTGTTTGTGCGCGCGCATGTGAATGTCTGCTAGTGTGTGTGCGTGCGCATGTACTCTCTGCTCTTCACGCTGCTCCTCATCACCTGAGAACCAACATCGCTCTCGTACTGAACTGGGCTGCGTGGATATGCATTAGTGACCACACACGTGCACGCTGTGTTCATAACGAGTGATTACACACACACACACACACACACTCTGAGTTGATGTAAATTAGTGAGTACAGACGCACACGTGTTATTCACACACACACACACGCTGTTGCTGTCTGTCCGAGTGAAAGCAGACGCAACCCCTTGGTAGCACCCAGTCCCCCAGCACCCACCCCATAGCACCCACCCCACCCAGCCCCCACCCCACACAGAACCCACCCCAGACACCCCACCCAGCACCCAGCCCGCGGAGGCACCCGGCGGTCCCCACTCTCTCCCAGCGCGTGGCAGCAGGCAGGTATTTACCTCGGGGAGGGGGCCGGTGTGCCGCTCTCAGACGGTGTAAATCCCGCTCCTCCTCGTAGCGCTGCTCTCCTCGTAGCGCCGGCTCCTCCTCCTGTCTCCCTGCACCTCCTCGTATCTCTCCTCGTCCCAGGTGCCTGAGAGCCGCTCCTCGCGGTGTGTTGCTCCTCTTGTTGTGATTAAGCTGCTCCTCCTCCTCCTCCTCCTCCTCCTGCTGCTCCTCCTCCGACGGTGTGATGGCGGTCTGCCCTCCAGGGACGCCCGTCTCTCGGACTGAGGAATCACAGCTCCGAGTGGCAGGTCACTCTCCCAGGAGCCAGAGAGAGAGAATGTGTGAGGGAGAGAGAGTGTGAGGGAGAGAGAGAATCAGAGTGTGAGGGAGAGAGAGAGAGAGAGGGAGAGAGAGAGGGAGGGGACGCCTGCTCTCCTGCTCGCACCGATGTGCTCGGTTCCCTCTGCTTTATCTCTCTGCGATGGTCCGTCGATCTCTCTCTCTCTCTCTCTCTCTCTCTCTCTCTCTCTGTCTCTCTCTCTCTTTCTCTCTCTCTCTCTCTCTCTCTCTCTCTCTATCCCCTTTACACCTCCGCTGCTCACTAATTGGTTTCAGATCACGGCTTTAACACTCCTGCACTGCCAGCTCGTTCCTGGGCTGTCGTCTCTCTCTCTCTCTCTCTCTCTCTCTCTCTCCCTCTCTCGCTTTGTACCACTTTCTCTCTCCCCCCCTCTGTATCATCTCTCACTCTCTTTGTATTTCTCTCTCTCAATCTTGTTCTGTAACTCTTTCTCGCTATGTATCTATTTCACTCGCCACCCCCCCCCCCCCCCCCCCCCCCCCCCCTCTGTCTCTCTCTCTTTCGTGTCTCCGTACCGCCCGCTTTCCTAAGTGTGTTTGCCCTCTTCAGGGAGGCCGGCAGGGTAACCGTGGCGATGAGGATGCTAATGGACGCATCCTGTTCCTCCTCCACAGCTGTCTGTGTTTGCAGAGGGAGGGCAAAGGTCAGCCACCGGGGATATGTGGCTAGTAGTGTGTACGCGCTCGGGTCGATTGTGAAGCCATATTCACTTTAAGACATATTACACCTTGTTCCCCTAGTGGCCATTAGGGGGAGTCTGGGAAACCTCAGAGGCTGGGGAAACCATGACGACGCAACGGAGATGCTTTCTAACTGCTGCCTGGACCGGGGAATGGATCGCAGAGCTAAAGAGAAATGTATTCCATTTATAGTGCGTTTCCATTGAGTTGTCATGGTTTCCCCGAGGATTCTAGAAGGTTCCTCCGGCCGAGTCACCACTATGGCCTCTAGGTGGAGGGGGCCCTGCACAACAAGGCGGGGGAAGCGTCTTAAGAAGGATGGGTCCAGAGTCAACTTAATAATAGTGTTGTCGCGTTGATGTTGCCGTATCGCTATGGGAACGCCTCGTGAAACCATGGCAGCCTGAATCCTCTGTGCCTGTTCATGGTGACGCGAGCAGTGGCCGGGTGTGTCTCCTCTGTGTCCGCATCGGCATGGCAACCACAGAGACGGTGGGACGGGAGCGGCGGGGTCGGACCCGAGTGCTGGCAGAGAAGATTGCGCGTTACCTTGGTGTGGTTCAGACAGTACTCCCCCCAGTGTGGGAGTCTCCCCCTCCGCTGTCGGCCGTGTCTCAGTCTCCTGACGTCTCCACCGAAGACTTCGGCACGGCTGATGAGATTAGTATCGATCGGATATCGCTCTCGGGGAATATTAACCATGTGCAAATAAATAAATGGTGTGGAGTGTGTTGAGGACCTGGGGGGGGTGGGGGCTGGAAGCTGTGTGTGTGTGTGTTGGGGGGTGGGGGGGGTGGGGGGGGGGGGTCTGGGCCTGGATGCAGAGCTCTGGTCCCTCCCTGCCTCATCGCTCAGACCCCTCTGTGTTTATCCAAGCGGAGGGGAAGCAGAGGGACGCTCTCCAGCCTGCTTGTGTGTTTTGATGCTGACACACGATCCAGCCCCTGCCTGTTGTGTTTTATTTATCTCACCGTGGCTCCCCCTCTGATACGGGCGATAGCGGGGGAGTAAAGGGAGGAATGGGGAGGAGACGGGGGACAGAGGGGGAGGAAGGGGGAGCAGAGCGGGGGAGAGGGGGAGACGGGGGACAGATGGGGAGGAGGAGGGGGAGAGCAGTGGAGACGGGGAGGGGGGTAGGAGACGGGGGACAGAGGGGGAGGAAGGGGGGGAGAGCAGGAAACACAGGTGGAGAGGGGGAGGGAGAGGGAGAGGAAGGGAGCAAAGGGGGGAGGAGAGGGAGGGAAGGGGGAGATGGTCAGACACTATTCTGTGTTGCTCTGAAGGAAAGGGAGGGAGGAGAGAGAGTGGTGTCACACCTCAGATTGATGTGAGCATCATAGAGATCGAGGTAGACGGCCACATAAATGTTGGCCGCACGCATTTATACCCCCCACCGTGCCCCCGAGACGTAGCCTGTGGGACCCCCGCTCGCGGGAGGAGGATGATGCTCGCGGGGGGTCCCACAGGGAGGGAGGGAGGGAGGGAGGGAGGGAGGGAGGCTTCTGGGTACAGCCAGGAGGAGTCGTGGGTTCTGGGAGGGAGGAGTAGGAGAGAGGGAGGGAGGGATGGAGGAGAGGATGGGATGGAGACGGAGAGAGGGGGAGGAGGAGAGAGAGAGGGATGGAGGAGGAGAGGATGGGATGGAGACGGAGAGAGGGGGAGGAGGAGAGAGAGAGGGAGGGAGGAGGAGAGGATGGGATGGAGACGGAGAGAGGGGGAGGAGGAGAGAGAGAGGGAGGGATGGAGGAGAGGATGGGATGGAGACGGAGAGAGGGGGAGGGAGGGAGGAGAGGATGGGATGGAGACGGAGAGAGGGGGAGGAGAAGAGAGAGAGGGAGGGAGGAGGAGAAAAGGGGGAAGAGGAGGAGAAGGAGAGAGGGGCGAGAGATAGGAGGAGAGAGCGGGGAGGGAGGAGAAGGGAGCGTTGTGTTGGATGATGTCATGCGCTGACGTCATGTGATCCGTTGTGACTAAAAACCTTCACAGAGAGTTTCCTCATAGTTATAAATCCATCACACTTCAGCTGTATTGCCAGTGCGTCACCCCCCCCAGATCTCTGGATCCTGGAGGGTGTGTGTGATGCATCCGAGGGCTGCGCAGGCTGACCTTGCGGCGCCGGTCCTGAGAAATCACTCGCGTCCTTGATGGAGGCGGGGTGATCGATCACAGCAGAGCACTCACGCCGGGCCCTGATGTCATGCTCGGTGTTTAGGGGGTCCGCCCTGCGTTCTGAGGTTCAATGTCAGGTTGGCAGAGTGTCAATTCAGTGTGGATACACTCGGATAAGCGTCACACACACACACAGGCACCAAAATAAACCCACACACACACACCCACCCACCCACACACAAATAAACACCCAGAAACACAGATAAATCCCCCCACTGCCAGAGTCTGAGATGACCTCCACAGAGCTGGGATATATCCTCTGCTCTCCTGCTCTCCTTGACTTAAGAATAATACCTTACCACCCCCCCAGGCACAACCCCCATCTCTACCACAACCTCCACCCCCACCTCTATCCCCACCCCCACCCCCACCTCTATCCCCACCACCACCTCTATCCCAACCCCCACCACCACCTCTATCCCAACCCCCACCACCACCTCTATCCCCACCACCACCTCTATCCCAACCCCCACCACCACCTCTATCCCCACCCCCACCCCCACCTCTATCCCCACCCCCACCACCACCTCCAGCACCAACCTCCACCACCCCTATCAGCACCTCCCCAACCTCCACCACCACCACCACCACAAACCCTATCTCCCCATCCCCACCACTTCCACAGCCTCCCCCACCACCACAACCACCACCACCCTCTCTCCCCAACCCCACCACCACCACCACCACCCTTTCTATCACCCCTACAATCACCACATCAGGACAGTGTGTGTACGGCAGCTGTCCCGATGGGGACAGACTCAAGATGCGTGGCTGAGTGCAACAGACTTGTTTTCAGAGCTCCTCTGCATCTGGTTAGTGTGTGCAACACTGACACGGTGGCTTCCTCACACACACACACACACACACACGCGCGAGCTGCCACAGGTCGCACTTGTTGTGTCCCCCATTTCCGCTGGCGTTCGGTCAAGCTTTAAGGGAATGGGTTTGATTTCCCCTCCACCTGCATTAGTCCGAACCTCGCCCTAACCACTTAGCAGTTGGGCCCAGCCCCTCTGGAGCTGTTGAGGTTTTTAATTGAGCTCTGCTCTGTTCCCCTTTACAAACTCATGGGTTGGGCCTCCCGCTGCCTCCAGAGGAACGAGGAAACCTCCTGCGGAGGCCACCCCTCCCCCTTCTCCACCTCCTAACCATCCTCCTTCTCCACTTCCTCCTCCTCCTCCTCCTGCTGTTCCTCCACCTCCTCCTCCTCCTGCTGTTCCTCCACCTCCTCCTCCTCCTGCTGTTCCTCCACCATCTCCTCCTCCTAACCCTCCTCCTTCTCCACTTCCAACTCCTCCTCCTCCTTCCCCTTCTCCTCCTCCTCCTCTTCTTCCTGCTGTTCCCCCTCCTCCCCCTTCTCCATTTCCTCCTCCTCCTCCTCTCCCTACTACTACCCCTACTCTTCCTCTTCATCCTCCCATCCTCCTCATCCTCCCCCTGCTCTTCCTCTTCCTCCCCCCCTCCTCCTCTTCCTCCTCCTCTTCCCCCTCCTCCTCCCCCTCCTCCTCCTCCTCCTCCTCTCCCGTGAGGTAGAGAGTACCGTGCCTCTCGGTCTCCAGTTCATCCCTCTTCCCCCTCCCCCTCCTCCTCCTCCTCCTCTTCCCCCTCCTCCTCCTCCTCCTCCTCCTCTTCCCCCTCCTCCTCCTCTTCCCCCTCCTCCTCCTCTTCCCCCTCCTCTTCCCCCTCCTCCTCCTCCCCCTCCCCCTCCTCCTCCTCCTCCTCCTCCTCCTCTCCCGTGAGGTAGAGAGTACCGTGCCTCTCGGTCTCCAGTTCATCCCTCATCCCGCTCCCCGGGAAAAGGGGCCCGCTGCATGCTGCTGGGTTCGCTCACACAACACAGTCCTGGTCCCCCTAACCTGGGGCATGCCCCCCCCCAGTGTTCAGGAGACAGAGCTGTTTTTCCTGTTCTGGGGGAAGTGGGGATTGTGGGGGTGGGGGGGCGTTTATCTTCAAAGGTTATTCATCAAAAAGATGTTTCTCTGCTGCTTGCAGAAGGACGGTCAGAGTATTCTTAGTCTTTACGTCCCCTAAAAACACAAGATGAGAGATTCAATGGGTTTCCATTACGTTAGATTATATTACATTGCATTTATTCTATAACGTTAGATTGCATTTGATTATATTGTATTACAAATCGAGGAAACGATTTGATTGAGTGAGATTGTACGTTGTTGACGCCAGTCTGTGATTCATTTGGTCTGATGATCTGCGTGGTTTACAGACATGGAATCGGGTCGTAACTGACTCAGATGGGAGGGTTAGGTGGTGATGATGTTGTGATATTGGATCCCAAGGTCCCTGCCGATTGTTCTCCCTGATCAGAGCTGTTCATGATGATGATAATAATAATAATTGTGTGTGTGTGTGTATGTGCAGACTACCTGTCCCAGGGCGTGGACCTGAGTGGGATCGAGGTGATCGAGAATGAGCTGCTGCTCATCAGCAGGTCCAGGCTGGAGGTGGAGAACCAGGCCAAGAGACTGCTGGAGCAGGGGATGGAGATCCAGGTACACACAGGAAAACACACAGACACACACACACACTGGAACACATACACAGGAACACACATACACACACACACACACACACACACAAACACACAAAGGAATGCACACACAAACAGGATCACACACACACACACACACACACACACAGGAACACACACAGGAACACATACATACAGGAACACACAAACACACACACACGGGGACACAAACAGCAACACACACACAGGAAAACACACACGCACGCACACAGGAACATGGGTTCCTCCACACACGTGTACATTTGTTTTTCACACATGAGTAACTGGAGTGTGTAGTGTGTGTTTTTGTGAGGTAACTGAAGTTAGTGTGTGAGGTGATAGAAATTCAGGCCGCTGCCAACGGTTATGTGACCTAGAAACACCCCCATTCCCCTGTGACCCCGCCACGTGTGTGTGAGTTTCTTCTGAGAGAAAAGACGAAACTCCACTATACTCCTACTCCACATTTTCTCCCAACCTTTTTTCTCGTTGCCTCTTCTCCCTGTCTCCTCGTCTCCCTCTCCTCTCCCCTCCTCTCTCTCCTCTCCTCTCTCTCTGTCTCCTCTCTTCTCCTCTCCCCTCCTCTCCCCTCCTCTCTCGCCTCTCCTCTCTCTGTCTCCTCTCTTCTCCTCTCCCCTCCTCTCCTCTCCTCTCTCTTCTCTTCTCTTCTCCTCTCCTTCTCTCCTCCTCTCCCCTCTCCTCTCTCTCTGTCTCCTCTCCTCTCTTCTCCTCTCCCCTCCTCTCCTCTCCTCCCTCTCCTCTTCTCTTCTCCTCTCCTCCTCTCCTCCTCTCTCCGCTCCTCTCATCCCTCCTCTCCTCTCCTCCTCCTCAGATAAAGTCTCCCCACTGTCATGAGGTGGATTGGGCTCTTAAAGACGAGCCATCTCACGTAGGCCTCGTGCCTGTGGTTGAGTGGGAGCCGCGGGATGGAGATGTCTATATTTGAGGCGTATCGATTGAGATCCGAGGAGAGGCCATTAGAGGAAAACAGGGCTACATCGCTGTTCCTCCTGCATGCTCCAATCCCTTGAGGCCCGGATAGAACTGGAGCTAGATACAAAACGGCCCGTCCAACTCAGTCTCACACCTAAAACATATCGCAGTTCTTTTTTTTTTTTTTAATGCTTTATTATATAGTGAGATAGAGGGGAGGGCATGCAGTATATGACCAAAGGCAAGAATCTAACCCGGGTTGCCGCGTTCAGGACTGAGCCTAGATGGTACGCGCTTTCAGGGCCGGGACTTTCATTCACAAGTTGTGTTGAGGCTGGAGATCCACGGAGCCGGTGGTTGTTATTCATAGCTCCAAGATGGCTGGAGCTTCTTGTTCGTTTGGCTCCGAGTGCGACGGCTCTGCCAACACTGGGGAATAAACAAAATATAATCTAGAGCCATCCCAACACACACGCATAGAGAACAACACAACAACAAACAACACACAAACATAGCGAACAACACACAACAGACAACACACAGCTAACAACAAACAACACACAACCCACAGCACACAAAGATAGCGAACACTACACAACGAACAACACACAGTGAACATCACACAACACACGCTCACACAGTGACAGCAGGTGAAGCCCTCCCATCCTCCCTCCTCCTCAGTTTCTCTGGCGGCTATTTCGAGGTCTGCCTTCAACTTCCTCCGTCAAGCTGAACGTGTGAACGTATGGAACTGCTATTGTGTGCATTCAATAAATGCACACACACACACACACACACACACACACACACACACACACACACCATACTACACAAACCATACCACACACACACACTCTCACATGCACATCATTCTACACACACACACACGCACCATACTAGGCACACACATGCACAGAGACACAGGGGCCCCCCCAGAGGCAGTGCGTGCTGTGTTATGTAAGGGGCTGGACAGTGTGGGTGCTGTGGGCCGGCTCTGGGGCCAGCAGAAAGACTCTCCATCTGCTCCGCCCTGCTAACCCAGGACACCGGCCCCCAGCGGCCGCCTTGGTGGCCCCGCCATCCGGCGACCACCCAGCGCTGCGTCTCCCTGGGACATCCTCGCCGTGTCTCTGTGTCCGTCTCCGTGTCTCTGTTACTGTCTGTCTCTGTCCCTGTGTCTCTGTCTGTGTCTCTTTCTCTGTCTGTGTCTTTGTGTCTCTCTATGTCTGTGTCTCTGTCTGTGTCTCTGTATCTGTCTCTCTGTGTCTGTGTCCCTGTTTATATGTGTATGTGTGTCTGTGTCTCTCTGTCTGTATCTCTGTATCCGTCTCTCTGTGTCTGTGTCTGTGTCTCTGTCTCCGTGTCCCAGCAGGTAGGGCTTACAGGTTTGGAACATAGTGCCTTTCTGTTAGCGGGTTCTCGTCTACGTCTCTCTTCTCGTTTCTCCTCCTCTATCTCCTCATCCCCTCAACTCCTCCACCCCTCCCTCCACAACAGAACATTGTCCTCCTCTTACAAAGAGATTTTGTTTCCTTTCATAGATTCCCCGCCCTCATTAACTCTGTGAATCATATTTTTAGCTTTTTCTCACCTCCATACTGGCAGGCGTGTGTGCGGGTGCGCATCTGTGTGTGTGTTTGTGTGTGCTTTGAAACTCATTAACCTGATTTGATCCGTTCCAAATGTAACACTTTCTCCTTCTCTCTCTCTCCTTACTTCTTTCTCTCTCGCTGTCTCTCTGTCTCTCCCTGTCTCCCTCTGTCTCTATTTCTCTCCGTCTCTCTCTCTCACTTGTGTCTCTCTCTCTCTCTGTCTCTCTCTCTCTCTCTCTCTCTCTCTCTCTCTCTCTATAGAACCCCAGTCAGGTGGGCACGGCCCTCCAGGTGTTTTATAACCTGGGCTCTCTGAGGGAGACGGTGGGGGGCGTGGTCAGCACCTACCACGGCGTCGTCCGGGACAACGTGAGCTCCGCCCTGGACATCAGAGGTCTCACCCAGCCCACCAGCACCAGAGGTCAGGGGTCACGGCGGGGGTCACGCCCCTGTGTTTGTGTGTGTGTCTTATTGTACTTGAGAGAGAGGTTGTAATTCTCCATTTATTTATTCAGTACACGCACTCACTCACATACATATACACACACATACACACACACACACGCACAGAATCTCTCTCTCACAAACTCTCACAAACTCTCTCTCTCTCTCTCTCTCTCTCTCTCTCACTCTCACACACACACTCACACACACATACACACACACACGATACGAAATAATGACCTCATTTTCATTTAGAAGACAGTGGTAAATCGCTAGTTGGCCTAGTTCCTGGTTTGGCCGCTCTAAATTAGCTGGATGTGGAGCATCCCCGGCCCTGATCTGTTGGCACGGCCCTCAGGGAGGGTAGAGAGTGTTCTCCACCACAGCGGTGCCCGTGGACGGGGGGGGGGGGCGCCTGACCCAGATGTGACTGAGGCACAGCTTCGTACCGTAGCGCTGTGTTCACTAGGGGGTCCACCAGGACAGACTCGATCCACACGGCGGCCATCTTGTGTTGTCTGCCGGTGGGGAAACCATGGCGACGCAGTGGGGAATGGGTTCTAACCGGGTGTTGGAAGCCGTGACGACTCAGTCGGAATGCGCTCTAACCAGATGGGGTTGCGTTGGCATGTTTTCCCGACGCACCAACATGGCCGCCAGATGCTTTCAAATTAGCGAACAAAGGCAAACGTTTGCGAACATTTCAATCAAACATTTTTATCATTCGCTAGCAACCTTCTGGTTACTAGGCAACCCATTCCAGGGGTTGACACTTAGGTTTCAAAAGCACTTGCCCATCGGGCAAGTACAGGTCATGTTCAACTTGCCCGAATGTGATGTTCACTTGCTCAAATTATAATCAGAATCATGAACGGGCCTCTTTTTGCCAGGCACCTGGCCTGGTTCTTGGGGGCTCAGAAAACTCATCCTAGCTCAGACTGAAGCTGAATGTTAGCTTCCACACATGCTGTGTTTAAAAAATAACAAACTTCTCTTTGTTTACTTATTTATCGAATGGTCACATCGTGCCAGGAAGTGATTTCAGTCCACCGTTGCAACCTATTAAAGCTATCGCCCAGTTATATGTAGACCTGCATGATTTTATGCAAATCTACATAACTAAATGTCAGAGGTAGTAGCAAAGATATGTCTTTATTAACTTTCACGTTTCTTGTAGCTCTAACTGAATAATCACAATCGCGTTTCTAGTAGTGTTGTCAGTCACGATACTGGATTTTCTAACTTCGATACTATACCTGGAAAAATATCGATATTCTATACCATTTTTGATATCAGGGGAAAAGTTTTGTTCAGGAAAGAACGTACCCAAAGTAAATAGAGTATATCTCCACAACTGCAAGGGTGATAATGTCATCTTTGTGTCAAAAGAAAGATTGTTGTGCAAGTAAAATATTCAATGGGGATAAAACTTGGTTAAAGTGAATAAAGCCATGGAACACAGCATAAGTGGAAGATAACATTTCCACCTAAAATAATTATCAGTTGGTCGTTATCAGTTGGGAGCACTGTCTTACTATGAGACACAAATAAAGGTAGATATCTTACAATTTTGACACTTGACACCTCTATTTAAAGTGTAGGGCAAATATAATCGAATGCACCAAGCCAAACACTTGCAAATACACATATTGCTACTAGATTGCGTTGAAGAACATGTTTTCTGATTGAAGGCAATAAACCTTTTTCCTAAGAAACCTTCTCTCAAGGTACGGCCACACCAAACGTTACTCGCGTTAGGGGCGTCGAAAATCGGCATTTTTGCGTAGGGAACCATTGGTTTAGGCGCGTAGACGTGTTACACGCGTTAAAGCGGCGCGTTAGGGGCGTTAGACGCGGCAGACGCACGTAAACGCACTAACGCGCCCAACGCACCAACGCGCCGCGGACATCTTACTCTTTATTCTGGGTGGAAATAGTAACATAGTTACGCCATTAAAAGTGTTTATGTAAACATTTTTAGCGAGAAATGTGCATTTTACTTTCATAATGTTCGCTCGGTGAATGTGAAGGATGTTTGGTTTGATAGTTATGACGAAGAGGGAACGCTCCATTCACTTGCATGGGCAGCGTCTTGGGTTGCTAAGCAACCTCAACGTCTTTGGCGGACTATTTCTCTGCTGATCAACACTACGAATGCTGAAAACACACCACACACCATGTGAAGTTATTTAACCCGATTATTGTTATTTATATCCGAGATTATTTAATCTAACCCGATCTAAGGTCTATCATGCACCCAAACACGGCGGCGTTTGGGTTTCCTACCTCGGACTCCTAAATACAGCGCAGCGATGGTGGCTGCGTAGGCGCGTTAGGCGCGTTGAACCATTTTTGTGACACACAATGATCAAGCGGCAGGTTAGGCGCGTTACGCCTGATTTCCACCGGGGACGTACGCGCCGCGTAACGGCTGCGAACTCTGCCCTGCGTCCATTTTTTACCGGGCGCGTAACGGCAGCGTAGCGCTGCCTTGCGAGCCAGCCGTATTCACGCGAGATCACGCGATAATCCTAAACCTAATGTACTCACCTTCCACTCCCAAAAATACTGCAATTAAATGCCAGGCTTTGTCCTTTCTGACATTGTCCTTATAGAAAGGATGATTTTTAAATAAAAGATTTTTTTTTTTTATTGTGTGTTGTGATAGGCTACATGAGCTGAGTATTGTTTTATTTTGAAAATTGACCGGATGCTCTATGGCTTTTACTTTTTCACTTCCTGCCCGGCTTGATCTGCTCTGTTGAAATTGACGCGGTTCAGCAACGGCTCGCGTCAAAAATAGAAGTGCTGCGCAATGATAGCGCTGCGGCGCGGCGTGCCGCTCCTGGGACGCTGCTGAGACGTTCCGCAGCGCGCCCGGTGGAAATGGTTTCATTGATTAGAGTGGCAGCGATCAGCAGCGGTTACCGGTGGAAATGAGGCTTTACACGCGTTATCCAACGCGAGTAACACGTTCAGTGTGGCCGTACCTTCAGTCATTGATTGTAAACACCATGTTTAGTTGCAAAATTTGGCCCAGACACTGGATTATCTGTTTATGGTGGTTTTATGCGATCAGAATCAACTTTGTGGACAAAAATCACAAAGGTAAAACTTCATTTTTGGTTGTTAAAAGAAAAGGGGACGTTTCTTCTTAAGTTGTTATTTGCGAGTTTTAGTCACAGAATGATATGGTTTGGACTGTTGAAATAAGTGGAGGCTCAGCTTTCATATAATATATAGTTTGTGAGGGTCCAATTTCGGGAAAAAGATCGCTATTGCTGTGCATGCGCACAGTTATGAAACTCAAAACCGTGTTCTTGCATATGACTTTCCTTGGCAATTTACCTCAGTCCAAAGTACTTCCAAACCGCACTCCTCCATCACTACTCCATTTTCCTTCTACCTAAACCTTTCGCGGAGGCGCTGCACTTGAGATGCTAGCTGTGTTGGCTAACCTTTAGCTAACACCGTCGAATCAATGCCAGAGACCGCACTGCGAGTGAGTGACAGAAGGCGGGGCTATATTCGCGCGGAAGCGATGCGTGTCTGTTAACTCGCTGTCCGAGAGAAGAGAAGACAGCGCGCTGATCAATTGCAAATACTTATATTTTGTGTGATTTTGCGGAATAAAAGGTTGTTTTGCAGTTTCTAAAAACACTTAATAAATAGCCTTTATATTAACATCCACCCAAAATCCACTTGCCCGTTCGGGCAACCAGAAATCAATCTCAACTTGCCCAAATATTACTTTTAGTTGCCCCGGGCAAGCGGGCAACCGTTAATGTCGAGGCCTGCATTCTACCTAGTCCTGATCCACATGCCACCCCAATAAAGGTTCACAGACCAAACGCACAAGTGACGTCCTGAACGGACACCCACAGCCGTTGCAGGTTCTAAAAGGTGATATATTTTACCTCCAGGTGTGCCGTTTTGAAAATCTGTCTCTTCTGACATCACAAGTCCATCTAGATGTGTGCTGGATAGATCAGTCTACCAGCCCCCCCAGTGGACTGTAGCAAAACGCTGCTCATCTATCTGTCACACATCTAGGTGGACACTCCCACTTGTGATATCAGAAGAGGCAGGTTTTGAAAACGGCTTGTAGCAGTTAATCGCACTCACACCGGGTGGTATAATAGGTCCCCTTTAACACCCTCGCCACGTGAGACACAGTCCTCAGAAGCATCTTCTCGAGCGTCTGTGTGGTGCCTTGCTCAGGGGCCCCCGGCAGGGCGGTGCTCCCGACGCCGGGCAACACGGCGGCGTTCCGCGCGGCTCTCTGGACCAACCTGGAGAAGCTGATGGACCAGATCTGCGCCGCGTGTAAGCAGGTGAGACAGGGGTCCATCATGTGATCCAGAAGATTAAGAAGAACCAAAATGGCGGCCGGGTCTACCAAAAATGTCATCATAACAAAGAGCTATTATTAATTTATCTATTATTAATATTATTATAATAATAGTGAAAAAGTTGATGAGCAGAACTATTAGATGACTAGATGACTCCACCCGCGGGACCATAGAGCTAAAATACACCCAACACCTATCCTATTTATATAACTATCATTATAGATCAAACAAGGAACCGATATAGATCAAACACATCCTGGATGGTTCCCTGGTTTATCTTGGGCTGTCACTCAGGCTCCCTGCAGACGATCGCTCCGCCGGGGGTCACGTGTTCATCTATTCCTGGGGCCCTGGTCCCTCCCTCTGGGCACCGACGGAGCGAGAGACAGGCCGTCAGCGGGCTGTCTGACACAGGGCCCGCCGCCCAGGGGCTGGGTCACTGCAGAGGGTCCGTGGGACGCTTACATTACATTTACATTTAGTTCGTTCAGCAGACGCTTTTATCCAAAGTGACTATCAACTTTCAAAATGTCAGAAGGAGAAACAACAATATATAGCTGTCGGTACAGTCAGGATGTTCTTAGAACCAAGTGCCAAGCACTAACAATCGCTAGGTTAACCCATTCCCTGTATACGTCAAAGATAGCTAGGATAAGACGCTACACAATGCTAAGTACTATTTTTAAGTGTAGGACCAAATAAGTCAATACATGTCAAGGTAGCTATAAATAAATAAATATTATGCAAGTTGCAGTGTTTTCACACTGTAGGTACGAAGGCTTGAGACCCCATTGCACAGAAATGAAATGTATAGCCAAATACAAGTGGTGTTTAGGTGGGAGTATATAGTTATATCTGCAGATTATAGTTCTGTATTTGTCTGTTTGGGTCACTGAAATATCTTGTCCATCTAACTAAGGTCCAAATGTGGTTGACCTTTGACCCCCAACAGATCCAGCATCTCCAGAAGGTTCTGGCCAAGAAGAGAGACCCTGTCACTCACGTGTGCTTCATCGATGACATCATCAAGGTGAGAGAGAGAGAATGAGAGAGGGGAATGTAACCATGGCAACAATGCTCCTAACCACTTGCATCCCTAGCAGATATTGGTTGTTTGAGTCCCGGTGATCACCGTGGAAACCAGTACATCCCTGTCTGGGTTCTGGACCAAGATGCCCCTTGTTATTATTGATCAATAATGCACCAACACACATGGTCTACAGACCTTATTCACCTGGCAACCATCTTGGATGTAGACACTGTCACATCACCCACCTAGCATTAAGAACCAGGATGGAACCAACTTTGAACCAAGGTGGCTGCCAGGGGAATCAGCCCCTTTTGTCCATTCCATTGTTACCCCTTTTCCACCAATGCGGTTCCAGTGCTGGTTCGGAGGCAGTGCAAACCTCAAATCGGTTCCTGGCTTTTCCACATAAATAATCCTCAGCACCAACTCCACGCTGGTCCACAAGCAAGAACCAGTGACGTCTATTGCTGGGTTAGCGGAATTTTAACGCGTTAATTTTAACGCGTTAATTTTAACGTCCTGGCGCGTTCATTTTAATTTTAGTCCAGAAACAAGAACCAGTAAAGTCTTGTACTGAGTTAGCGTCATTTTAACCCTTTAACTTGAAGTGGCTCTACTCTAGCCCTAAAGTCTGTGAAAAATCAGGCTGGTTCTTTGGGAGTTGGCGTGTAGAACCAACACTCAACCAGCACAAGCACCAGCCCAGCCCAGGGTTTGTGTTGGTGGAAAGGGGGTATGTGTGAACGTCTGTATGAACGTGTTGTGTGAACATGCGCATGAATTGTGTGACTTTACACTTCAGACCCTTGTTGTTCGTCGACCTGCTGTTAGTGTGTCCATCTAAAGAAGAACGCGGCAGCTCTGAGGTCGGATGGCGGTGTCCTCACCTCGGCTGTTAATGAGCGAGCGTTGAGACTGAGACGGTGGTAATGAGAGAGAGACAGAGACCTTAGAGTGAGGCAGAGAGAGGAGAGAGCAAACAAGGCCAGGGTGAGAGATGAACAGAGCAGAGGCAGACACACTTGGCCACATCTGGGATGTAAATATAGCACTGAGCTGTCTGGCCTTATCTCAGCCTGTGTGCGTGTGGCACTCGCCTGTCTTTCTGTTTGCGCCCTGCTTACTGTCTGTTTGCCCGACTGTGTCTTTGTCTGCCTGTCTGGGGGTCCGTCTGTCTGGCCGCAGGTCTGAACATTCATTTATTATTCGTGGTGTTTATCCACCGCGGGTCTCAACCCTACTGCACTCGACTCTCCGACAGTTTAACTACACACCTGAGCTGTGATTGGTCCTCTCTGCCCTGTTGCTACCGACCTGAGCTGTGATTGGTCCTCTCTGCCCTGTAACTACAGACCTGAGCTGTGATTGGTCCTCTCTGCCCTGTAACTACAGACCTGAGCTGTGATTGGTCCTCTCTGCTCTGTAATGACAGACCTGGGCTGTGATTGGTCCGCTCTGCCCTGTAACGACAGACCTGAGCTTCGATTGGTCCTCTCCGTTGTGGCATGATTTCGAATCGTTCTCGCCGATAAGAAAGACATTTCGGATTTCAAATCCGATACTTCAATTTTCAAACCACTGTCTGCTGCGTAAATTTACCGTTGGCTCTGAGACCGATGGAGCTGGAAATCTTTTGTTATTATTTACTATCAACATATTAACATATTTGTTCACTGCCTTAACATTCTTCGACTGAACACACGAAACGTACAGTATAACCTCCGTGCTGAATGTAAATAGACACTGCCATCTGGTGATCCGGAGGTCTGGTGTAATCAACCCTAGCCTGTCTGCTGTTTGTGGTTTCCTCCTAGGACGGCCAGCCTGACATTCTCTACACCTTCTGGAATGATGTCACCAACACGCTGTCTGTAGAGTTCCACCAAGCCACCTCAGGTAACGCCTCATCTCCTTCCCTGTCTCCTCCTCTCCTCTCTGTCACTTCCGCTCCTCCCCTCTCTGTCACCTCATCCTCTCCCCTCCCCACCTCCTCCCCTCTCTGTCACCTCCTCCTCTCCTCACCTCCTCCTCTCTGTCACCTCCTCTTCTCCCCTCTCTGTCACCTCCTCCTCTCCTCACCTCTTCTCTCCTCTCTGTCACCTCCTCTTCTCTCCTCTCTGTCACCTCCTCTTCTCCCCTCTCTGTCACCTCCTCCTCTCCTCACCTCCTCTCCTCCCCTCTCTGTCACCTCCTCCTCTCCTCACCTCCTCTCCTCTCTGTCACCTCCTCCTCTCCTCTCTGTCACCTCCTCTTCTCTCCTCTCTGTCACCTCCTCTTCTCCCCTCTCCTCATCTCCTCTCCTCTCTGTCACCTCCTCCTCTCCTCTCCTCACCTCCTCTCCTCTCTGTCCCCTCCTGTGTCACCTCGTGTTGGCTGAGGAGCTGGGCTGACGGCAGGTCGATGGTAGACCTTCAGGTTGATCAGTAAGCCTCAAAGAGCAGGACCTCCTCCCCAGACCAGGAGCTCCATGGGGGTCTCATGCCGCATCACAGGGTCCGCGTCACGTTGTCGGAGGGTTCATTAAAGCCTTGGGTGATGGACAGGGTGATGGCTTCATCTGGTGGGCTTTAATTAGCCGGTATCACCAGAACTCTGTCAAACATGAGACGGATCAATAAGGCTTCCAGTAATGACATCATGGAGAGAAGGGACTTGTGGTGCAGCTGCCTGTTCAAACCGACCGTACTGAATGGCTTTGGGCACGTCTGTTGACTGGGTGGTTGTTATGGAGCGTTTTGATGCAAATAACGTTTGTTTTTCATGGTTTGGGTTTGAGAGATGATGGAAATGCAGAAAAGTTTGAGTTTGAGTAGATTTGCATGGAAAATAACACGGTATCAACAGATGAAGAACTGGTGGGCAGGCCTGGGTAACACAGCGCAGTGCTGACGAGGGCGGCTGGGCCCAGAGAGTTAGCCATCTCTGTCCTCCACCTCCACCACCTCTACCTCCACCACCATCATCTCCCCAACCTCCACCACCACCTCGACCTCTACCTCCACCCCCTTCACCTCCACAAAATCCTCCACCACCACCTCTACCTCTACCTCCACCCCTTTCACTTCCACAACATCCTCCGCCTCCACCTCCCCCACCTCCAACCCCACCTCCTCCATCTCCTCCACCATCACCTTCCCCACCTCCTCCACCTCCCAGTCCGTGTGGGGGAGGCTCACCACAGGGAGCCTGGAAGCAGAAGGAATCTTGAAGTGAGAACAAGAGAGTCAATCTTGGCTTCCTGCTCACACTTTGCACAAGAATCTGTGTCTGAGGTTGTGTGTGTCTGTGTGTGTGTGTGTGTGTGTGTGAGAGGTTGTATGCGTGTGAGTTTGTGTTTGTGAGTTTGTTTGTGTGTTGGAGAGAGCGATAGAGTGGGAGCTGTAGAGGGAGAGTGGGAGTAGACCAAAAAGGGAAAGTGTGAGAAATGGATTCATCCTTCTGTCCATTCTGATCGTCCTCTGAGTAGTTCTCGGAGTCTCTCTGATTTGATCCGTTCCAAATGTAACACTTTCTCCTTCTCTCTCTCTCTCTCCTTACTTCTCTTTCTCTCTCGCTGTCTCTGTCTCTCCCTGTCTCCCTCTGTCTCTATTTCTCTGTCTCTCTCTCTCACTTGTGTGTCTCTCTCTCTCTCTCTCTCTCTCTCTCTCTCTAATGGGGTAATCAGTGAGTCTGGGTGACAGTAAACTTCTGCTGAAGGTATTTCGTCCGATGATTTTACCAAAAAGGGAAAGTGTGAGAAATGGATTCATCCTTGTGTCCATTCTGATCGTACTGAGTAGTTCTCGGAGGCTCTCTCTCTCTCTCTCTCTCTCTCTCTCTCTAATGGGGTAATCAGTGAGCCTGGGTGACAGTAAACTTCTGCTGAAGGTATTTCGTCCGATGATTTCGAAGCCGATTTGTAGAGCAATCTTTTCCATCTCTGCCTCCTCTCTCTACTGATTCTCTCTCTCTTTATCCCTCCTCCACCTCCTCCTTCCTCTTCTTATTCCCTCTCTCTATCCCTCCTCCACCTCCTCCCTCTCCTTATTCTCTCTCTCCCCCCTCCATCTCCTCTGCTCACACCTCCTCTCACACAAACATACACGTGTGTGTGGGACAAACACAGATGAGAAGACACACACACGCACACAAACACCACGCGCACACACATGAAAGGAAGAACACACTCATCACGCACACACACACATCAGAGGACCAACATACTCCCCACGCACACACACATGAAAGGACAAATACACTAAACACGCACGCACACATATGAGAGGACACACACAAACTCACCACGCACACACACAATGAGAGGAAACACACACACAACCACTCACACTCTAATAGGTGCTATTCCTAAAGATCAAGGGTGTTCACATGATCGATTTTTTAAAGGTGATCAGGTGATCCATTACAGATGAACCACACACAGCTGCACCGCTCACGTCGTCGTTGTCACATAAAACCTACCGATCCGGTGAACCCAGAACCGTTTTTGCTTCCTCCAAAGGCTTTGTTCCCTGTTTCCATCATGTCCTTTTCTTTCTTAACTCTGTTTTTTTCCCTATATCCCACTCTCTGTCTCTCACTCTTTCTAACTGTGTGTCTCTCTCTCTCCCTCTCTCTCTCTCACTGTGTCTGTCTCTCTCTAACTGTGTGTGTGTCTCTCTCTCTCTCAATTCAATTAAATTCAAAAAAAGCTTTATTGGCATGAGAAATATACATTTGCATTGCCAAAGCAGGTGAACAATAAAATAAACAGCATTATAAAATAAAAAGTAAAAAAGGTATATATAATAATAAGCATGAACCGTTAAATACAAAATATCTATACATATCAAATGTTATACTATTAAAGTACTTTAAAAAGTAAAATTATAAAAATTACAAAAATGACAGTATCTCGTATAAACAGATAAGTTAAAGATACACTCTAAATACACAGTATTTACATTATGGAGGATTAGTGCAATTATTGTTTGCAGAGTGAGTCCAGGGGGATGAGTCTATGGGGAGTTTGTGTAACGGGGGGGTTAGGCAGAACCCAAGTGCACAGACAGACGACAGTTGTTAGGACAGTTTCAAGGATTTATTCTGGTTCAGGATCGGGGAGGCAGACAGCAGACAGTAAAGTCACCGACAGGTGGGCAGGGAATCGTCGGTGGGTCAGCAGGTGAGGAGTCGGCAACGGGAGGGCAGAAGAGCAGATCGGGAGTCGGGGACTGGAGAGCAGACAGACCGTCAGGGACTTGACGTCGGGCGGGAGGTCAGGCAGGCGAAGGGTCGATAACAGGAAGTCAGGCAGGTGGATCAGGAGACGGGGACAGAGGAGCAGACAGACCGACAGGGGCTGGACGGCAGGCAGGAGGTCAGACAGGCGAGGGTTCGTTAACAGGCAGAGTGGAGTAGACGAAGTCAATCAGGAGTTGCGGGAAAGCTCTGAATGAAACGAGACAATCTGGCAAGAACTGAGTGAAAGGAGAGGACTGGTATAGGGGGGGCACAGGGGAAGGTGGATGGGTTAATTAGGGGAGATCAGGGTGGCAGGCAGGTGAATGGGAAAACCAGGGGTGGACCATGACAGTTTGAGGTCCTTCTCTCAACACAACAGGTGACGAATCTTGCTGCTGCGTTCGCACATTGTTGTATTTCTCCCAACAGGTATGGCAGTTTGTGAGCATCTGGAGTGTCTTTGAAGTCCTTGCATGCCTTTGTAATCTGTGGGAAGTGTGTATTCCTGATGTCTTCGTATGACTGGCAGGAAGTCAGGAAGTGCAGTTCTGTCTCTAGTTGGTTGTGTGTGCAGTGGGAGCACAGTCGGTCTTCTCTTGGGAGCCAAGTCTGTCGGTGGCGTCCCTTCTCGATGGCCAGGCTGTGTTCGCTGAGACTGTATCTGGTCAAGGATTTCCTCGGTTTTGGGTCGGTCACGGTGGTCAGGTATTCTGCCACGGTGTAGTCTCTGTTAAGGGACAAATAGCATGCCAATTTACTCTGGTTTTTGGTGGACTCTTTCCATTTACATTTAGGGCATTTAGCAGACGCTTTTATCCAAAGCGACTTACAATAAGTGCATTTGTTACAATAAGTACATTTGTCATAAGAAGTGAAACATATCGCTGTCGGTACAGTAAAGATGTTCATAGAACCAAGTGCAAGTATTACAATCGCTAGGCTAACCCATTCCCCGTGTAAAGCAATGATAGCAGCTACTGTAGATGCTACACAATTAAGTACCTTGAATAAGTGCAATGTACAAGTGCCAGGACGCACAACATTCAATGGTGGCTGTGCATTGGTTTCTATGCAGAGTCGAGGTGAACTCTGAACAGGTGAGTTTTGAGTCTTTTGCGGAAGCTGGTGAGCGACTCTGCGATCCTGACATCGGTAGGGAGCTCGTTCCACCACTGAGGTCCCCAATTTGTGTGCCAATGTGCCAATGTGCCAAATACTTTTCCTTTTTGTTTTCTTATAATTTGGTTTTGCCTCATGTGTTGGTTGTTGTGTGATGGACAGATTCACAGGACAGGCTGGCTAAGGGGACACTTTTCTGGTTGTAATTCTCTGTGGGTAAGAGCCTTGTTGTGGAGTGTGTTGCTGTCGCTTTCCTTAAGGGGGTTATAAAATTGTAGGGCTCTCTTCTGAATTTTAATAACGATCGTCCTAATTCAGCTCTGCAGGCATTATTTGGTGTCTTTCTTTGGACTTTTATTATTGATTTGCAGAATTCTGCATGAAGAGTTTCAATTTGATGTTTGTCCCATTTTATAAAATCTTGGTTGGTGAGAGGACCCCAGACTTCACAGCGGTAGAGCGCAATGGGCTCTATCACTGCGTCAAATATTTTTAGCCAGATCTTAATTGGGATGTCTAGTTTGATATTTCTTTTCATGGAATAAAATGCCCTACTTGCCTTGTCTCTCAGGTCATTAACTGCTTTGTTGAAATTTCCTGTGGCGTTCGTGTTTATGCCAAGTAGGTATAGTTTTTTGTTTGCTCTAGAGTAACAGTGTCTAGGTGGAATGTGTATTTGTTGAGGCTGGGTCTTTTTTCAAATATCATTATTTTGGTTTTTACTAAGGTTCACTGTTAGGGCCCAGGTTTGAGAGAAGCTGTGCAGAAGATCTAGGTGCTGCTGTAGGCCTTCTTTGATTGGGGACAGCAGCACCAGGTCATCTGCAAACAGCAGACATTTGATTTCGGTGTCTATCAGTGTTATGCCGGGGGCTGCAGACTGTTCTTATGTCCTTGCTAGTTGGTTAATGTATATGTTGAACAGGGTGGGACTCAAGCTACATCCCTGTCTCACACCCCGGCTTTGTTGGAAGAAGTCTGTGTGTTTCTTTCCTATCTTAACTGCACATTTGTTGTTTGTGTACATGGACTTTATGATGTCGTAAGTTTTTCCTACAACACCACTTTCTATTAATTTAAACAACAGACCATCATGCCAAATTGAGTCAAAGGCTTTTTTAAAGTCTACAAAGCAGGAGAATAGTTTGCTTTTGTTTTATTTGGTGGTCAATGAGGGTGCTTAATGTGAATATATGGTCTGTTGTACGATAATTTGGTAAGAAGCCGATCTGTTTTTTTTCTTATGGCATTATTGTCAGTCAGGAAGTTAAGGAGTCTGCTATTTATAATCATACATAGAATTTTACCGAGGTTGCTGTTGACAGAGACCCCTCTGTATATATTAGGGTCAAATTTATCTCCACTTATGTGGATTGAGCTAATCAGTCCTTGGTTCCAAATATTGGGGAAGATCCTGGAGCTAAGAACAGTGTTCAGCAGTTTTAGAATTGCCAAATGGAATTTGAGATCTGTATATTTAATCATTTTGTTTAGAATACCATCAGCACCACATGCCATTTTTAGTTTAAGAGAACTTATTTTGTCCTGTAGTTCTTTTAATGTGATTGGAGAGTCTAGTGGGTTCTGATAATCTTTAATAACTGATTCTAGTGTTTGTAACTTATCTTGTATGTGTGTTTGTTCTCTCTCTCTCTCTCTCTCTCTCTCTCTCTCTCTCTCTCTCTCTCTCTCTCTCTCCCAGCCTCGTCCTTCCTGAAGCAGGCGATGGAGGGGGAGTACCCCAAGCTGCTGCGCCTCTACAACGAGCTGTGGCGCCGGCTGCAGCAGTACAGCGCCAGCCTGCAGGGGGCGCTGGGGGCCGGCGGGGCGCTGGACGCCAGCCTGGACGTGTCCGTCAGCGAGGCGGAGCGCCAGGACCTCTTCACACAGGCCAAGCAGGACTATAAGTCAGTCGCCACGGCAACATGCCGTCACCTCCCCCGTAACCGTGCCGCCCATTTCGGATCGTACCACCCATTTTTAAGTCGATGCACGCCGGGAATCTGTAAATATCGTGATTCTGTAAATATCGTGATTCTGTAAACATTGCGATTCTTTATGTATCGTTACTCTTGAAATATTGCAATTCTGTAAATATTGTGATTCTGTAAATATCGTGATTCTGTAAATATCGTGATTCTGTAAATATCGTGATTCTGTAAACATTGCGATTCTTTATATATCGTTACTCTTGAAATATTGCAATTCTGTAAATATCGTGATTCTGTAAATACAGCGATTCTGTAATATTCCGATATCTGTTTGTCAAGCTCCGGTGTTGTCGCCAGTGGTTTATAACTGAACCAGACCTAACAGAACAGAGCGTAGTTCATGAGAACTGTCTATAGGGGAACACACCCCAGCCCCCCGCCCCGGTGCCACTATATCTCCTCCACTGTGATTGCATGGAGCGCTCTGGCCTGATGAGCCGGTAGGGGAGTGAGGAGCTGTCATACCTGCAGGGACGCTTCTAGGCATGTCATGAATATTCATCAGAATGCCGAAGATGTCCTCATTAGCATTGTTGGTGTGTGTGTTGATGTGTGTTTGTGTGTGTGCCTGTGTGTTGATATTAATGTCTATGCGTGTGTGTGTGTGTGAGTGTTATATGTGTGTGTGTGTGTTAATGTGTGTTTGTTGCTGCGTGTGTGTATTGTTATATGTGCGTTTGTGTGTGTTATGTGTGTTTGTGTGTGTTAATGTGAATATTAATGTGTGTATTCATGTGAATATTAAGTGTGTGTGTATTAATACGTGTGTGTGCATGTTAATGTGTGTGTGTTTAGTCCAGAGAAGGCCCTGAAGGACTCCTTGTTGCCCTACGAGGCGGCCTACCTGTCCAAGTCTCTGTCCCGCCTCTTCGACCCCATCAACCTGGTGTTCCCCGCGGGGGGGCAAGCCCCGCCCTCCCCCGACGAGCTGGACAGCATCATCAGGACCATCAGCAGGTACACACGTCACACACACACACTCACACACACATTACCAGGTAGACACATGTCATGCTCCCACTCACACACACGTTCACACACATGTCACACACACATTCACGCACAGGCTCACACACACATTACCAGGTAGACACATGTCATGCTCCCACTCACACACATGTTCACACACACATCAGACGGTACACACACGGCAGACACACACGTTCACAGACACATTCACACACACATCAGCAAGTAGACTCACAACAAGGGTTTGAAGTGTGGAGTAACCCAATTCACATGCACTTTCTAACATTCACACACACGTTCCAACGTTCACCCACACATGTTTACACACACATTAGGTGCCTTGCTCAGGGACACTTAGGCAGGAGGAACTGGGGATCATACTAGCAACCTTCCCTGAACTCATCCTACCCTTTTGGCATTGTGTAGCGAGGTAGGTGTTCTGGATCACTTCATAGAGCAGGAGCCTGTGGAGAACCGTTTAAACGTCACCGCTGGCTCCAATCGAAACAGCCATGATTTCCATCCTATTCCTGATAAATCTGGTTCTGCCGGAGGCGGTAGAGGTCAGCTGTGTCCAAAAGAGGCGGACTGTAACCCGGTCCAGCCCGTCTGTAAGGGGAGCTCAGGACACAGTGTTCTGTTGGCCTGATGGCGTGATGCTGCTTTGCTCCGGCAGCTCTGCCTCATTTACATCTACACTCAGGGTGTTTAACAGACGCTTATATCCAAAGCACCTCACAATAAGTACATTTGTCAGAAGAAAGAGAAACAACGATATATCTCTGTCGGTACAGTAAGTGACATGCACTTACCATCGCTAGGTTAACCCATTCCCCGTATACAACAAAGATAGCTAGGATAAGATGCTACAGTTCTAAGTACTGTTTTAAAGTGCCAGGACGCACAACGTTCAATAAGTTCGTAAGAGGGGTGTGGGGGAGGTAAGTTGGGTGTAAGTTGGGAGGCTATGCAGAGATTAGGTGAACTCAATAGGTGAACAAGTCAGTCTTGAGTCTTTTGAGGCCTCTGCTGCTAGCTCTCATGGAATCGTCCAAGCCAACGCGGAGGCTTTACCAGGCGACTAAACGCTCAGTAAGTCCCCTGGTCTCGCTGCTCGTCTTCGTGGGCGTCATCAGGAGAGCGAAGACATCCATAGGAGGATGAACACCTCCTATGGAGGCTTTGTGGGCGCTTGGTGAAGTGGTGAGGGCAGAGCGGAGGTCAAGTCCTATTGGTCGTTAATAACCGCTCTTTATTGCAATTGACAGGGCATAGGTCGGTCGGTTGGTTGCCATGTTGACGCTGTCAGTAATGCATTCTATCTACTCAGATGAAGATAAACGTGTGCTGCTGTTTATGCAGCTGAGTGCTCGCGGTTATGCTAAGAGCCTATGGTGGCCTGCGGTTGTTCTGCTAATAACAGCGTCCTGTCAGCCGACCCGCCCACTGATCCACTTCCTGTCTGCCCGCAGTGAGCTGAACGTTGCCGCGGGCGACCCGGACCTGGCCGTTGCCGTCGCAAAGAACGCCGCCAAGACCGTGCAGCTGTTCTGCGTCAAGTCTGAGCAGCTGGTGAGCAGTTCACCACTTCACCACCTCACCACCTCACCACCTCACCACTTCACCACCTCACCACTTCACCACCTCACCACTTCACCACTTCACCACCTCACCACTTCACCACTTCACCACCTCACCACCTCACCACTCCCCGTCCAGGCTCACAGTGATGGAAGCGGATAGGCTGGCATCCTATGTCTTTCTACCTGTCTGGCTGTCTGTCTGTCTGTCTGTCTGTCTGTCTGTCTCTCTGTAAGTCTGTCTGTCTCGCTCCCTGTACATCTGTCTGCCTTACTACTTGTCTTTCTGTCTGTCTCACTACCTGTCTGTCTGACTCTCTACCTGTCTGTCTGTCCGTCTGTTTCTGTGGATGTCTGTCTGTCTCACTCCCTGTCCGTCTTTCTGCCTTACTTCTTGCCTTTCTGTCTGTCTCGCTACTACCTATCTGTCTCTCAACCTGTCTGTCTGTCTCACTACCTGTCTGTCGGCCCTCCTTTCATCTGTCAAATGTCTCTGTGTGTGGCTTCCATCTGTTTGACAACCTTCTTTGCGTGTCTTTGTGTGTGTGTGTGTGTGTGTGTTTGTGTAGTTGTGCACACAGGGAGAAGCCAGCCAGGTGATTGGTCCGTTGACCGACGGTCAGCGTAAGAACGTCGCTGTGGTGAACTCCCTGTTCAGACTGCATGGGGCCGTCACCAAGGTAATGCTCACTCATTCGCTCACTCAAACACACACACTCATACACACACAAACACACTCAGCCACTGCCTCACTCACTCATTCACAAACATATAGACACACAACACACTCACTCACTAACTTACACACACACACACACACACACACACGCGCACACATACAAACTCACACACACACATATACAACACAGAAGAAGAAAGAAAGAAGAAAGGGCAATGTGTGTGTGTGTGTGTGTGTGTGTGTGTGTGTGTGTGTCCTTCTGCTGGGGGCCCTGGGCTCTGAGTGTCCCCGGGGGGTCCGTCCGTCCGGCTGTCCCCTTTCAGCTCCATTAAAACATGATGAAAGCCCCGTCTCGTCTCCCTCAGCGCGCGGTAATCGGGTCCCAGCCCGGCGCCGCGGGCTCTAATGAGAACCTGTCACTCAGGGGTCCTGAACGCCGGGGCCCCGCTGGCCCCCGGCGGCCATCTTGGTCCTGAACGCCGGGGGCCCCGCTGGCCTGCCGCCGCCATCTTTGTTCTGAACGCCGGGGCCCCGCCGCCGCCATCTTGGTTGTGAACGCTGGGCCTCGCTCCCCCCCGGTGGCCATCTTGGTTGTGAACGCTGGGCCTCGCTCCCCCCCGGTGGCCATCTTGGTTCTGAACGCTGGGCCTCGTTTCCCCCCTGGTGGCCATCTTGGTTCTGAACCCTGGGCCTCGTTCCCCCCCGGTGGGCATCTTGGTTGTGAACGCTGGGCCTCGCTCCCCCCCGGTGGCCATCTTGGTTCTGAACCCTGGGCCTCACTCCCCCCCGGTGGCCATCTTGGTTCTGAACGCTGGGCCTCGTTCCCCCCCGGTGGCCATCTTGGTTCTGAACCCTGGGCCTCGCTCCCCCCCGGTGGCCATCTTGGTTCTGAACGCTGGACCTCGCTCCACCCCGGCGGCCATCTTGGTTCTGAACGCTGGGCCTCACTCCCCCCCGGCGGCCATCTTGGTTCTAAACCCTCGCAGAAGGAACCTGCGCGCGGTTCCATCACCCAGCCAGCTGTTAGAGCCAAGATGGCCGCTAGGTAGGGCTGGGCGATTCATCGAATTTCAATTTCGATTTTAGCATCAAATGATCACAAAAATAATATAATCGATTTTTCATTTTTTTAAACATTTTTTATATAAATGTTTTATAGAAAGTGCAGAACAGCTGGATACATATCCGTGCTTTATTTTAGATTTGAACATTTTATTTTTGACCATTCTGTATAATTTTTTAAGGCGAAATTTCAAAGTTCTCAGTTACAAAGTGTTTTTGGAAGAGACATGCTGAATAAATACATCATGTTTTCAAACTCAAAAATAATCATTTGAATAATCGTGATTTCAATATTGACCAAAATAATCGTGATTATGATTTTTTCCATAATCGAGGAGCCCTGCCGCTAGGTTTACGAGACCCATTGTGGCCTTGTCAACCTAGCGGCCATCTTGGTTCTAAACACTCTCCAAAGGAACCCGTGTGCGGTTCATTCTCCCAGCCCGCGGTTAGAGCCAAGATGGCAGCTAGGTTCAGGAAGCCCATTGTGATCTCGACTTAGGCTGTAGACACCGGAGACTCTGTTATGCATCCTCTGTGTTCTTGATCACGTGACCACAGAGGACCGGTTCCACTGGTTCAGTGGTTCTGTCAGCTCTGATCTGTGGCCACTGGCTACAGCAGAACCTTCTAGGAGGAGAGTGAACTGTAGCGTGACAAGTTGACAGTAGGACGCCGTCACATCAATATCAAACAGCAATATCAAAAACACTCTCCCCTCTCTCTCCCTCCACTGCCCCCGCTCGCTTCCTCTCCTCTCTCCCTCTGCCCTCTGCTCTCTCCCTCTTACACTCTTACTCTCTCTATCTCTCCCACCCCCCACTCCTTTTCTCTCTATCTCTCACTTCCTCTCTTCCTCTCCCTCCCCCAGCCCCTCTCTTCCACACACACACTTCATTGCCTTTACAAACACTGCTACCAGCTCATTGGCCAAAGTAAACACTGCACCAGACTGAGATAGAGAGTCTGTGTGTGTGTTTGTGTGTGTGTGTGTGTGTGTGTGTGTGTGTGCAGAAAAAAGAAAGTAAATATGTGATGATGACTGTGAATCACCAAACAACCTAACTTTATGACACACTCACACACAGGGGACCAGAAGAGTGCATGATATAGGGTGCTAATAGTGCACTATATAGGGTGCTAATAGTGTGCTATATATGATGTAATATATAGTGCACAAGGTGCACTAGGGGAACAGTGGACTGTTTCATTAAAGGCTCTGATGGATTGAAAAGTTATAACAAGTATTTGACCTTTGACCCCTGGTATTTGTCCTCTAGGTCATTTCAGGGTTGACTTCAAATCCTACAGCTGCTGAGCAAGCATTGAGATCATCTCTGGAGGTAACACACACACACACACGATTGCTATTAGACGGCTGAATCGCTACAACCGGCTCTTCCTTACTGGTTACCATGCCAACGGCTGGGTTGACCCGGAGCTATCTTACTGATGTTCTGGTCGTTACCTTCAGCCCTTTATGTCCTTAAATGGTTAATCCTTAGAGTCAGACTCAGGACGGGTATTGTAGCGCTATTGCTCTGTCTCTCTGTCTCTCTGTTGTTCTATCATTATCTTACTCTCTTACTCTCTCACTCTCTAACTCTGTCACTCTGCCTTTCTGTTGTTCTATCCCTCTCGTCTGTCACTCTGTCTCTCTTTCTCTTTTTCACACTGTAGTTCTGTCACTTTGTCACTCTCTCACTCTTTCACTTTCTCACTCTGTCATTCTGTCTGTCTGTCACTCTGTCACTCTCTCTTTCTGTCACTATGTCATCCTGTCACTAAGTCACTCTGTCACTCAGTCATTTAGTGAAGCAGTCTTGGTCCCAAAGGAGATGGGTGTAGTATGAGGCGGTGTTTGAACACGAGTTGTAGCACTCAGCTCAGTAGAGACAAACTGAGGAAGAGGAAGAGGAGGAAAGGACAGAGCTGTCACCACACGCCCGCATCTCAGTGTGGCGTGATGGCGGTCTCTATGGTAACCGAGCGATGAGCAGCCTCACCTCCACCTCCAGAGCTGCTGATAATGGCAATCAGCAGAACACACACACATGCCTGGACCCGGACACACACACACATATCCACACAGACACACAAACACACACAAAGACCTGGACACACACACACACATATCCACACAGACACACACACACATTGACTGGGACACAGACACACACACACAGCGTGTCCATTGATCTTGCAGCAGATTGGATGATTAGAGCATCAGACTCATGGCACGGCTCTGTGCATTTAGATGTACACACACATAGACTGGGACACACACACACACACACCCACACACACGCAGCTCAGTTCGTGCTTCAATCCGTCCTCTCACAATGCTGAGATCCTCCAATAGATATTTACATCTGACCCGGAGAGTTACCGTGGCAACAAGGATGTCCCATAGGCCCCGGCACGGTCACATGACTTCTTCTTGTTGACTAGCCAATCAGAGCGCGTGTGGTTTTGGTTTCGTTTTCGTTATGAAGAGCTGTGTGCAGGGGACTAATGATCGTTCACCAGGTTATGACACCTAACTTGAAGTTTAACTTTTAAGTTATTAAACCCTGAGATCTGACCGCACCTGTGCTGGCATCAGTGCTCGCTGAGCCAATCAGGTTCATCCATCAAGGTTTTAACATGGACGTTATTTCCTGCATGTTGTGTGAGTTCAGTCGATGGCAGGATGATGGTCGTCTTGGTAACAAAGCGACATGCAGGACATCTCCTGTGTTGTCCGTGGTAACGTCACGTGTTTCTAACCTACTGTGTGTGTGTGTGTGTGTGTGTGTGTGTGTGTGTCAGGGGGTGCAGGTCCTGATGGCGGCGGCGGTGGAGCCCCTCCTCCAGTCGGTCAGCGACTCCCTGGAGGCCATCATCATCACCATGCACCAGGAGGACTTCTCTGGGTCGGGGCCACACACACACACACTGGCTAGCACACACGCACACACATGCTAGCACACACACACACACACACACACTGGCTAGCACACATACACACACACACCACAAACCAGAGCCTCATGCTACCATTTATCGTGTCAGATTCAGTTCAACTTCTACAATCTGTTCTGACCCTTCAGTTTCTAATTTTGTCAATGTGTGTCTGGGCATGTCTGTGTGTCTGTATGTGTGTGTGTATATGTATGTATGTGTGTGTATGTATGCATGTGTCTGTGTGTGTGAGTGCGCGTGCGTGTGTATATGTGTGTTTGTGGATATGTTTGTATGTCTGCGCATGTGTGTATCTGTGTGTGGGTAGATGTGTCTATGTGTGTGTATGTGTGTCTATGTGTGTGTGCCTGTGTATATGTATGTGTCTATGTGTGTGTGCCTGTCCATGTGTGTATCTGTGTGAGTCTGTCTATGTGTGTTTATATGTGTGCCTGTGTATATGTATGTGTGTGTGTATCTGTGTGAGTGTGTGTGTATCTGTGTGAGTGTGTGTGTATGTGTGTATCTGTGTGTGTGTGTATATGTGTGTATATGTGCCTGTGTGTGTGTCCGCGTGCCTCCAGCCCCCTGTCCAGCGGCCATCGCCCCGAGGTGCCCTGCTCCCTGTACATGCGGGAGCTGCAGGGCTTCGTGTCGCGGTCCGTGGCCGACTACTTCCAGCACTTCCAGTGCCTGGACTTCATCTACGGCCGCACGGAGGCCGTCGCCCAGCGCACCCTGCTGCTCTTCCTGCGCCACGCCTCCCTGCTGCGCCCGCTGGGCGAGGGCGGCAAGATGAGGCTGGCTGCTGACTTCGCCCAGGTGAGGACCTCCACCTCCACCACCACCACCTCCACCTCCTCAACCTCTACTACCTCCACCTCTCCCCTCCTCCTCTGCTCCTCCTCCACCTCCACCACCTCCACTTCTGCTCCTCCACCTCCCTTCTCCTCCTCCACCTCCACTCCTCTACCTCAATCTCCTCCACCTGACGGAGCCTGGACGCTGACCTCTCCTCCACCTGTGTGTGTGTGTCTGCCCGTGTGTCCCCAGATGGAGCTGACGGTAGCCCCCCTGTGCCGGAGGGTCTCTGACCTGGGGAGGCCCTACCGCATGCTGCGCTCCTTCAGGTGGGTGGGAACAGCCTCCCTGGGGGGGGGGGGGGGAACTTGTGTGTGTATATGGAGCTGTGTTAAACGTGTGTGTGTGTGTGTGTGTGTATATCTGTGTGTGCATGGCGTGTTTGTGTGTGTCCATGCAGATGTGTTAAACGTGTGTGTGTGTGTCCCTGCAGACCCCTGCTGTTCCAGACCTCTGAGCTGATCTCCAGCAGCGCGGTGGTGGGGGAGCTCATCCCCTACAGCACCCTGCTCAGCTTCCTGTTCTCCAGAGCCCCCGCGGAACTCAGGTCCCCCCACCAGGTACACACGCATGACCGCACGCACGCACACATGACCGCACGCACGCACACGAACACACAACATGCACGCACACACACAAGAGCACACGCACGCACACACATGACCGCACACACGCACACGAACACACAACATGCACGCACACACAAGAGCACACGCACACGAACACACAACATGCACGCACAGACACATGTACACACACACGAGCACACACACATATATATATATATATACACGCACACGCACATACAAACGCACTAGCATGTACACCTACTTACACAAACCCCAAGCCTTTATATACCAGAACCATTTCAGCGCTCACGGGTGTGTGTGTGGTTACCGTGACAACGCAGCATCCCGGTGGTGTGTGAGCGAGTCAGGAGACACCAGCAGGTCGGTACAAAACGCTCTTATGTAAACTATTCAGATCTAAAGAGAAGGGCCTTTAGTTCCTTTACTACCGATTAACCTCTTCTTTTAGGGCCACGAGGGCGTGTGACGGATTCTATTGTCATGAGATGGATTCTATTGTCATGTGATGGATTCTATTGTCATGTGAAATGAGGTTCAGTCAGGCATCGGTGGGATTGGATGTAGCAGAATATTCATGTAGTGGCGTCTCTCCCCAGCCACCCCTCCTCTAGATGGTGTGTGTGTGTGAGAGAGAGTCGGTTAAACCTGGGCAGGTGTTTAGATGTGTGTGTGTGTGTTAAACCTGGTGTGTGTTTGGATGTGTGTGTTAAACCTGGGGTGTGTGTTTGTCTCCTCAGCGGGCTGAGTGGTCCATCGCCCGGTACTCCCAATGGCTGGACGACCATCCCTCAGAGAGAGACCGTCTCACCCTCATCAGGTACGTCTCACCCTCATCAGGTACGTCTCACCTGAGAGGCATGTGTTTTTGTCTACAGACAGAACTTACAGCTGGCCGCCGTACGGGCTCACAGCGCCCTCTGGTGGTCAACATGTTTAGCTCCTTCTGTTGGTCTGAACCACAGCCAAACCCTTTATGAAGTCTCAGGTTGTGTTATTTGATGCAGCTCAGTGAACGGAGCGTGTTTTACAGGGGAGACTGCAGCCTCCCCTGTAAACAGGTGCGTGTTAATGTACGCACTTATTGTATGTCATATTTAGTTATAGCACTTGGTTATGTAGTATCTTATCCTAGCTATGTGTTTTATACGGGAATGGGTTAATCTAGCGATTGTTAGTGCTTGGCACTTGGTTCTATGCTTATTGTACCGACAGAGATAGATTGTTTCACTAATATACTTTTTGTAAGACGCATTGGATGATAGGTCTGCTAGATGCCCTAAATTGTAAATGTTAACACCCTCAGTTCACTGAGCTGTTCTGTCAGCAGGTAATGCCTGCAGTGGCGTACCTTTAACCTCTAGAGGGAGCCCTCTAGTACAAGCCACTCTGAGTGGTGTGATGGTCTGTCTTCTACTCCACTCCTCAGGGGGGCGCTGGAGGCCTACGTCCAGTCGGTGAGGACCCGACAGGGGAAGGAGTTTGCGCCCATCTATCCCATAATGCTCCAGCTGTTGCAGCGGGCCACCAGCGCCACTTCCTAGGCGGCTACCGACAGAACGTGTTTCTGACCTGCTTCCACGGTACATTCCAGTACTGATTGGCTCGGTGCGTTAGTCTTCATCTGCGCTCTGATTGGCCAGGTGGTTGTTATATAATTAAGGGGCGGGGCTTGAAATCTCTTCCCATCAAATTGATTTCATGTTGGTGACGGATATTCATATAAATGCATAATAAATGTTGTTTTATGTTCCTCAGATAAAAGATCTGTTCCATGGCATGTTAGTATATTTGTGGGAAAATATTTCCACCATTTTTTATTTGTACATAACTCCGTTGGGAAGTAGGGGGACGACCAATCACACAGCAGAACACTAACGAGGGGCCTAGATAGGCCATTTCCATTGGTTGGGAGGAGCTTCCTCCACCAGTGGCTCCCAGGGCTTCCACTCGGCCATCTTCCTGGAGAGAGCCAGCTCGCACTCCGCCTACGCACAAACACAATGCAACAGGTTAAAGTGTTAAAAAATGTGAGGTGAGAGGTGACAGGGTGAACCCTACAGGAGAGGTGAGAGGAGATGAGCGCTGACCTGAAAGATGACCTCTTCAATCTGTCCACCGTTGATCTTCTTCTCCAGCTTCTCAATATCTGGCTCCTGGATCCAAACACAAAGAACACACGACAGCCCTTGTGATAGAACATATTGAACTTAAAGCAGAACTGCATTCAATTTCATATGACGAGTATCGTGAACAAAATGATCATGTTATCGATACTAGTTTTATATTGAAAACTAAAAAAGAAACAGCACAATGCACTTTGTTTGCATAAACATTCAAATAAATCAATTATTATGTAAACGTGAAGTGTGCATTAACCTCATCACAAAATAAAATTGTACATATCTATATCGACATATTCACCATTCTCCCCATAGTGTATCTCAAGTTAACATTGTCAGTCCTGCAATCCTAAACTCCCCACGATGAATCTCCACTAAGGATCACATCACAGTGTCTCCTTGAGTTTAAAACACCCTAAACACGGCTCAAATCCATTGTTTAGAGTCTAACAGAGCAGAGTTTCCATCTTCATGCGTGTGTGCGTGTTTGTGTGTGCGTGCGTGACGTACGGTCTTGACCAGGTCGAAGCGCTCGCCCACCAGCTGCTCTGTGTATCTGCGGTAGGCTGCGTCCTGGGGCATGGTCTGAAGGGAGGCCAGGATCTTAGAGTACAGGATCCTCAGGCGCTGGGTGGGGAACACAACACAGCATGTTGGCAGTCTGCAGGGTAGAGTGGTTCCGATACAAATATCGGAAATTCATCGGGTATCGGCGAGTACGCATCATCTCTGACCTATGTGCGTACGAGATGCCAACTCAGAAAGACATGGATGCTTGACAACAAGAATACAAAAGTAATATAATAGATTATAAATGTTATCTAGTTCTGAAAAAATAAATTGTCAGTAAGGTAACAGACTATATATTGCTGTCATCGTAAGAGAACCCTTCAATAAAAACAAGTGATATTGGTAGTAGTAATGGGCGATATAAACGATATACACGATAAAATAAATGGCCTAAGATAGATTTTAATTCTATCGCAATAATGCATGTTGATGACGCAAAATACAATGTGTAATTTTTGGTTTGGTGCAGTTCCATTTCACATTGCAATTTTCGCAACAGTGCCAGAATTTGTCAACAAACCCGCATGTGTGCAAAGAACGTTAAATCATTGGACAAAATGGTCCGGGGGGGGGGGGGGAAGCACCGGTGAAAGTAAACAATCATGGATATCCAGCGTGATAAACATTGATCTGCGGAGCGATCCAACTCCTTCTCTCTCATCCTGACTCGGAATGTGTTAAATGCATCGGAATTTTAAAGTTACGTTTCCCAGCATACTTTTTACTTTCTTTTGTCGGACCGTCGGGTGGTGGCTCAACATGGAGCAACGAGGAGACAGAATGTCTTTTGGATATCAGACCCAAATATCCAAAAGACGTTCCGTCTCCTCTTTGCTCCATGTTGAGCAACGTCTCCGAGACCACCTCTCCGGCTGGGTCAACCTCCTTTTGATGGATAAAAAATATCACGTAATCGACAAAAATCTTAACAATCAATGATCGATCATCAATTAATCATGCCCATCCCTAATTGTCAGTGTCTGTTCCTTATCTAAAAAGACACCAGTTTTTCCTGTTCTCTGCATCTTGGGTGGCATTTAAGAACCAAGGACTTAAACTAAGTGTAGTGCCTTTTAGAATGGTTTGCACTTAAGGAAAGAAACCCAATACTAATTTTATTTATCTGCAACATTATGTTGAATGATTACAGTGTTTCACAATAAATGTTCTCGAAATGACATGCTATATTTCTTTTTTTTAAATACATTTAGCAGTTTGGCTTTCCTTAGAGTCTATGTAACCTGTTTTGAAACGGTTATTTTATGATTTTATATCGTGATATATATCGTTATCGCAAGATGCTGCAATGTATATCGCAATATGGATTTTAGGCCATATCACCCATCCCTAATTGGTAGTTAGAATGCAAGATTCTGTATCGGTATCAGTGTTTCCGCTAGAAAAAATTGGAAATGCGCAATGCGCATAAGCCTCGTGACTCTTCCTTCTCTAAGGCGGTTTCGCTGAGCAGTCTTTATTAGAGCTTAGATCGGGCCCAGAAAAATCAAGCCTGCACCGGCCCGACACATGAACTGTAATTATGAGCCCGAGCCCGATTTAAACCCGACATCTTTTTTAATACATGTGTAACTTTATACACATTTGTTACTTAGGCCTATTCTGCTAAATATACATGTAAGGAATAATGTATACAATGCCGGTCATCATCGGGAAAATAAGCCCCGACAGGGCGAACAGGACACCGACGCGCAGCGGAGGTGTCTTGCTTCACCCTGAAGGGGCTTATTTTCCCCGATAATGACCGGCGACGTTCTATACATTATCCCGCTTATTACACGGCTATTTGCCAAAACAAAAAAATAACTTCACATGGTGTGTCTTTTTACAATTTATTCGTTACTAGCATTCGAAGTGTTGTTCAGCAGTGAAATAGTCCGCCAAAGACGTTGACGTCGCTTAGCAACCGAAGACGCTGGGGTTGACAAGTTACCGTACTACTACCCATGCAAGTGAACGGAGCGTTCCACGGCATTGAGAAGACCCGTGTAATAAAGGCCTATAATATTTGTTTATGGCATAGATTTCACCTCAGATTAGGCCAATAAAGCAATGATAAAAAAAAAAAAAACACAAACGCTCGATCAAAGGCCCGGTGTTACGCCGAATTCTGCGACCCACCGAAAAGTGTGACCCCAGGGGGCGCTGTTGCACATTTTCTGCAACATGCACGTGTGCGTTATAACAAAAACATAAATAAAACATAAGATTTCCCCCCACTGCTAGGTCTTTCTCTTCTTGACACTAACATTAATTCTAAACAACATTTTACGAAGTTGACTATAATATGAAATGCTCAAAGGTAAATCAGCATAATTTAACACTGACTGTAGCTTTTTATGGGGAAAGAAGCAACGCTGATGGACCGTACAAAACGCCCTATCCATTGTATGGGTCTGTAAAATGCTAATCAAAACAAATGTATTTATTGAGCACCTTTAATAAAAAGGTAGGGGGTTGGGGGAGATTTTATGTTTTATTTACGTTTTTTGTTCACGTGTTTTTTATTTATGTCATGCCTGTCTACGCTTCAAACTCGTGCATATTGCAGAAAATATGCAACAGCGCCCCCTGGGGTCACACTTTTCGGTGGGTTGCAGAATTCGGTGTAACACCAGCAAAACCCTCATTGTTTAACATGAGTTGGCTAAACAAATGACCACTGTAGCATATTTAAACACGATTCAAATTGTGCAGAGAATTATTTCCATTGGTCATTCTGACCGGAGACATTTAGAATTTTCGGTCCTCATTTATTTACGGTCAATGATCGGTAATTACCGGACAACGGAAACTCTGATCGGTATATACTCGGAATTGGGCAGCAGAAAATGGTATCGGAACATCTCTACTTTAGTGTCCAGACCCTCAGTTCAGTCGATTCATCTCACATTATTATTAAGATCTCAGAAGGGCATGAAAAAATCTCCAGAACAAGAGACGTAATAACGCTTCGGAAGGAATTCAAAAATTACAGTTAGCATTTGATGAGTAAGAAGCTGTCCAGCGTCCATCATTAACCGCCCAGTATTATTAAAGGTCCCATGGCATGAAAATCTCACTTTGAGGTTTTCTAACATAAATATGAGTTCCCCTAGCCTGCCTATGGTCCCCCAGTGGCTAAAACTTGCGTTCGGTGTAAAACGAGCACTAGGTGTTCTGCTCGCCTTTGAAAAAACGGAGGCTCAAGCGTGCTGATTTGGAATGTGGTCCTATTTGTCGTCATAAAGGATCTAAGCTCATCCCCTTTCTCTGCCTTGCCCGCCCAGAGAATTTGGCCCGCCAATGAGACACGACCGTGCGAGCGCCACGTGTGTGTGTGTGTGTGTGTGTGTGATTACACACACTGTAACGCAAGTGTTTGCTGTTGGTGTTATGGCGCATGACACGTCGGTTCTTTGACGTCTCTTGGGGTTGGGGTTATCTCAGCCATGGTTGAGAAGGAATTGGGGGAAAGGAACTTTGGCTTTGACTCCCTGAAGTATGAACTGCGACATGCTGCCTGCTGCCGGTTGCCGCTAAGCACCACCGGCCGGCAGCGGGTAGCAGGCAGCAGGCAGCCGGCAGCAGGCAGCGCGCGGTTCAGTCTACTTCAGATTGTTGAGGAAGTGGAAGAACCAGAGACGTCGGAGAACCCGACAGTCGTTTGTGATTCATAATATCGTCTGGAGGCGCACACAGCTTTTGGCCATGATAATATGTATTATATGATATAGATATCTATGCATTATGTGATATTATTTGGGTATAGAGCTCCAGGACTGTAACGCAAGTGTTGTACACTTCCTTGTTATTTAGATAACCGTTCAGCTGTTGGTGTTATACAATTACAATTACGGTTACATCGGTTAATATACACATTGACACACCAACGTTATGTGTTATGGCGCATAACACGTCGGACTCTCGTCTCTGGTATTTCCACAACAAGACTCGTAGTGGGGGTTATCTCAGCCACGGTTGAGAATGAATTGGGGGAAAGGAACTTTGGCTTTGACTCCCTGAAGTACATGAACCACGACATGGAGGAGAAAGGGATTGTTGGCCGCAAATGTCTCCCGCTTGAGCCCCGCTTCCCGCTGCCGAGGGACCACCGCCTCGGCGCTGCAGGAGGCGGTGGTGCCTAAGCGCTGACCACTGCCGAGGCGGTGGTCCCTCGGTAGCAAGGTTCCGGCGGGAGACAACCGCGGTCAACAATCCCTTTCTCCTCCATGTCGTGGTTCAGTCTACTGGACGTGGAAGAACAAGAGATGTCGGAGAACCAGACGCGGTCGTTTGAGATTCATAATATCGTCTGGAGGCTCACACAGCTTTTGGCTGTGATAATAATAGATTATATGATATAGATATCTATGTATAATATGATATTATTTAGATATAGAGCTCCAGGACTCCCGTGTGTTCTAGAATATTTACAGAACACGGCTAAAGATACACACCCACTGTAAACAGAGCGCATGGTACCGTGGCTACAAGCTGCTCAGGGCCACACCCCCACCCTCCTCCTTGACCCACCTCTCTCCTCCTTATTTGCATTAAAGCTACAGACACCGAAACGGCGCATTTGGGGAAAGCTCAATGTGCGACTGGCTCGTAGTGGCTGTAATTCTGCACCACGGCTGAATTTCGAGAACGTCTTCAAATACTGTGATTGAGGCCTACTAATATCTATATTAAAGCATCAATAAAGTATCATGCCATGGCACCTTTAACATATACATTCCCTCCAATACATCACTCTCTGTACAGTAAGATGAGGTCAAACCAACTAATTTTACCCAAATTAAGGTTAGTCAAATTGTAGTTAACAATAAATCAATGTAAAATCCAAACACAACGTTTTTAATCCATTACATCGGTTCCCGGATCATCTAACCCCAGCCTGACACCCCCCGGTGAGACTCACCTCCTGGGGGTTCTTGGAGACCGCGAGGCCGACCAGACCCGTCGTCTGGGGGAGGAGACGAGGAGACAGAAACAAGGAGAGAAGGAGACAGACCGTAAGGACTCAATTAGAAAACACTTATGATACAAGTCAGTGTTCTGAATACAATATCACACACACACATAACTAAAACAACATCCCATCATCTGGTGTGTCTCTGGTCTTCTCTGAACAGAAACACAGAGGTTCTGGTTCTTTAAAGAGCCTCTAATACTGAACCCATCAGCCTGTTTGCTAACGCGTTAGCATGTAGCTCCGAGCCTCCAAGGGTAAACTACGGCAGCCGTCAGCCCAGACGTCCCGCTAACGTGTTGAACGCACATCTCAACATATTTCCCCTTTGACGTTTCATCGGTTTGCGTTGTTAACTAAGTATGAAGTGACGATAGATTATGACCTCCACTCTTACCTTCTTCAGCAGACCCGCCATCTTGCTTCTCTGCAGGATTGAAGGGCGATTTAAAATGACGTCACAGCTCTTTTTGTTTACGTGGGGCGTCACTGCCACCTGGTGGACTGCGTGCTCAACACCTCCCCCTGGTGGTCTCCGTGCGCATCGCAGCCAGAACACTGGGCCCTCTGATGATCAACACTTGTCTGTAGTTGATCGGTATAATCTGGCATTCAGGATACAGTTAATACAACTGTAATTACTTTGGTTTTATCAATAAAGCATCAAAAGTTTGCACTACACATACATACCTATAATCCTGAGTCACCTTCAAGCAGCCTTATCAAGTCGCATTAATTTAACTTTCGATTAACGACTGATGGACCTGAAAAGTTTTGAATCATGAGCATCTTCTACACAAACTCCACCTTTGACACAAACTCACTTTTACACACTCTTTCACAAACTCTCTGTAACACACACACTCTTTAACACAAACTCCCCCATAGACACAAACTCACTCTTTTAACACTAACACACTATTTCACACAAACGCACTCTTCTACACAAACATGAAACGTGAGTGAACACAAACACACAGATTCAGTGCCAGTGTTTTACATTTATTAAAACAGTCCAAGTTGGAGTATTTTTAATGACCTGGACGAGGTAATCTGTAAACTACACACCGACCAGAGTGAGGCGTTTGGAAACATAAAAAATAAGTTTGGCAAAACAACACAAAATAATCTACAGTACAGTAATTTCTCAAAGTATAAAAATATATTACAAATCTTCAGAAATATTTACAGGGAGCTTTCTACAAATATGTCTAACTCTAGTTTCTTCTGTTGGTTAGCTTCAGTCTAGACAGAATACCTAAGACTAGGCCTCTCTCTCCAGGACCCCGCAGGCCGGCCAGACCCCAGGGACGGGTCGTAGGAAACCCCAGAACGGGTCCTCTAGCAGGGGGAGGAGGAGGAGGTGGAGGAGGAGGGACAGACACGCAGAAGGAGGTGGGGCGCCCTCTCCTGGGGCGTCAGGGCATAGCAGGATGAGACTGGCGTCGACGGCCGCTAGAACATCCTGAAAGAGTAACGACAGACGTCAGGACAAAACAGTCTGACTCCTTATAACATCTGATCTGGGGTAGATATATTGTCATTTAAGTTTCTTCTGACAAATGTACTTTTTGTAAGTTGCTTTGGATAAAAGCGTCTGCTATATGCCCTAAATCTAAATCATAGACCAAAACATAGCAGGTAGCAGAGGTAGCATGTAGCAAACTTAGCATGTTGTCTTCATTATTGTCATGACAAATTGACCCTAGTGGGATAGATAAAGTTTTATTATTTTTCTATTGTATAGTATTCTATTGCCATGTGGATCCCCGGAAGAGAGCCTGGGAAGAGAGCAGCTAACGATGCTAATGGGTGAGCCTACCTGTAGAGGCTAACGATGCTAACAGGTGCCCCTACCTGTAGAGGCTGACGATGCTAACAGGTGCCCCTACCTGTAAAGGCTGACGATGCTAACAGGTGCCCCTACCTGTAGAGGCTGACGATGCTAACAGGGGAGCCTACCTTTAGATGCTAACGATGCTAACAGGTGCCCCTACCTGTAGAGGCTGACGATGCTAACAGGTGCCCCTACCTGTAGAGGCTGACGATGCTAACAGGTGCCCCTACCTGTAGAGGCTGACGATGCTAACAGGGGGGCCTACCTGTAGATGCTGGGGTCCAGCAGCAGGGCCGTGTCCGTGGCCAGCTTGGACAGGTGCACCACCTTGGTCTTCTGCTGCTGCCGGTCGCTCTCGTTCACCCACACGTCCGGGAGTCTGGGGCGCACAGCGGGAGGTCAGAGGTCAGGTGACAGGCCGCGAGCGAGTTCATTGGAGGACAAACGAGTCAAAGAGTTGGCGGAGCAGGACTCACATGTCCTCAGGACTCCAGTGGAGCAGCAGCTTCACCTTCCCAGTCTCCTCTTTCCTTCGGGCGATGACCTGGAGTGTGAGAACGTAACGGTATGAGTTAGTACCTCAGAGCTCGTCTGAAGCACCAGCAGAGTTCACATCCCAGGACGGACCGGGGGGGGGGGGGGGGGTTAGCAGAACTATAAGAACCATTAAATCATGGGACCCATTAATACGTTACATTTTAGTGGTCCCCCAGGTGAGGACCTACGGGGTCTATGGTCCCACCTATTTTGTTCAGCATTCTCTTAATCCATTTTTGTTTATTTTCGTTGTATTGTTAAGCGCCGTGTATTGCAATTTCGCATGAAAGGCACTATATAAATAAGTTGGATTTGATTTGGCCACCCTCCTGAACATTTCCCCTGCCCCTGGAGAACATTGGTCTGCTGAGAGCCAGCAGTGCATCGTCTGATGAACAGCTTCCTGGCTCTGATACCAAACCGCGCAGTGGAAAGTTCACGGAATGCATTTCATGATGCATTCACATTTGTGTGTCGAGTGTATTTGTTCAGAGTCAAAACAGGCTTTTAATGAGCCAAACGCAGCACTGGGCTCCAGTGGTGAAGCAAGGAGAGGTTAGATTGGAGCACCGGGCTGAGGAAGAGGAGAGCAGTGAGGAGGAAGGTCTTTAAGGACCGTTCTGTGGAAGATGAGAACAGTAAGGAGGAAGACGATGCAGTGAGAGGAAGGTGTAAAGAGGAGGAAGGTGTGTTTGTACCGTGCTGTGGAAGACGGCGCTGTGCCCGTTGCCGAGGCTCTCGATGTGCGTTGCCAGGTTGAGGCAGATGGCGCGGTGCCGAATGGCGTCCATCGTCTGAGCATCAAAGAAGTCATGGGGTCGCGCTGGAACACGACAGTTAGGCGTCAACGGGGTCAATGGTCAGCTAGGTGCCACACACACACAACAATTTAGCTTAGAGTTTAGTTAATTACAACGATTTAGTGCATTGGTGTTTGAGCGGACCAGCCAGAAGGTTCTGGGTTCGATGCCCAATGTCCGCAGTCTACATGTATGCCTCCTTGAACCCCAACCTCTCCCTTCTGCTCCAAACAAACAGTAATGCATAAACACTTTGGATAAACGTGATCCTAGCATCCTCAGGCACTGCACTTAAAAGGTGACATATTATACCACCAGGTGATTGCGATTAGCCGTTACAAGCCGTTTTTTAAATATGCCTCTTCTGACATCACATGTACGCCGGATAGATGCACATCTAGGTGGACACTACCACTTGTGATGTCAGAAGAGGCAGATTTTCAGAACGGCTTGTATTGCTAACCACACTCACACCTGGTGGTATAAGATGTCACCTTTAAGACCAGACCTGCTGCGATGAGGGTTCAAGGATCAGTAACTCATAGCAGCAATAATGCAAGGAAACTTCCCCCAAGCTAACTAGAGTTGTTCCGATACTGATTCAAGTAGAGGAAATTCTGTGAATTGATGCTCACGCTTAACTCATACAAATGTCAATTACCTGCTAGATAAAGTTTCGGTATATACTCAGTATCGGCCGATACTCAAGTTCAGAAATCAGATCGGGAGGGGAAAAATGGTATCGGAACATCTCTAGAGCTTCACGGTGACATGTTACACCACCAGGTGTGGTGTGATTAGCCGTTACAAGCAGTTTTGAAAATCGGCCTCTTCTGACATCACAAGTGGGCGTGTCCACCTAGACGTGTGCTGGATAGACCAGTCATCTATCCGTCGTACATCTAGGTGAACTCACCCTCTCGTGATGTCAGAAGAGGCTGATTTCCAAAACGGCTTGTAGCAGCCGGTGGTATAATATGTCCCCTTTAACCCCCCCTCCCCCCTCCCCCCCTTCAGACCCCCGCCCCCCAGACTCACACATGCGCTGCGACCCGGCCGGGACGGAGTACATACGTAGGGAGCGCCTCCGTTTGCTCTTCAGCTTCCTCCGCTTGTTGAGCCCTGCCTTGGAGGGGCTCTCCTCCTTCAGCCGGCCGTTGGACCCCGGTCGCCCCCCCGAGCTGAAGTGGGTGGGCACGTGGCGCGCCAGCCCCCCCTGGGAGGCGAAGGTGGCGTTGCAGCCGCCCACCACACACTGAGAGGGGGGGGGGGGGGGGGGGGGGGGGAGACAGGTACCGGGTTATGATGATGGATATATCGTGTGTATATGATGGTGCTGTGCAGTGATTAGAGGGACTGAGGTGATGAGAGTGTCGTCACGGGGATGGACAGTCAAGTCAACAGAACTATAGTGTAGATTAAAGCCCATTAACGTTAGGTCTACTGCAGAGGAGAGTCATGTTATGTTAATACCACTAGAGGACTATATGTTAATACCAATAGGAATATATAATGTTAAGTATAAAGTGTAATCTTAAGATGATGTTAATACCACTACAAGAGTACATGTTAATACCACTGAGGGGTTTGTAATGTTAACATGTTAGAGCTAGTTAGATCCCCAGCTCCCTTCTAGCGTGGTGTCGAGGTGTCCCGGAGCAAGACACCTCCGCCTGACTGCTCCAGAAGAGCTGGCCGTCGCCCTGCGTGGTTGACCCCGCCGTCGATGTGTGCATTTGTATTAATGGTTCACTTTGGACAAAAGCGTCTGCTAATGCCCTAAATGTAAATGTACCACTAGCCCTACATCATGTGAAGAACAAGATAACGCCACTAGACTATACAATGTTAAGAACAAGTTAATACCACTAGAGCTGGGGTCACCAACACGGCACCCCCGAGGACCATATGAGGCGCCCGCAGGCCTGTTCTAAACATAGCACTACTCATTCTGGAACAACTCTTTCCCACCTTCTAAAGGTCATTGTTGATAATTATTGTGCAAAATCATTATGACTTAATTAATTAACATGTCTTCACATAGTTGAGCGTCATTAATCACTAATAGCAATACATAACTAAAACTGAGCAAATTTGTTATTTCAGAAGAGTGTATCAAACTGGGTGCCCTTCGTATGACTCAGTACCCACGAGGTAGTTCTCTGGTTCAAAGAGGTTAATACCACTAAAGGTGTATGTGATGTTACAACATGATAATACCACTAAAGGAGTATGTGATGTTAAAACATGTTAATACCACTAAAGGAGTATGTGATGTTACAACATGATAATACCACTAAAGGAGTATGTGATGTTACAACATGATAATACCACTAAAGGAGTATGTGATGTTACAACATGATAATACCACTAAAGGAGTATGTGATGTTACAACATGATAATACCACTAAAGGAGTATGTGATGCTACAACATGATAATACCACTAAAGGAGTATGTGATGTTACAACATGATAATACCACTAAAGGAGTATGTGATGTTACAACATGATAATACCACTAAAGGAGTATGTGATGTTACAACATGATAATACCACTAAAGGAGTATGTGATGTTACAACATGATAATACCACTAAAGGAGTATGTGATGTTACAACATGATAATACCACTAAAGGAGTATGTGATGTTACAACATGATAATACCACTAAAGGACACTGAGGCCTCTGTGCAGCGGCGTTACCTTGAAGGGTTTGTCCCCGCTGTGGGTCAGCATGTGTCTCTGCAGCCAGCTGTGGCTGGTGGACGGAGTGTTGTACACCTTACAGCCCTTCCACAGACACACAAACACCTGCACACACACACAGGGGAACACACACACAGTCAGAGGGGAGCCCAGAGGGACATGAGGCCGCAGAGACCAACCAAGCGAGTCTTCTGAAAATAGATTTAGGGACGGACACATACACACACACACACACACACACACACACACACAGAAAGAGAGAACTACACAGACAGATAGAAGATCAGAAAATGAGACAACTACGCAGCTAGACAGAGACTATTACTCAGAAAGAGAGACACTGAACTACTCACAGAAGTAGACAAAGCCAGATACAGACAGACACAGAACTCCTCAGGCAGAAGGACAGACAGACACAGAACTCATCAGACCGACACAGAACTACTCAGACAGAACTAGAGACAGACAGACAGACACTGAACTCCTCAGACAGACAGATTGACAGAACGACTCAGACAGAAAGAGACAGAGCTAGACAGACAGACAGACACTGAACTCCTCAGACAGGCAGAACTACTCAGAAAGAACTAGAGACAGACGGACGGACACTGAACTCCTCAGACAGACGGATAGTCAGAACTACTCAGACAGAGCTAGAGACAGACAGACACTGAACTACTCAGACAGACAGACAGACAGCCAGCCAGCCAGCCTCACCCCTCCCCTCTGGGGGTCTACGTGCAGGGCTCTGATGTGCTCCGCCAGGTCGGGGCTGCTGGGGTTCTGGAGGTGGCAATGGTCCCAGCAGCAGGTGTACCCGGGGGCGGGCTTCACCCCCCCGGCCCCTGGGGGCCCGACCGCCATCGCCACGGGCCCCGCCCCGGCAGGGCCGGCGCCCCCGACGCCAGCCCCTCCCCCGACCCCCCCGCCGTGCCCGTTCATCATGGCGGGCGTGGAGCGGCCGCTGGACGCGCCGCTCTCCGCGTCCATCAGGGTGCTGCTGATGCTGCGGACACAGAGGGTCGCCGTGGCGACGGGGCGGGTTAGATGATGCTGCGGGTCAGAGCTCAGAGTAGCACAGAGAGCAGAAGACAAGTAACACTGAAACGTCCCAGTCCCGCCCTCCGTCCTTAAGTGTGTGAGGCGTTGGAGCCATGACAACACTGTGTGACTGACAGGTAAGATGGGTTCCCAGAACCAATTGTGGATGAGGCGCTTTCATTGGTCAGATATGATATCAAGACTCACTTGTTCAGAGTTCAACTGGACTCTGAATAGCCTCCCCCCTTACCCCAACACCCCTTTTATGCCCTTATTGCATATTGCCCGTCCTGGCACTTAAAAATAGTCCTTAGCATCGTGTAGCATCTTAGCCTAGCTATCTTTGTTGTATACGGGGAATGGGTCAATCTAGCGATCGTTAGTGCTTGGCACTTCTGTCTATGAACATCCTCCTTCGGCACCGATGACAAACCGACCAAACTACAAACGATTCAGACCTCGACTTGTCTGAAAACACCGAGCCATGAGGAAGAGCATCACGGCCACCGCGGCGTCCCTACTCTGATCAGAGACTGAGGGCGGGCTGAAGGACTCGAGACCGGTCTGTGGAGGCTCAGAAGAACTGAGCCTCGACCGAGAAAGAGCTACAGGGCAGAACATCCAACGGTCGTGTGTCACAGCGGGTAGCGGACGCAGGACATGGGAGACCCACATGACCGCGGCCGTGGCGCTGCAGAGACTGAGTGGGGGAGTGGACTGGAGGTCAGACCACAACAGGTGCTGGACCTGTGAGACCAGACCGAGTTCAATTCAGCCTCGTCTCGCCCATGCAGTCGTTACGCCTGAACGTGACGGTGATGCTAACAGGGGCCCCCTGCTGACACCTTTACAATATGGTGGTTTCCTACTTCCAGTTCTCAGTCAGCACGTTTCCCCAGACGGGCTTACGGTCACATACTGAGTCAGTTTCACCAACCAAGAAAATTAAAGTTTTAAAAGTTATTCTAATGCTAGATGATCACTAGCTTACATGTGTAAATTGCATACATTTTACAATCTTACAAAACATCCATTTTAGCAACCACACAAATCAACAACACAAATATCAACCATGATTCATCACATAATCTGAACCCCCCCCCCGTTTTAATATCGCTAAAAGGTAGTGTACTTTTGTGTCCTACTTTTGATCTTACTTGTAACAGTTCTCCATCCGAAACACTGAATATCCTCATGAACCAGAACGACGGTCCCCAGATATTATTATCATATTATTATCCGGAACCCACCCAATCACTCGTTCTCCAAACGTCTGAAGCAGACTTGGTCTAATAATCGAGACCTCACAATAGTTCAACTAGTGACGAGGGGATACTGAGGAAAGTTAACAGTTGAGTCCTGGTTACTAACCACATTTCTGTAGGCTTCCACGAATGGAAAACATTTTTGATGTTTGAACGTTCCTCCACCCCCACAGAGAGCTTCCATCACACATCTAGATAAGGCCCAGAGGAAAAGTTTACAGTTCTCTCTCTGATGCTGGTACCACCACAGCCCCATCGAGATGTTAATCTGAGAGTAGAGTCACCTCGAACGGACTCTATCCAGGGATGATCCTCTCGGGGTCTAAACCCGGGACCCGGTCTAGAGTCCCCCCCCCCCCCCCCCCCCCCCGGAGCCGGTCTATAGGTCCACCAGGGACCTGGTCTGCCTCGGCTGGCCAGGCCCGGCCACGTTCTGGACATGCGACCATGCGTCTCCTCAGACCTCCTCTAATACAGAAACACACACGTGTGGTTATTCCACTCTGACTCGCTCTACGCTTGCTGTCTCTCTGGTTCTGTCCCGATTTACGGTGAATCGAGAAAAGTGACAAAAGACAGACCGTGTCGGACCCGTATCACTGAGTGGCTTTAAGCATCCGGGCTAACAGATGACAACAAAGGTCCGATCCTACTGGAGACACTGAACATCTAGGACCCCCTAAACCCTGGTGCTGAACCATGGTTCTGGACCAGAGGTTCGGAACCTCAGGTTATTGACCTGCTCCCCGACGCTGATGAGCACACGGTGGTCCTACTTGTTATACTGGGAGTACCACCGACCTGTCCTCGGAGTCCATACGGCTCAGCGGCTCTCCGTCCGAGGAGGAGATCTCCAGGCTGGCCCGCCTCTTGGGCCCGGGCTCGGCGGGCCTCCCTCCGGGCTTTGTGCGGCCGCTCTCCGCTCTTTGTTCTCCGGGCTGAGTCTCGCTGCTCCCCGCCAAACTCGCCGGACCACCCGGACTTTCTCCCTGTGGCTCGCACAGTTTCTCCGTAGTTTTCCCGTCGCTGTCACCGCATTCCGTCGACGGCACCGGCTCTTTGTCTGCATGTGGACCGGGAGATGGGTCACCTCCGTGTCCGCCGTCCGCCTCCATGTCGGCTCCGTGCTCCGCGTCGCACGGCAGTTCCTGCCGGTGGTCCGGCGGAGGGGCCCGGGCCTCCGCGCCCGGTTCCCCGGTCCCATCGGCCGGTTCTTCCGAACCTCGCTCGGTTCCGTCGGTCGTGAGTGCGGCCATCTTTAGACCTCCGGGAGCAGATTGGTGTCGAAGGAGTTGAAAAGTTGAGCTCTCTGGTCCTTCCTCCTCCTCGCGCTGTTCGGCTGAGCAGTGGGGAGTGAGGGGGGGAGGAGGGACATGACGTCACGGCGCCGCGTCCCGGGCTCCACGTGGTCCGGGAGGGGGGACGTGACGTCACGGCGTCCCGGTCCTCCTCGGCTCCAAGTGGTCCGGGAGGGGGGGACGTGACGTCACGGCACCGGGTCCCGTTCCTCCTCGGCTCCACGTGGTCCGGTGGACTGAGAACGACCCGGGTCTCTAAGTGCTGAGAAGGCCTGTTTTTGTTTCAGGGTCCCGGCTCTAGCGGCAGCTTGGAGGCAGGTTATGGATATTAATATTATAGAGCTGTAGGTGCGAGGTTGAGGTCGGGTCTGTGGCGGGTCGGGGTCTCACGTTGACCCCCGGGACCCCCTGGTGTGGAGGGGACCGCCTGTGGTGCTGACGACGGTCATTTTGTTTCAGGTGTTTTATAATTTTTCCAATGTTCACACATTAGTACTAACTAAGAATAAATACCGTTTGGTTGTAAAATAAAAATCATTATACATTTTTTAATAACTTAAGATAATTAAAAAAGTTAAACCGATATGTAGGAGTTTATTTTACCCAATAGTCAACAGTAGAATAAACCTGGGACAAATTAGGCTACTATTCACTATGTTTGGTGTTCTTTAAATAGTTCTGTGTCCTTCAGTTATTTGTATTTTAGCAACGTCCTTGTACAATATTGTTGCTATGCTGTATATTAACCTACATACAATATTATCTTTATTATGTATTTTCGTTCCTACACTTCCAGGGTTTTGAAATATGTGGAAATAAATGAATTCAACTGCAAGTCGGTTTTAGGGTTATAGGACTGGTTGTTCTGTTAATACACACAATGTTAACAATTTAGATAAATAGATAAATAGTTGATAGTTTCATGATTCATGTTTCCTTTATCTGCTGTAAGAATCTAGACCTAAAAAAACTATTTGAATAACAACGTAGGGTTCAGTTTAGCAGGATGGGTTAGGGTTAAACAAACTGTAGATCCATCTCTTACTCAAAATACAACCACAGACAGTTTTAAGAATGTCAACATTTATTTCACATGATATAAAACAGATGGAATATGAACATTTTGCATATTGATCCTAATAATACTAATATTAATATTGATAACCTCTATAGTTATAATATCCACTCTGCTTGTTTAATCGTGTACATAAATTACACTTTTTTTTACATTTTGTACATCGTTCGTGGACCTCCGTATTGCTTTGTGCTGAGTCTGGTGTCTCTGGTGTCTCGTCTCTAAGTCTGGTGTCTCTGAGTCTGGTGTCTCTAAGTCTGGTATCTCTGAGTCTGGTGTTTCTGAGTCTGGTCTCTCTGAGTCTGGTGTTTCTGAGTCTGGTGTCTCTGAGTCTCTCTCTGATGTCTCTGAGTCTGGTGTCTGAGTCTGGTGTCTCTGAGTCTGAGTCTGTTTGTCGCTAAGTCTGGTGTCTCTGAGTCAGTTGTTTCTGAGTCTGGTGTCTCTTGTCTCTAAGTCTGGTGTCTCTAAGTCTGGGGTCTCTGAGTCTAGTGTCTCTGAGTCTAGTGTCTCTGAGTCTGGTGTCTCTTGTCTCTAAGTCTGGGGTCTCTGAGTCTAGTGTCTCTGAGTCTGGTGTCTCTGAGTCTGTTGTCCCTAAGTCTGGTGTCTCTGAGTCTGGTGTCTCTGAGTCTGGTGTCTCGTCTCTAAGTCTGGTGTCGCTAAGTCTGGTGTCTCTGAGTCTGGTGTTTCTGAGTCTGGTCTCGCTGAGTCTGGTGTTTCTGAGTCTGGTGTCTCTGAGTCTCTCTCTGATGTCTCTGAGTCTGGTGTCTGAGTCTGGTGTCTCTGAGTCTGAGTCTGTTTGTCGCTAAGTCTGGTGTCTCTGAGTCAGTTGTTTCTGAGTCTGGTGTCTCTTGTCTCTAAGTCTGGTGTCTCTAAGTCTGGGGTCTCTGAGTCTAGTGTCTCTGAGTCTGGTGTCTCTGAGTCTGTTGTCGCTAAGTCTGGTGTCTCTGAGTCTGGTGTCTCTGAGTCTGGTGTTTCTGAGTCTGGTCTCTCTGAGTCTGGTGTTTCTGAGTCTGGTGTCTCTGAGTCTCTCTCTGATGTCTCTGAGTCTGGTGTCTCTGAGTCTCTCTCTGGTGTCTCTGAGTCTGAGTCTGTTTGTCGGTAAGTCTGGTATCTCTGAGTCAGTTGTCTCTTGTCTCTGAGTCTAGTGTCTCTAAGTCTGGTGTCTCTGAGTCTGGTGTCTCTCGTCTCTGAGTCTGGTGTCTTTAAGTCTGGTGTCTCTGAGTCTGGTGTCTCTGAGTCTGTTGTCGCTGAGTCTGGTGTCTCTGAGTCTGGTGTCTCTGAGTCTGTTGTCGCTGAGTCTGGTGTCTCTGAGTCTGGTGTCTCTGAGTCTGGTGTCTCTGAGTCTGGTGTCTCTGAGTCTGGTGTCTCTGAGTCTGTTGTCGCTGAGTCTGGTGTCTCTGAGTCTGGTGTCTCTGAGTCTGGTGTCTCTGATTGTCCATCGGGGGCGGCGGGACGCAAAAACCGACAGACGCCGACCGCTTCAAGATGGCCGCTCTTCTTCGCGCCCGGGCGTAAACAAAAAGGGAAAACAACGTCTTCTCAAAACGACTTTTTTTGAAACCTTTGATATAGAGGCTGAGCCGTCTCCACGCAATATAAATAAAACAACACCTCGGCAAAATACTCAGCTCTGTGCAGACCAGAGCCGCATGAGGCGCAGTCAGCATCTCTCTCTTCGTATATATATTTATATATATAGAACTTTTAAATAGATGACATTCAGACACTTGTGACATGTGTGTGTGTGTGTGTGTGTACACATCTCTGTAGACTTTTCTCTCTTCTTTGTGATAAAATCGTTGAGCGGTGAGAGCAGTGTCTGCCCTCCGCATCGGGAACTTATAATGGCGCGGCTAAAAAAATAAATACCCCCTCCCCCCAGCACTGGAGCGTGTGTGGAGCGTGTTTGTGGACGAGGGCTCCTATATACACACAAGAACCCCCCCCCCCCCCCCCCCCCCCACCAACCCCCCAGGGTCCATTAAAAATACTCTCTTTATTTCACGCTGATATAGTAGACGGACAATTCATGATAAGTACCAACGGCATGTCTTGTGAAAACTGGAAATGGCCGTTTCTATCTGTGTGTGTGTGTGTGTGTCTCTGTGAGTGTGTGTGTGTGGGTGTGTGTGAGAGTTTGTGTGTGTGTGTGTGTGTGGGAGTATCTTTCAGTGTGTGTGTGTTGAGTGTGGATGAGTGTTTGGAGGGTGTGTGAATAAGTGTGTGAGGATCTGTGAATGTGATTGCGTGTGTGTGTGTGTGTTTGTGTGTGTGAACTTGTGTGTGTGTGTGGGTGCATCTGTGAGTGTATGTGTGCGTGTGAGCATCTTTGAGTGTGTGAGTACCTTTGAGTGTGTGTGGGTATGTATCTGTGTGTGTTTGTGTGTGTGAGTCTGTGTGTGTGTGAGTGTGTGTGGGTATCTGCGTGAGTGAGTGTGTTGATAGGGTAGGAGAGACAGGTCGTGGGGTGAGACCGTGTCGTGTCTCTCCTCCGGTCCGCTGCTCCTCACAGTAGTCTTGTAAACGCAGGAGGCCATGGAGCATGCTCAGTGCAGGGACGCTACATCCGGCTCTACCGTCAGGGCGCCATCTTGGATCCGGGCGCCGTCATCACGTGTCGCTGGTGACCAATGAGAAGGTCTGGACTGCAGGAGGAGAGGAGGAGGGGAGAGAGGGGGGTGAGGAGGAGAGGGGGGGAAAGGTGGAGGAGAGGAGAGAGGAGAGGGGGAGAGGGGAGAGGAGGAGAGGAGAGAGGAGGAGAGGAGAGGAGGAGAGGAGAGAGGAGAGGAGAGAGGAGAGGGGGAGAGGGGAGAGGAGGAGAGGAGAGAGGAGAGGCGGAGAGGGGAGAGGAGGAAAGGAGAGAGGAGAGGGGGAGAGGGGAGAGGAGGAGAGGAGAGAGGAGAGGGGAGAGGAGGAGAGGAGAGAGGGTGGTGAGGAGGAGTGTAGGGGGGGTGAGGAGGAGAGGGGGAGAGGAGGGGGGGTGAGGAGGAGAGGAGAGAGAGAGAGAAGAGGAGAACAGGGGAGGAAGAGAGGGTGTGAAGGAGAGGAGGAGAGGAGAGACGGGTGAGGAGGAGATGGGGAGAAGGGGAGAGGGGGAGAGGGGAGGAGAGGAGAAGGGTGAGATGGAGCTCGCACAATCACACCAACAAAACACCACCCTGACTAAAGCTTTTCCCTGAAGTCACACGGAAACGGTTGCCTGGCGACCACAAAAGGAGTCATGGGGGGTAAAGCCCAGAACCTAGTAACTCTGTAAACTAGAGTGAACCTAGCTGTAACTTACAGTGAACCTAGCTGTAAACTAGCGTGAACCTAGCTGTAAACTAGAGTGAACCTAACTGTAAACTAGAGTGAACCTAGCTGTAAACTAGAGTGAACCTAGCTGTAAACTAGAGTGAACCTAACTGTAAACTAGAGTGAACCTAGCTGTAAAATAGAGTGAACCTAGCTTTAACCTAGCGTGAACTAGCTTTAACCTAGCGTGAACTAGCTTTAACGTACTGTGAACTAGCTTTAACCTAGCTCTACCCTAGCGTGAACTAGCTTTAACCTAGCGTGAACCTAGCTTTAACCTAGCGCGAACTAGCTTTAACCTATCATGAACTAACTTTAACCTAACATGAACCTAGCTCTAACCTAGGTTTAACCTAGCGTGAACCTAGCTGTAACCTAGCATGAACCTAACTTTAAACTAGCGTTAGAGCTAGCATGGTGGCGCCGCTCACCGGCCACCATGTTGTTGTTGTTGTTGTTGTGTTTCTTGTCGTCAGCCTCCAGCCGCTCGTAAGAGGGGAGGAAGTGGGTCTCCGGGGGGGCGGCGGTCCGGTCCGGGACCCGGGGTTTGTCCGGGATCCGGGGTTTTTCTGGGACCTGGGGTTTCTCCGGGACCTGGGGTTTGTCCCGCCTCCTCATGGGCTGGGGGGGGCAGCGGCCTCCCGTCCTGCGGCGGAGGGGCGGAGCTGGGGGCGGGGCTGGGGGCGGGGCCGTCCAACATGACGCTGAGGAGGGGAGGGGGGAGAGAGGGTCAGGTGACCCCGTTAGCACCAAACCCTCAAACACACACACTGCAAAACACACACCACACAATCACACACACTACAACCACACACACACACAATACATAATCACACACTACACACTACACACCACACCGCCCCCCCCTTACCAGTTCTCCGTGGTGTTGCTCTCTGACGGAGGGGAGGGGCCCTTCACCTCCTCCACTCTCCTCCTTTGCTCCTCCTCTCTCTGCTCCTCCTCCTCCTCCTCCACCCTCCTCTGCTCCTCCTCCTCCACCCTCCTCCTCTGCTGCTCCTCCACTGCTGCCCTCCTCCTCTGCACCTCCTCGTCCTCCTCCACCCTCCTCCTCTGCGCCTCCTCAAACGCCTGTAGCTTCACCATCTCTGCCCGCTGGGGCTCTCGACACAGCTCCCAGATCACCACCTTCTGACTGTCACACACCTACACACAGAGACACACACACACACACAGACACGCACAGAGACACGCACACACACACACACACACACACAGACACACACACACACACACACAAATTAGTGCTGCATATATGTGTGTGTGCTTGTGTGTTTGATGTGCGTGTGTTTATGTGTCTGCGGGCTCGTGTGTGTGTTTGTGTCCGCACCTCATGGACTGGGCTCTCTTGTCTGTCCCCAGTGTCTTCTTCCCCTCTGCCTCCCTTCAGCTCCCCCTGCTGGCAAAATAGAACATTACATAAATACTGTCATTCAACACCAAAATACCCAAACACTGAACGTCCCGCCCTGTCTCCTGTGAGTCTTAAAAACATTATTGAAGTCCCGCCCTCTCTCTCCTCTAAACCATGTAACTGAAGTCCCACCCTCTCTCTCCTCTAAACCCACGTAACTGGACGTCCCGCCCTCTCTCTCCTCTAAACCTTGTAACTGAAGTCCCGCCCCCTCTCCCCTAGTTCAAACCGTGTAATTTAAGACCCGCCCCCTCTCCCCGAGTCTAAACCATGTAACTGAAATCCCTCCCCCTCTCCCCTCTAAACCATGTAACTGAAATCCCTCCCCCTCTCCCCTCTAAACCATGTAACTGAAGTCCCTCCCCTCTCCCCTTGTCTAAACCATGTAACTGAAGTCCCGCCCCCGCTCCCCTCTAAACCATGTAACTGAAGTCCCGCCCCCGCTCCCCTCTAAACCATGTAACTGAAGTCCCGCCCCCTCTCCTCTAAACATGTAACTGAAGTCCCGCCCCCTCTCCCCTAGTCTAAACCATGTAACTGAAGTCCTGCCCCCTCTCCCCTAGTCTAAACCATGTAACTGAAGTCCCGCCCCCTCTCTCCTCGTCTAAACCATGTAACTGAAGTCCCGCCCCTCTCCCCTCGTCTAAACCATGTAACTGAAGTCCCGCCCCCGCTCCCCTCTAAACCATGTTACTGAAGTCCCGCCCCCTCTCCTCTTAACATGTAACTGAAGTCCCGCCCCCTCTCCCCTCGTCTAAACCATGTAACTGAAGTCCCGCCCCCTCTCTCCTCGTCTAAACCATGTAACTGAAGTCCCGCCCCCTCTCTCCTCGTCTAAACCATGTGATCGAGCCCGGAGGCCCTGGTCCTCCTGACGGCCGGTACCTGGTCGGCTGGGGGCTGTGGGGGGTCTCCAGCGGCAGGGGGGCCGGCCTCCACGCCGCCTCGCTCCTCGCTCAGCGCCAGCTGCCTCAGAGCCGCCTCCAGCTCCCCGGGGTCCGCAGAGCCCGCCTCCACCGAGGCCCGCCTCTGTGGACACACACACGCACACACACACACACACACACACCACAGTCTTTAACATGTGTGGACTTCTACGTGAAGGTAATAGACATTTGAAACAAATCAAATATAAATGTAATATACACCAATGACTGATGCTGTGTATGAATGAGAGTGTGAGAGGATGAGTGAGTGAGTGAGTGAATAGGAGTGGATGTATAATGAATGTGTGTCCCCTTGTGTGTGTTTGTGTGTGTGCTCCTGTGTGTGTGTGTGTGTGTGTTTGTGCCCCTGTGTGTGTGTGTGTGTCCCTGTATGTGCGTGCCCCTGTGTGTGTGTGTCCCTGTATGTGTGTGCCCCTGTGTGTGTGTGTTCGTGTCCCTGTGTGTGTGTGTGTGTGTGTGTGTGTGTGTGTGTGTCTGTGTGTGTGTGTGTGTGTGTGTGTGTGTGTGTGTGTGTGTGTGTGTGTGTGTGTGTGTGTGTGTGTGGGGGGGGGGGGGGTACCCACCAGCAGGACCCCCAGGGGGTGGTCCTTGTTGAAGGAGGGCGAGCGAGAGGGGTTCTCTCTCCTCTTGGCCTGCTGGTTCCTCTTCATCCTCTCCAGCTGTTCCTCCACACTCATCCTCGCCCGCCCCCCCTCCCTCTCCGTGGGGGACTCGGCTGAGCTCCAGGGCCGGTCCTGATGGGAGAGAGACAGCTGTCCGTCAGGGGGACCTCACCCATGTAGCTCAAGTCCCGCCCTCTCTCCCATCTAAACCATGTAACTGAAGTCCTGCCCTCTCTCCACTCTAAACCATGTAACTGAAGTCCCGCCCTCTCTCCCCTCTAAACCATGTAACTGAAGTCCCGCCCTCTCTCCCCTCTAAACCATGTAACTGAAGTCCCGCCCTCTCTCCACTCTAATCTCCACCTACAACATTTGACAAATCATCCTCCGCCATCTTCCACTCTCTCCCACTCTCTTAATGTAAAGCGTCTTTGAGTATTTAGAAAAGCGCTATAAAAAACTGATCAATTATTATCATTATTATTAAACCATGTAACTGAAGTCCCGCCCTCTCTCCACTCTAAACCATGTAACTGAAGTCCCGCCCTCTCTCCACTCTAAACCATGTAACTGAAGTCCTGCCCTACCGATCTGGGTTCTGGTTTAACCTACCGATCGGGGTTCTGGTTTAACCTACCGATCTGGGTTCTGGTTTAACCTACCGATCGGGGTTCTGGTGTAACCTACCGATCTGGGTTCTGGTTTAACCAACCGATCGGGGTTCTGGTTTAACCTACCGATCGGGGTTCTGGTTTAACCTACCGATCTGGGTTCTGGTTTAACCTACCGATCTGGGTTCTGGTTTAACCTACCGATCTGGGTTCTGGTTTAACCTACCGATATGAGTTCTGGTTTAACCTACCGATCTGGGTTCTGGTTTAACCTACCGATCTGGGTTCTGGTTTAACCTACCGATCTGGGTTCTGGTTTCTTGGTCTTCCTCAGCGTGACGTAGGAGCCGATGTGCAGGGAGTCCGGGGGGCTCATGGGAGACTTGGTCCTGGGGGGTACGATGCCCACCGGGTAGGGGGGCGCAGCTGGAGATGGGGGACACACACAGTCTTTATCAGCAGGGATCACACGATGATCACCCTCTATAGAGCCTTTAGTTACCTGTAGTTACCTCTAGAACCTCTAATTACCACTAGAGCCTCTAATTACCTCTAGAGCCTCTAGTTACATCTAAAGCCTCTATCTACCTTACCTCTAGAGCCTCTAATTACCTCTAGAGCCTCTAGTTACATCTAAAGCCTCTATCTACCTTACCTCTAGAGCCTCTAATTACCTCTAGAGCCTATATTTACCTCTAGAGCCTCTAGTTACATCTAAAGCCTCTAGCTACCTTACCTCTAGAGCCTCTGGTTACTTCTAGTTACCTCGAGAGGAGCTCCATGCTGGTCTCTGGTGAAGGCCTCTATAGGCTCTAGTTACCTAAGGTTACCTCTAGAGCCTCTAATCACCTCTATTTACATCTAGAGACTCTAGTTACCTCTAGTCTCATGATCCGCCCCTGGTTTTCCCATTCACCCGCCTGCCACCCTGATCTCCCCTAATTAACCCAACCACCTTCGCCTGTGATCCCTCTATATCAATCCTCTCTCTCCACTCAGTCTCTGCCAGATCGTCTCTCGTACTCACAGAGCTTTCCCACAACTCCTGAACTGTTTCTACAACACTGATCCTGCCCGTTTCTGACCCCTCGCCTGTCTGACCACCCGCCTGTTGTCGAGTCCCTGCCGGCCTGTCTGCTTCCCTGTTTCCTGCTCCTCGCCTACCTGTCTGCCCTCCCGTTGCAGACTCCTCGCCTGCTGACCCACCGACGATTCCCTGCCCACCTGTCGGTGACTTCACTGTGTGCTCTCTGCCTGCCCGATCCTGTACCGAATTAAATCCTTGAAACTGTCATCAACTGTCGTCTGTCCGTGCACTTGGGTTCCGCCTAACCCCCCCGTTACATCTAGTTACTTCTAGTTAGAAGTAATTAGAGGCTCTAGAGTCTCTAATTACCTCTAGAGCCTCGAGTTAATTCTAGTTACCTCGAGAGGAGCTACATGCTGGTCTCTAGTGAAGGCCTCTGGTTACCTCGAGAGGCGGCGGCGTCCTTCCTCTCCGCGGAGGCGTCCATCTTGTCCCTCTCCTCCCCAGCCACTTCGTCTCCCTCCTCCTTCACCGTGGTCAGCTCTGGCTCACTCTTATACAGCCGGTAGTCTGGGTTCTGCTGTGGAGCGGAGCGGGGGGAGGGGAGGAGGAGGAGGAGAGGGGAGACAAGGAGAGGGAGTGGGAGGGGGGAGGAGGAGAGATCATTGGTCAGGTGACACTATGGCACATGAGAATGAGAACACACACATCAAATCAACACAAAAAGAGATTGACATACGTAAATACAGACAGACATGCATGAACAGAACATAATCACACTTTCACACACGCAGCGTCACACTCATCCCGTGACGTCAGGACTTCTGTGGAACACTTCACACTACAGTAACGCACCACTCAAGTTCCAGGAAACACTTCCTGTCCTCACACAACATACAGGAAGTTCATGAGCAACACAATGTGGAGGGACAGGAAGTAGAGAGGAGAGGAGAGGATGACCTTTGATCTGCCCCCAGAATGTTCTTCTGTTCAGAGCAGATCAACCAGACCAAGGGATAAACAAACTGAACACGGACGATGGTTTAGAGCACGTGTCGACACGCAGGGGAAGAACATGCTTACAAATGAGAACGAAAACCAATGCTTTCAAAATAAAAGCACGAAACAATTAAACGATAACGAAGCGAAGAGTTTATGACGACAACCACTGAAGCATGAAGGAGAGGAGATGACTGGATGGAGGTTCTGGAGAAGGTGGAGGTTCTGGAGAGGCTGGAGGTTCTGGAGAAGGGTGGAGGTTGAGGAGTGGGAGGAGGTTCTGGGAGGGTGGAGGTTCTGCTTTGGGTTGGAGCGGGCAGGGCTGGTGGAAGGTGGATGATGGGTGGGGGAGGTTGGATCGGTTGGGTGATGGGCGGAGGTTTGGTTGGTGATGGTTCGGGGCGGTTGGGTCAGGTGGAGGTTGGGTGGTGGTTCGGGGCGGTTGGGTCGGTCGGAGGTTGGGTGGTGGTTCGGGGCGGTTGGGTCGGGTGGAGGTTGGGTGGTGGTTCGGGGCGGTTGGGTCGGGTGGAGGTTGGGTGGTGGTTCGGGGCGGTTGGGTCGGGTGGAGGTTGGGTGGTGGTTCGGGGCGGTTGGGTCGGGTGGAGGTTGGGTGATGGGCAGGTGGGTCGTAATGGGTGGGGTTTAAGTGGGTGGAGCCGTTTGCTCCACTCTTACGCTGTGCGCCGCGGTCCGGGGGCCGTGCTTGCGGTCGTCGGGGCGATGGGCGTGCTGGGGGAGGGGGGGCAGGTGGGGGGGGCCCTCGGTGGCGTCGTAGTACTGGGGGAGGGGCGGGCGCGGGGGCAGGCCCCTCCCCTCCTCCTGGGCGGGGCTGAGAGGGAGACGGGGGGCGTGGCCACCGCAGGGACCCTCGCTGTAGCACGGCTGACATCACAATATAACGACACTTGATTGGTACAGAAACACCACACTTAATAGGATACACTTCATATATATGTAAAAATCTATATAACACTTAATACGATACATAACACCTCATATATATTTATAAAGATATATAAGACTTAATAAGATACATAACACCTCATATATATTTATAAAGATATATAAGACTTAATAAGATACATAACACCTCATATATATTTATAAAGATATATAAGACTTAATATGATACATAAAATTTCAGATATATTTATAAAAATATATATAACTTAATATGATACATAACATTTCACATATATTTATAGAGATATATAACACTTAATATGATACATAACAGTTCACATATATTTATAAAGATATATAGCAATTAAAGGTGACATATTATAGCCACCAGGTGTGAGTGTGATTAGCCGTTACAAGCCGTTTTGAAAATATGCCTCTTCTGACATCACAAGTGGGCGTGTCCGCCTGGATGTGTGCTGGATAGATCAGTCTACCAGCCTACCCAGTTGACTGCAGCAAACGTTGCTCATCTATCCGTCACACATCGAGGTGGACACGCCCACTTGTGATGGCCGATTTTCAAAACGGCTTGTAGCGGCGAATCACACTCACACCTGGTGGTATTATATGTCCCCTTTAAGTTATATTTATTAAGATACAAAACACCTCATATATATTCATAAAGATACATAACACTTAAATATTTAGAAAGATACATAACACCTCATATATATTTACAACACCTTATTTATATTTACAACACATCATATATGTTTATAACACCTCATATAAAGCGGACCAATAAAACAGTATCATAAACCCAGAACAAACCCAATGAAATAAAAATACAATGGAATGAAAAAAACTGAAGAATGAAGAAACTCAAAGATAAAAAATCAAAGACTTGAAATGTATCAAAAGTGTCAAAAATATAAATTGTACCGAAATTAAATAAAGACAATAAATTATTGGGAAGATCAAATAATAAATTCATACAAATAAATAACAAAAGACGAGTATCAAGCCATGAAAGGCTGATCAGAAATGCCCTCCTGTAAACCAAACTTTCCGATTACAAACAGCAGCTGTTAGCTATGTTACTAAATATTATTCAGTGGGAACAAGTATGAATATCTTTTTTCCAGAGGTTTTCCCAAATAATACCCTTGTTTACTGGTGAACTGGTTTACTGGTTTGTCATTAGTTTGATTAATTTCCTTTGTGTTGCGGCTGTTCCGAAACAGACACATGGTCCTTCCACTGAGGTATATGAAGTTAGTTATTAGGTTAGTTACAAAATATAGGTTAATTATAAGAGGAGGTGAAGTCTTACCTCATTCTTCTGGAGGCTGGACAGTGGTCTGGCTCCTGGGAACCCTGGTGGATGAGGAAGTGGTGGATGAGGAGGTGGTGGTGGTGGTGGTGGATGGGGAGGAAACAGAAAAGCATATGAGAGTTGAAGACATTTTTCACAATTTGTGCATGGGCCTTAATCACAGAGCGGCCATCTTGGTTCTAACCACGGTATTGAGCTAGAATGTGATTGGCTGACCTGGTCCTACATAGATATAGTATTATGAGCGCTAGGCTGTGATTGGCTGACCTGGGTCTACATGGACCCAGTGTTGGGAGAGCTAGCGTGTGATTGGCTGACCTGGGTCTACCCCAACCCAGTATTGTGAGATCTAGCGTGTGATTGGCTGACCTGGGTGGGAGCTCCTCTGTGGTTGGTTCTTGGCCAGGGCCTCCATCACGTCCTGGATCCTCCACAGCTCCTTCTGGATCTCCACGTGTCTCTGGCTGGGCGGCTCCGTCTGCACACAGGGGGGGGTGAGTGTGTGTGTTTGTGTGTGTGTGTCTCTGTATGTGTGTGCGTGCATGTGTGTGTGCATCTGTATGTGTGCATGCATTGGTATGTGTATGTGTACCTGTTTGTATGTGTGTGCGTGTGTCTGTGTGTGTGTGTGTGCGTCTGTGTGTGTGTATGTGTGTGTGTGTGTGTGTGTGTGCATCTGTGTGTGTGTGTGTATTGTGTGTCTGTGTGTGTGTGTTTGTGTGTGTGCGTGTGTCTGTGTGTGTCTGTGTGCGCGCATCTGTGTGTGTGTGTGCGTCTGTGTGTGTGTGTGTGCGTGTGTGTGCGCATCTGTGTCTGTGTGTGTGTGCGTGCGTCTGTGCGTGTGCGTGTGCGTGTGTGTGTGTGTGTGTGTGTGTGTGTGTACCTGGGGGCTCCCCAGGGCCTCCAGCTGCTCCAGCAGCGTGCTCTTGGCCTGCGTGACGTCGACCTCCATCCGGTCGTAGTCCCTCCACGACCGCTCCACCTCCTACACACACACACATTTAATAATTATGTGTGTGTGTGTGTGTGTGTATGAGTGTGTGTGTGTGTATGTGTCTCTCTCTCTCTCTCCCCCCCCTCTCTCTCTTCTCCCCCCCTCCCCTCCCTCACCGTGTGGACCCGGGTCAGCTCCCTACAGGTGCTCAGCAGTCCGTTCTGCAGGACGTCTCTCTGCTGCAGCAGGCTGACGGTGGCGCTGGGGTTGGCCGTGGCGCTGCCCTGCTCACTGAGCTCCTGGCTGGCCGACAGCAGCGCCGTCTCCAGGGTGTGCTGGGGGGTGCAGGGAAGACATCAGACACATGCAAACATACACACACACACACACGCACACACACACTACAGCTGCACAATATATATATATATATATATTTTTTTTTTTAGGTTAAAGAGAGCAGCTTTTTTTAATCATTCTATAATGATTGGGGTGATAGATCAGTTTGGGACCCCTCTTGTATTGTGCAACACTGGCAAAGGGATCCAGATTATTTTTTTGATTTGCCTTTGAATGGCATTCAGATTTGGCTTTGCACTCGTTTTACAGAGCTTTGTGTAAATGGGAAAATAAAATGGGAAAATACAGACGACACGCACAAATACAGACAACACGCACAAATGCAGACACTCATGCGAGGTGTCTGAGGTTTGGAAGAGGAGGAGGAGGAGGACCTACCTTCTCTCTGTGCAGCTGCTGGAGTTTGTCTTCCTGCATCCTCACCGTCTTGTCCTGCTCACACAGTCTGCTGAGCTTGGTCTGCACACGCGCACACACGCACACACACACAAAGAGGGACACACACACACACACACACGCAAAGAGAGAGACACACACAGACACACACACAAAGAGGAACACACACACACACACACACACAAGCAGACACACACACACGGTCATATATTGGCATCGTTTGGGGGGACCGGTGCTGTGAGCGGTGAGTGGCGTGCGCGGCCTTACGTCTATGTCCACGTCCTCCGTGCGCGGCGGCGGCGGTGGCGCCGGCGGCGGCTCCTGGTAGCTCTCCGGGTTCAGCTGAAAGAGACGCAACCGCAGGGTCACACACGGACAGCAGGGGGCGACACAAACACCCGACGAGGTGACTATGGATGGAGTGTGGGGATGGGGGGGGGGGGGGGGGGGGAGGGGGCTCATGCCAGAGGGTTCTGGATCCAAGAGTGATTGGACGGAAGACAACGGGGTCGCAGGTTCAATGGCCCCGTCTGACTTGGAGGGGGAGGGTATTCCGGAGATGAACCTACGTGGATCAGGGCACGAGCTGGTGCCTTGCTCAAGAGCGCCAGGCACACAGGATCCATCCGAGGGTTGTCGGTTGGAACCCGTGCGCCTGTGTTCTTGAGCAAGGCACCAGGCACACAGGATCCATCCGAGGGTTGTCGGTTGGAAGCCGTGTGCCTCTGTTCTTGAGCAAGGCACCAGGCACACACGATCCATCCGAGGGTTGTCGGTTGGAACCCGTGCGCCTGTGTTCTTGAGCAAGGCACCAGGCACACAGGATCCATCAGAGGGTTGTCGGTTGGAACCCGTGCGCCTGTGCTGTTGAGCAAGGCGCCAGGCACACAGGATCCATCAGTGGGTTGTCGGTTGGAAGCCGTGTGCCTCTGTTCTTGAGCAAGGCACCAGGCCCACAGGATCCATCAGAGGGTTGCTGGTTGGATCCTGTGGGCCGCCCAACCCACCGATGGACTGGCGCGCTCTTATTGTGGAGTAAGGTCAACATATGGCTGTCGGTTGGATCCCGTGTGCCTGTGTTCTTGAGCAAGGCACCGGCTGGTGCCTTGCTCAAGAACACAGGCACACGGGATCCAACCGACAACCCTTTCAGATGGAATGGCGCGCTCTTATTGTGGAGCAAGATCAACATGTGGCGAGACGGTTCTCGCTCCGATAGGTCACTGAGGGGCAGGGGGAGGGGGGGCGACCTGGTGCTATGGGGGGGTTGATTCTGTTCCACCTGAGAACCAATCAGGACCCAGCAGAGGAAGGTGACGATGAGGAAGAGGAGGATGGACCGCAGCTCACTCGGAACGAGGAGCACGGCTTAAACGACGACCGACAAGACACTGACGAAAAACAATGCGAGGCGCTGGCGGTGACGTGGTGGAACACCAGACCGGATCGTGAGAGGGAGGGGGGGAGGGGGGGGGGAGGATGAGGCCGATGGGAGACCACGGAGCAAGTCACGCACTCCACTCAGCTCCACGTTCGACTGGTCGATATGTCGTTGAGGCCAACTCCATATTCATATCCGCAGGGCCACGTTCCAATCGATTCACTTGCTCCCTCGTTCTCCAATCCCTCTATAGTGGACGCTACACGGCACTGTGTTTAGGAAACAACAAAGCCAGGGCAATAGTGCCAAAACAGAACACTACTGCTATATTCAGGGAGCAAGTGAACCAATTCGGCAAGGCCTCTACGCCCCACTGCCGGGTCACGTGTGATTGGTGGAGCTGGGTGGAGGCGGGGCCTGCCAGGGACCCTTACTTGCTGGTAGAGCTGGGGCCGCGGCGCAGAGTTCTCGATCATAGAGTGAATCATGAAGATTAGCGGCTCGTTCTCCTTGGTCTAGCGCGGCGCCGCGAAGATGCACAGGGGTCAGCCACACACACAGTAAAAGTGGTTAGCCGTTAGCTCAACCATACAGTCATAGCCGTACAGACAGTAGAGGTGGTTAGCCGTTAGCTCAACCACACAGTAACACATTACTACAGTAGAGGTGGTTAGCCGTTAGCTCAACCATACAGTAACACATTACTACAGTAGAGGTGGTTAGCCGTTAGCTCAACCATACAGTAACACATTACTACAGTACAGGTGGTTAGCCGTTAGCTCAACCATACAGTAACACATTACTTCAGTAGAGGTGGTTAGCCCTTAGCTCAACCATACAGTAACACATTACTACAGTACAGGTGGTTAGCCCTTAGCTCAACCATACAGTCAAATGTTACTTCAGTAGAGGTGGTTAGCCCTTAGCTCATCCATACAGTAACACTTTACAGCAGTAGAGGTAGTTAGCCATTAGACCCGCAGTAATACAGTAGTACAGTAGTTAGCCAAGCGCTAAAGAGGCTCATGAGGTATTAAGCAGCTCAGACAGGATTAGCTGGAGCAGCTATAATTTCCTAGAGGATCGTAAACTGCATCACGCATGATACTGGTTTAACCTCCCGGGCTTCCTCCTCTTTAAAACACACAATGTATACATCCTCCACAACAGCATGGCTGCGACTCTTATTTTGAAGGACCCATAATACCAAGCAGAAAATCTGAACAGAAAGCGTTTTTTATTGATTTTAAATATTCTATATATATAAATACATATAGATAGATATATTCACAGGCCTTCCCTTCCGCAAAAAACATTGCATTTTGAGAACCGTGTGTTCAAATTAAATCAATCCCGCCCAAAACCAGGGAAAATCGTGTTCTAACAAGCTCGAAAAATGGATGAATAAATAAACCCCAAAACAGAACATTTATGTGTCCCCTGTTTACCAGGAATTAGCATACGCTGAAACGGATCGTTAGCATGCAAACCAGCAGGATAAAGAATTCATGATCACATCTGTGCTGACTCAGTGGTGTTGGGAGGAGGAAAACAGCTTGCTCAAGGTGTGTTCAACGCAGGTCAGCAATTACGGAACGTTAGGAAGGTATTACGCTCTTAAGGACCCCCCCCCCCCCCCCCCCTCGCTGAGCCTGCTTCCTAATTCTTCTGTTTTGTAGCAGAACCTCCTTCAGTATAAGGACCTCCGCATACGGCTAGAGTCTGGTGCTTTTCCCTTACACACCCCTTTTCAGGAAGGAGGAAAAGGCACACACACACACCGTTTCAAGCGATGTTAAATATATCTTCCTAATGCATCGTTAGCACAGAGCTCCATCTATCATGACGACTTAACAAACCATTATGTCTCATAAGGAGCATGAGACAAAACGCACAACAGCTCTGCATAACATGGATGAGTAAGTAGTCTTCAATATCAATATTGTATCTCTATCGTGCAAAGTGCTCACCTGGGTGTCCAGGTACACAAGGTTACGTTGCAGGTGGTGGGAAAGCACCTCCGCCTACAGCAGCAACACCAGGAAGGAAGGAAGGAAAGAGAGGAGGGGAGGAGAGGAGAGGAGAAAGGAGAGGAGAGGAGGAAGGAGAGGAGAGGACAGGACAGGAGAGGAGAGGACAGGACAGGAGCGGAGAAGTGAGGGAGGAGGGGAGTGGAGAGGGAGGAGAGGAGAGAGGGAAGGGGGGAGTAAGGGATGAGAGAGAGGAGAGCAGAGGAGGATGAGGAGGAAGGAGAGGAGAGGAGAGCAGAGGAAGGGGAGGAAGGAGGATATGAGGAGAGAGGAAGAGAGGAGAGAGAGACAAAGAGTGCAAAATTGAGAAAGAAATAAGGTGGAGGCGTAGTGGCGGACCAAACCGGGATGTCTAAGCATGTGCCATAGAGAGCCAGGAAGTGCACCAGCAGCCTGAATCAGCGCTGACCCGCGCCTGTATCAGCGGGTCAGGGTTCAGACTGCTCTCAGGCCCTGTATGGCAGACCTACAGTCCATCCCTGGTGCAGAAGCCGGGCTGCATGATCAACTCAAGACAACAGCAACCCACACAAACACAAACACGCGGGCCAGGACATGCATGAGGAGCTGATGACAGGGCACCTCCACGCCTCCCTGATCCCATCACCAACGGTGTGGTCCCTTAGAGATGACATGAGGCTCATGCATTACATGAGAACAGCTCTCACACCTTCTATTGATACATGGAATAATGGAATTTTTGGTAGAAGAACACTTCTGGACTGAAGAACCTCTGCTGGCTCTGGAGAGCAGAACCTCTACTGGTTCTGGAGAGCAGAACCCAGCAGAAACTAACTGGTTCTGGAGGGCAGAACCTTACTGGTTCTGGAGAGCAGAACCTCTGCTGGTTCTGGAGAGCAGAACCTATCCCGGGAAGCTGATGGTCACTCCGATGAATGCAACCATGCATGCATGCATGGAGAAAAACCGGCGACACTCTGAGGTGCACATGGGCACACATGCACATGGGCATGCGCATGTCTCTCGCACACGCACGCGCGCGCGCACACACACACACACACACACACACACACACACACACACTGCCTGGTCTTACCCTAACTAAACATCCACTCTACACCGGCAGGAATCACAACAAGGCTTTGGGTGCAGCACACACAAAAGCACACCGAGAGAGCATGACACACACACACACACGCGCACACACACACACACACACACACACACACACACACACACTGGCGTGCGGAGGTGTGGTGGGGCTGACCTTGGCGTTGGACGTCTCCATGCCCAGGCTCATGAGCTGGGTCAGAGTGTGTTCTCGAAGGCTGCTGAGCTCCGCCTGCTGCCGGCGCAGCTTAATGAGGAGGAGGGTCAACTCCTCAGGCTGGGCCGCACACACACACACACACACACACACACACACACACACACACACACACACACACACATGCATCAGACACACGCATCAGACACACACACACACATACATGCATCAGAGACACACACACACACACACACGCACATACACGCATCAGACACACACACACACGCACACATGCATCAGACACACACGCACATAAACCTCACACATACAAACGCACATGTGCACACACACACACACCCACAGAGGCAAGAATGCACACACACACACACACACACACACACACACACACACACACAGAGGAAGGCGGATCAGCAACTGCATGAGCAGCGGGTGGTGGCACCGTCACTTGTTGGGAAACACACATGTGGCTCCAACCAATTCCCTCATGGAAGCTTATGCACCACTAACACCATCACCAACCTCACCACCACCACCACCACAACCACCATCATCATCGCCACCACATCCACCATCATTACCACCACCACCCTCCACCTCCCCCTCCCCCATAACCCTCCCCCTGGGTGGGGCTGGTGGTGGCGGGTAAGGCGACTTCGAGACTCGAAGGAAGGCAGGAGGAAGTGGAGGCGAGGGTGCGTTTGATTCGCTCCACAGTGACAGACAGTATAGACAACCCGTCAATAACGAGGACCAATCACAGAGCACCAGCCGCAGACAGCTAGCCAACCAGCTTTGAGGGAACAGTGGTCGAGATTGTGTGAGACTGTTGTTGGAGTGTGTTTGTGTGCATCTGTGCGTTCGTACTGCAATTGCCGTTGTGGTGGTACCATGTTGTAGTGTGTGTGTGTGTGTGTGTGTTGGTTTGTGTGAATGTGTGTGTTTGTCTGATCTTGCATTAAAGAGCATTTTTAAACAGTGTGTACGTGGCTCTACACAGAGAGGTGCATTTAGTGGAGGCTAGAGAGAGAGAGAGACAGAGAGAGAGAGAGAGAGGGAGAGAGACAGAGACAGAGAGAGAGACACAGAGAGAGAGACAGAGAGACAGAGAGAGAGAGAGAGAGAGACAGAGAGAGAGAGAGAGAGACAGAGAGACAGAGAGAGAGACAGAGACAGAGAGACAGACAGAGAGAGAGAGAGAGAGATGGGGTGGTAGAGAGAGGTGTGTTTAGTACAGGAGAGAGAGAGGGAGAGAGAGATGGGGTGGTAGAGAGAGGGAGAGAGAGGGATGGGGTGGTAGAGAGAGGTGTGTTTAGTACAGGAGAGAGAGAGCGAGAGAGAGATGGGGTGGTAGAGAGAGGGAGAGAGAGGGATGGGGTGGTAGAGAGAGGTGTGTTTAGTACAGGAGAGAGAGGGAGAGAGAGATGGGGTGGTAGAGAGAGGGAGAGAGAGATAGGGTGGTAGAGAGAGGTGTGTTTAGTACAGGAGAGAGAGAGGGAGAGAGAGAGATGGGGTGGTAGAGAGAGGTGTGTTTAGTACAGGAGAGAGAGAGACAGAGAGAGAGAGAGAGAGAGAGAGAGAGAGGTAGAGAGAGGGAGAGAGAGCTGGGGTGGTAGAGAGGTGTGTTCAGTAGAGGAGAGAGAGAGAGAGAGAGAGATGGGGTGGTAGAGAGAGCTGTGTTTAGTACAGGAGAGAGAGAGCGAGAGAGAGAGAGTGGTAGAGAGAGGTGTGTTTAGTACAGGAGAGAGAGAGGGAGAGAGAGAGAGTGGTAGAGAGAGGTGTGTTTCGTGGTGGATGGCTCACCGTCTTCCCCTGCAGGGACTGGGCTGTGATTGGCTGGGGCTGTTGGCCAACCGGTAGCGACCTGCGGTCCACTGGGAAGCCATACTGGGAACACAGGGTGGGAGCGGTGGGATGGTCAAACAGTCCAATCACAACGCGTTTCATCCCGCCAGAACCACGGGCGGCCCGTGATTGGTCGACGCTCGGCCCGCTCACCTTGGCCATGTGGGCTCGCTGCCGGCGGTCCAGGGTGCCGTCACCCCTGACGACGGGGGGCGCGGTGTCGGACCCCCCGCTGTGGTGGCGGGAGTGCGTGGCGTACAGGGAGCCGTGGGAGGGGGAGGGGGGGATAGAGGGCGCGGGGGCGTGCTCCGAGATGTTCATCATGGTCTTGGTGCACGGCAGCGTGCCGTAGTGACCCGCGCCTGCAGGAAGTGACATCATCACCGGCTGACCCACGTCACACTTTCGTACTTCACTTGTGTGTGTGCGTGCGTGCGTGCGCGTGCGTGCGTGCGTGCGTGCGTGCGTGCGTGCGTGCGTGTGTGTGTGTGTGTGTGTGTGTGTGTGTGTGTGTGTGTGTGTGTGTGTGTGTGTGTGTGTGTGTGTGTGTGTGTGTGTGTGTGTGTGTATGCGTGTGTTTGGGGGCCTGTGAGTGTGGATGCATGCCTGTGTGTGTGTGTATGTGCGTGCCTGTGTGTGTTCGTTTGTGTGCATGCACGCCTGCCTGTGTTTGCATGCGTGTGTGCATGTATGCCTGTGTATGTGTGGTCCTGTTTGTGTGTGCATGCGTGTGTGCATGTATGCCTGTGTATTTGAGGTCCTGTTTGTGTGTGCATGCGTGCGGTTCTTTGTGTGTCTGCTTGCCTGTGTTTGCATGCCCCTGTGTGTGTGTGTGTGTGTGTGTGTGTGTGTGTGTGTGTGTGTGTGTTCAGCCCACCTGAGGGCAGGGCCAGGCTCTGGCGGGAACAGGCCTGTCTCTGCTGTGTGTGTGTGTGTGTGTGTGTGTGTGTGTGTGTGTGTGTGTGTGTGTGTGTGTGTGTGTGTGTGTGTGTGTGTGTGTGTGTTCAGCCCACCTGAGGGCAGGGCCAGGCTCTGGCGGGAGCAGGCCTGCCTCTGCTGCCACTCGTACAGCTGCCACATGGTGTCGTCTCTCATGGAGCGCCGCTTCTCCGCGTCCAGCGAGCGCTCGTACATGGAGCCCGCCGCGCTGGCCACGCTGCCCGGCCGCACCCCGCTGTTCCTGGGGAGGGTCCGGTACCCCTCGGGGAACCGGGGCGTCGCCGGGGGGCAGCGGTGGCTCGGCATGTTCCGGGGTAACGTCTGGTAGGAGGTTACACTGGGGGGGCGGGGGGGGAGGGGAGGGGAGAGAGGAGGGGGGAGGGGAGGAAAGGAGGTGATAGGAGAGGAGGGGAGGAGAAGAGAGAGGAGAGAAGGGAGAGGAGAGAGAGGGGGGAGGATGAGAGGAGAGGAGACGAGAGGAGAGAGGAGAGAAGAGAGAGGAGAGAGGGGAGAGGAGAGAGAGGGGGAGGATGAGAGGAGAGGAGAGGAGAGGAGGGAGGAGAGAAGAGAGAGGAGAGAGGGGAGAGGAGAGAGAGGGGGGAGGATGAGAGGAGAGGAGAGGAGAGGAGGGAGGAGAGGAGAGAGGAGAGGAGATACATATATTAATGGAAGCAAAATTCAGACACACACACACTCTGTATTTCTTTGAGAGAAATGTGCACTGATTGACTCTCTGTCGATTTATTAGTTTGAGATCGCAAATATGTGTGCGTTCTTGTGTGCACACGCAAGAACAAAGCTCATCCTGTCGAGATAATACAGGTGTGCTAGACCTTCACCCAGACCCGGGAGCTGTTTTAATGAGCTAAACGTGAGCAGGTTCCTGAGAGAGTCATCTGTTCATCTGTTTATTCATCTCATATCTGTCCTCAGACGCAAGTATAGACTAGGATGGGAGGAGGGACGGTAGAAATAGAGCTCACCTTCCAGGAAGACAGACAGACAGACAGACAGACAGACAGACATATCTATAAATCTCATGTTCCAGACAGACAGACAGACAGATACACAGAGAGATCTCATGTTCTAGAGAGACTATACAGATATGGATCCTAACGTACTCCATGATAACACACCGCCTCATCTCTTAGCCGTTATGAGCTAACAAGACCCTTACATTCCCCGCGCTGCATAAAACATCTAACCCCGTCCCCATCGCTACATCCAGCTCCACCACCACCAGCCCCCTCTCTGACGACACCCGGCCCCATCACTTATTCATGACTCTGCAGCCGAGCAGAGGACGTAGCGACGGAACGACATGATGTCGGCTAATGATGCGTCTCCCTCCCTCCCCCTGAGGAGGGCAGACGTGGAGCAGCTCTCAGGTGGAGCGTTACTCCTAACGCTGTTCCTCCTAACGCTGTTCCTCCTAACGCTGTTCCTCCTGCTGCCGTCGCTGGCGGCCGTGTTTGTATTCCTCTGTCTTCCTCACGCTGCGCAGCGCGAGACGAACGCCGGCGCCGCTCACAGCCCCCAAACAAACACATCACCACGACTGCTCTCTCTAACACAGGCAGGGAGGTACGGAGGGGAAGGGGGAGGTAGGGAGAGGAGGGGGAGGCAGGGAGGGGAGGGGGAGGATGGAGGAGGATGGGGGAGGCAGGGGGAGGAAGGGGAAGGCAGGGAGAGGAGGGGGAGGCAGGGAGAGGATAGGGGAGGAAGGGGAAGGCAGGGAGAGGATGGGGGAGGCAGGGAGAGGAGGGGGAGGAAGGGAGAGGAGGGGAAGGCAGGGAGAGGAGGGGGAGGCAGGGGGAGGAAGGGGGAGGCAGGGAGAGGAGGGGGAGGCAGGGAGAGGAGGGGGGAGGCAGGGAGAGGATGGGGGAGGTTGGGGGAGGCAGGGAGAGGATGGGAGAGGCAGGGAGAGGAGGGGGAGGAAGGAACAATTTCAAATTAATGGGATTAGAGGGGGGATAACCTAAAGACCTGACTTAAGTTTTTTAATATTGAAGTGGGGGGAGGAAGGGGAGGGTTGGGAGGTACGTAGGGGGAGATAGGGGGAGGCGGACCCTGGCGGCCGTGTTGGTGTTCCTCTGTCTTCCTCCTGCTGCGCAGCGCAACACAAACGCGGGCGCCGCTCACAGCCCCCCAAACTAACCCATCCCCACGCCGGGCACGGAGGGCCGGTGTTTGGTTTGGAGGTCACAGAGTACGACGGTACGATCCTTCGTCACGGTGTCTCACACCTTGGCTGCAGGGTTTGATATGGATCACGTAACCCAGAACCCCTGGCCTCTGGCTGAACTGGACGGCACACACTCTATCTTTAATGCTCTTCTTCGTGTCCTTAACATCATATTATATACTTTGTGTTATGCTTTTTTCCTGTTTTTATTTTTTCGTAATAGTTATGCGTGAGTCACATAGTCTCAGTGAGAAACACAAACAAACACATACACAGACACAGACACAGACACACACTCACACACACACACACACACACAGAGACACACACTTACACACACACACTTACACAGAGACACACACACACACACACACTTACACAGAGACACACACACACACACACACACTTACACAGAGACACACACACACACACTTTCACAGAGACACACACACTCACACAGACACACACACACACCCCCACTGCCTCACCTCCGGCTGTCCTCCTCGGGCCCCCGGGGGGTGTTGTTGTGCGTGCGGACCCAGTGCTCCAGCTGCTGCATGGAGCCGGTCCTGCTCAGCCCCCGGCACCCCTCCGGGCCCCGGCCCCCCTCGGCCTCCAGCAGAGGCTGCATCCGGCCCAGGGCCCCGTCCCCCTCTAGGGGGCTCAGCAGGTCAGAGGTCTCCCCCGGGGCGGGGGCATCGGGCCCGTTCACCTGCTGGGGGGAGGGATGCTGGTTATCAAGGGGATGGTGAAGGACGGCTTAGGGCAGGAGGTAGAGAAGACTGCTCCCGGCCGGCTGGGTGTCACCTTGTGCGGTTGACTCCGCTGTCGGCGTGTGGATGTGTGCATGAATTGTTGTGGGTCGCTTTGGATAAAAGGGACCGCGAAATGTAATTAAAGAAATGGCTCTGTCTGGAGATGAATCACAACGCATTTCATAAATAGAATTTACCCTGTTCTGGAAATCATCATTAAAACCTGATTTATCTGTAAAAACAAAACATGATTGTCCCTAAAATTGGAATGAATTTAAGAGTTTTCATTGCTCCAATTACAGAGCGTTTTGGGTCAGTGTTTCCAAAAGATGAACGTCCATACTGCTCTTTTAAACATGGTTCAATCAACAGGTGATCGCTGCACGTCCCCTACCTGCAGACAGGGGGTGTGGGCGTGGCTGTGGGTGTGTCCGAGGGTGTGGGCGTGGCCGTGGTCGTGTCCGAGGGTGTGGGCGTGGCCGTGGGCGGCGGCGGCCTGGCTCTGGCGCGAGGCGGAGACGGCGGCGGCGATGGCGGCCGCCTGGGCGGGCTGCAGCTTGATGCTGTTGATCTTGGTGAGGGGCCGGTCGGGCCCCCCGGGGTCCCGGGGGAAGCCGTAGCGCTCCCCGCCCACGTCCCTTAGGGTGGCGTAGCCGTCTGCCTGGCGGCACGCGGCGGCGGCGGCGTAGCGGTCGCCCTCCCGCAGCGTGGCGTACTTCTTCAGCTCCTTCAGCCCGCCGTAGCGGTCCACCACGTGCACGCCCCCGCCGCCGCCGTGCACGCCCCCCAGCATGGTGCCGTAGCGGTCCCCCGTCTCCCTCAGGGACAGCTGCCGCCTCACCTCCCGGGGGGGGCCCCTGGCGGGGTCCCTCTGCGGCGTGGGGCGCTCCGCCGCCTGCCGCTGGGGGGCCGCGTACCTCTCGCCGTCCTGGGCGGGGCCGCCGTACCCCTCGCCGTCGGTGGGCGTCCGGGGGGGGCGGGGCGACGGTGTACTTGTCGTCCAGCGCCTGCGCGGCGTACGACTCCAGCTCGCCGCGCTGGGCGGCGCTGAGGTCCCGGGTCGCGGCGGGCGTGGCGGCGGAGGGCGTGGCGGTGCCAGGGGCGGGCGTGGCCGGGGGCGGGGCCGAGTCCTTCTGCAGGGAGAAGCCGTCGCCGTCCTTGCGCAGGGCGTAGCGCTCGCCGCCCTTCTGCAGGACGAAGCGCTCGCCGTCCCGCTGCAGGGTGTAGTACTCGCGCTCCCGGGCCCGTCCCGAGCGGTGGTTGGTCCCGCCCGGCGCCGCGGGGTCCCGCCCCCCTGCCGCCGGGTGGTGCTTGCGGTCCTCCAGGCGGGACATGGAGTGATGGCGGACCACCGCCTCGCGGTTCCGCTCGTTGTTGTGGACCTCGGGCCGCGTCAGGGAGCGGTGGTTCATCAGGTGGTTCAGCTCTGGGGGGGAGCGGGGGTCCAGCTTTAACTTGTCCAGTCTGGGGGGGAGAGGGGGAGAGAGGGATGGGGAGAGAGAGAGAGAGAGAGAGCGAGAGAGAGAGAGAGAGGGGGAGGGAGAGAGTTAATGAGAGAGAGAGAGGGAGAGGGGTAGAGAGAGTTAGGGAGGGAGGGGGGGAGACAGAGAGCGAGAGAGGGCGAGAGAGAGAGAGAGAGGGGGGAGAGAAAGAGAGAGAGAGAGAGAGAGAGAGAGGGAGAGGGGGAATGGCAGAGAGAGAGTCAGATGTAATCCACTGTTTTCCGCTTCTTTTTATTCTACAATCAGTCTGCGACATGTTTAATGTCATTGATTTGCTCTATTAATTTGTTTTGTTCATTTCAATGCTTTGGCAAAACGTTTTTCATTTAAATGTCATACCAATAAAGCTTTATTAAATTTAATTCCAATTAAATTTAATTCTAATTAAATTTAAGGTATTGGAGAGAGAAAGAGAGAGAGAGAGAGAGAGAGAGAGAGAGAGAGAGAGAAAGAAAGAGAGAGAGAGAAAGAGAGAGAATGAGTGTGAAAGAAAGAGAGAGGGAGACAGAGAGAGGGAGACAGAAAGAGAGAGAGAGATATTGCAAGAGAGAGGGAGACAGAGAAAGACATAAAGAGAGAGAGAGAGAGATAAAGAGAGGGAGAGGCTTCTCACCGTCTGATTGGCTCAGAGTGCACCAGGGCCGCGTCCGTCATGGCCCTCATCCATGACTCCATGTCCTTGGCCGTGTCCGTGCAGAAGTAGTAGGTCCGCATGTTGGGGTGCGTGGCCTGGGGGGGAGGCAGGGGGAGGTAGGTTAGTTGAAGAACGTGTTTGTGTAAGCGTGCGTGTGAGCATGTGTGTGAGTGCGTGCGTGCGTGCGTGTGTGTGTATGGGCCCTTCTTCAGGTTTGCCTGCGTGAGTGAGTGAGTGAGTGTGTTTGTGCGTGCGTGCGTTCGTGCGTGCGTGCGTGCGTGCGTGCGTGTGTGCGTGCGTGTGTGTGTGCGTGCGTGCATGCGCTCAAAGCAGGCCGGTGTCTCCATCCCCAGGGCCGGTCCCTCACCTTGAAGGCGTACTTCTTGCTGATGTGGTCGTCCACCGACAGCATGGAGATGTGGAAGCTGGGCAGCAGGATGCTCCCCAGGATGCCCTCCTCCTTATCATCTGCACCACAGAAGAAGAACAAGGGAGGAGGTTAGTGTGGAGAACATGACCTCCTCACAGCAGAATTAGAACAGGGAGGAGGTTAGTGTGTTAGAGATGAACTCCTCATTGCCTTCTGCACCACAGAATGAGAACGAGGGAGGAGGTTAGTGTGGGGAACATGACCTCCTCCTTGTCTTCCGCACAGCAGAATTAGAACAGGGAGGAGGTTAGTGTGTTAGAGATGAACTCCTCATTGCCTTCTTCACCACAGAACGAGAGTAAGAACAGGGGGGAGGTTGAGGTGAGGGGGCGTTCAACATGAAAGCTCTCTCGTTATGAATTATTGAATCCAAAAGAATAAAGAAATAGGAAAACGTAATCGAGCCGAGCAGTTGAAATACACCAAAAAATCTGGAAGATTAAGGCAGCATGTAATCATGATTCATATATGAGAATAATTTATACAACAGAGTGAGACCTCTCACTCTCATTCAGGTGCTGGTCCGGACTGCAGTAAGGATAACTAGCGTTTGCTCAGGCCTGACAAACAAGTCTCCCACCAGCTCACTGCTACTGCATCACTCACACATACATGGAGAATATATCAGGGGGAGAGAGGGAGAGAGGGGGAGAGAGAGAGAGAGAGAGAGAGATGAGAGGGAAAGAGAGAGGGAGAGAGAGACAGAGCGAGAGAGAGAGAAAGAGAGAGAGAGAGATGAGAGGGAAAGAGAGAGGGAGAGAGAGAGAGCGAGAGAGAGAGAAAGAGAGAGAGAGAGATGAGAGGGAAAGAGAGAGAGAGAGCGAGAGAGAGCGGGAGAGGTAGAGGGAAAGAGGGGGAGAGAGTGAGAGATAGAGAGAGAGAGAGAGAGAGAGAGAGAGAGAGAGAGAGAGAGAGAGAGAGAGAGAGAGATAGAGAGAGAGAGAGAGAGAAGAGCTGGCACCACAGCGTGGTACATATGCTGTAATGTGTGTGTGGGTGTTGTCTTCAAACACTTTGTTTAAAAGGGGTGAATGTTAATTTCTACACGTTTTAAAGACTCACGGGGGATGGCAGGGGGGAGGGTGTGAGAGACCCTGATAGGGTGAGATAACAGCTCTGGAAACTGGTTTCCAAGCAACGGGAGGCAAATGGGCCGGACGCCATGCTAC